>NC_000078.6:87076299-87376299 GCF_000001635.26 Mus musculus | reverse complement strand
AACTCCAATTCCAGGGGATCCAATGACCTGTTCTGGCCTTTACAGGCACCAGACAAGCAAGTAGTATATAGATATTCATGCAGGCCAAACACTCACACACATAAAATTTAAAAGACAGAAAGAAAAAGAAAAGGTACCCTTAACCAAGGCAATAATGGAAACACGCGAACAAAAGACAAACCATGCACACATATACACACACACATACACACTCGTACATATATGCACATACATATATGTATATACACACATATATATGCATACATATGTATATACATGCATACATATATACAAACACATATATGTGTATGTGCATGTATGTGTATATGTAAAACTGCCTAGAAAGAGACATAAGAAATCAGGGTAGTGAGGCTGGTAAGATAGTTAACTCACTGGTTAAGCACATTGGCTGCTCTAGAGAACCTGAGTTCCTTAAATTTCATAGTTCATGAAAGGTCAATTCCAGGGAAGCTGGCATCCTCTTCTGACCTCTGAGAGCATTAGGCACACAGATGGTATGAAGACATTCAGTCAAAACACTCATATAACTGAGTAAAATTTTGAAGAGAGAGAGTAGGTAGCAAGAGAGAATGGACAATTCTATAGCATCTTCTAAACCATTTTGATTGTTGTTTGGTTAGGTTTTTATTGTTATTGTTTGTGCAGAGCTTTACTAGCCTAGGCTAGACTCACACTCACTATGTACCTAAAAAAGCTTTGAAATCTCTAACCTTCCTGCCTCCTTTTTAAACTCTAGGATACAGGTATGTCCCACCTCACTCCGCCAGTCTGTTTCTTGTCTCTTTTTTTTCTATTTAATACATACTACTGACTTCACTTAAATTTTACCATTGACTCTAGTCACTGTTTGGATGAAAACAACTAAAAGCTGCCCATGTCTACCATAACTCAGGCTATCTGACTACCCTCCAACATCTCCAACCTTTTGAAACTGCAGCCTAACACTGTTATCTACAAAGTCACATTTAAAAACCAAAGAACATGACCCTTAGACAATGTGATGCACATTGAAAGGCAAGCAGATCTCTGTGAGTTCCAGATCAACCGGGGCCGTATAGTGATATCCTGTCTCACAAACAAACCAACCTTGCAACAAAACAAAAATGAACCTTAATATTTTAAGCAAATTGTGTGTGTGTCGAGGTGTGTGTGTGTGTGTGTGTGTGTTGGGCTCCATTCATAGCTATATTGTGTGTGTGTGTGTGTGTGTGTGTGTGTGTGTGTGTGTGTGGTGTGTGTGTGTGTGTGTGTGTGTGTGTGTGTGTGTGTGGTGTGTGTTGGGCTCCATTCATAGCTATAGCTATCCCGGGGCACAGGCTGACATACCTGAGTATGACAGCCTCTGGGGAATCTTCATCTATGTATTAGTTATTACCTCTTTTGGTCACTGGTATCAGCATCCAGTTTACCCAGTCTCCCAAGTTTGTAGTCATCTTTAACTCCACCTTTTTTTCTGGCTTCCACCCAGAGGTAGTTCCAGACCTTCTTGTTTGGCACCAGGAAGTATGTTTTGTTTTGTCTTTTGACACAGGGTCTCCTGCAACCCAAGAAGGTCTGGAAGTCACTACTTAGCCAGATTACCTAGAGCTCCTCTTCCTTCTGGCTCTACATCCCAAGTGCTAGCTAGGGTTACAGGCCTGTGACACTACACCCAATTGGCATCAGGTAATGTTAGGGTGTGTGTGTGAAAATATTGCATATCTTGACAGCTAAAGGACACAAACACACAGATGTTAAAATTCATGCGCCTCGACAATAGATTAGTTTGTTTTACATAATAATCTGGTATAAGAGACTAACATAGCCTAGTCATCAATTATTAAAAAACAAAACAACTTACAGCCTCCCCCCTCAAAGAGTATTGCACCATCTTTCTTGCCATCTGGTCTCTACGTCACAGGGGCTCCCCCCACAGACCAGTAATCATGCCCAAGCAAATAAATACGGCCAAGCACACTCCCTTGCTCAAAAGCTTCCCTGTCTTTACAAAGGGAAATCTCAAGTCAGCGTCATGGCATCCAAATGGAGTTACACGGCAACACTTCTTCCTCTTAGCTCCTGAGATCTTTGTCAGAGTCACATTGAACTTTTTTCCATCATTTTTCAAAAAAAAGAAAGAAAGAAAGGAATAGAGAAAAGAAAGAAAGAAATTTTCTTCCAAGAATGAAATTCTTCCTCAAGTAATATCCACTGCTGGAGGTCAAGAAGCAGTGAATTAAAACTACAGAGCTAAGCCCAAGAGACTACTAAAACAGAAAATAGAGAATCACTGTCTCTGAAGATGAAGAGGGACAGAGAGAGAAGGGCTGTCATGTATTTCACAGGCCCAGTGGAATTCAGATGCTTAGAATCATGTGCTAAAGGTGAAGGGAATACTTTAGAGCCGGGCGGTGGTGGCACACACATACTTTTAATCCCGGCATCTGAGAGGCAGAGGCAGGAAGATCTCGAGTTGAACGCTAGTCTGGCCAACATAATAAGTTCCAGGACAGCCAAAGCTACTTAGAGAGACCCTGTCTCAAACAACTAACCAAACAAAAAAACTAAAAAGAAGCACAAGGACACTGTCTTACATAGTAGCAAGTCAGGGAACCGATACAGTACTAGTATCTATCTAGTCTACAACATTATTAAAATTTTGTCATCTGCCCTTATGATGTTCTTTACAGTAAAAGAAAAAACTTTTAAGTATGGAATTCTGTCTTTGGTATCTTTGGTCTCAGGAAAAAACAAAGAAACAAGATTTAACTACACTGTAAAATGACTTAGAAGGGCTGACTCCTGGCTCTGAATAAGTTCTCAGATATCCTATGAAAGGATGCAGACTTAGCCATCTAATGACTCAAAAAATAAATAAATAAAAATTTTAAAAACCTGTTTGAAATCAGGCATACATTTCTGATATGAACACAAGCTCATATGCTTTCATCAAGCAATTGAATTCAAGCCAGATGCATGCTAGGAGGTCAGAGTCTGACTATCTAGTGGATGCTTTGTATTAAATCTTTATGTCCATTTGCTGGGGAGAACTTCAGATCCATTCCCAGCATTCACACAAAAAGCCAGGCAATGTAGCTTGTGCTTTTAATCTCAGTGCTAGGAAGAAATAGACAGGTGGATTCCTGGGGTACACTGGCCAGCCAGCCTAATCTATTCAACAAGCTTCAGGGCAGTGAGAGTCCCTCTTTCTCAAAAAAAAAAGGTGAAGGCAAAGCATGGTGGCATGAACTTTTAATCCCAGCCTTCAAAAAGACAGGCAGTCTTTGAGGCCAACCTAGTTTACATAGTGAGTTCTAGATCAACCAGCGATGCAAGAGACCTTATCTCAAATAATGATAATGATGATAAGTATTATATAATAACATGATAAAGGAAAAGGTGCCTGAGCAATATCACCTGGTATCTTTTAGCCTCTACATACACATCTGCAACATGCCAAAGAAGATAAATAAACCTAATGTCCAGTATAAACCACTCATTACTCTTCAGCAATCTACAGGCGTTATGCCTTCTGCAGTGAAAGGGACCCCTACACATTTCTGTTCTTTAAAACCAGGACCACTGCCCAGGCCAGGTGCGAGGCTCTGAGTCTCTTCCTTTGAACAGTCTTATCAGCAGCACATTCTCATGGAAACTAAGTTGACGCTACAGTTTTCCTGTGTATGCATGTAGAGGCTAGGGTTTATGCTAGATATCTTCCTCACTCACTATCCAATTTATTTATTTTCAAAAGGAGCTCTGGCAAAGGTTGTTTTTGTTTTGTTTTGTTTTTTTCGAGACAGGGTTTCTCTCTGTGTAGCCCTGGCTGTCCTGGAACTCACTCTGTAGACCAGGCTGGCATCGAACTCAGAAATCTGCCTGCCTCTGCCCCCAAGTGCTGGGATTAAAGGTGCGCCACCACCACCTGGCTCTGGCAAAGTTTTATTAAAGGCACTTTCTTGGTTTACTTCTTACTGGTCAGTTTGGCATGCTTCTGATAATATCAGAATCATCTGGGTCAATGATAGCCAGTGTGCATACTCTAGTGTTTTCCACAACTGTGCCCAATTCAACAGTATTGCCACTGTAGTGATGGACACCAGTTTTAGCCAATGTGGCATAGTATTCTGTTTCAGATTTCCTCAAAGCTGGGCAGTTGTTGGCAAGGATAACCAATTTTACTTTGCCTTGTCTGATCATCTTCAGCGTCTGTTTATACCCTAGCATGTACTTTCCACTTTTCATAACAAACTAGAGCTTAGAGTTGATCAACTCTAGAGGCTTTTTTCATCATCTTTGTGGCCACCATCTTCCTGCCTTAGGTGTGGGACAATCCCCCAACCTAGCACCCACAGAGGACAGAAGAGAGGATTATGATCCGGAATGTCAAACACCAACTAGCAGAGCTCCCCCAGCAGCCTAATCCTCTACCCAGCAGAGCTCACTCACTAAGATCCCACAATATAAATCTCACTGAACTTAGAGCTTGCAGATTCAGATAGACTGGCTGTCCAGCAAATCTCAGGGATTCTTCTGTTTCTGTGTCATAGTGCTGGCATTTTTATTTACTTGTTGGCGATTCTATTTAAATTCCTTTCCTGTTGTTTTACATGGGAGCTTACATTGTGTGAACTTTTAACAAACTGAACCATCTCTCCAGCCCACTAATGTAAACAGAATTATAAAATCTAGCTGCCTCCTATAAAAGATGCACAATCCAGGTATTTTATTTATAAGCTTGTAAACCTAGATTGGGCAGATTTTGGAACTATTCTAATTTTTATATCCCAGTCATATGTCCCTTGTTACTTGCAGTTTATTCTGGCCATGTATGTGCTCATGGTCCCTCCCCTCCCCTCCCCTTCCCCTCCTCTTATGGCCCCTTCCTCCTCTCTCCCTGTTCTTTTTTCCTCTATGCCTTCTATCTGTGACTTCCAGCCAGGTAACTAAAAAACCTGTCTATCTCTTATCTTCTGTCCATTCACAGGTTTTAGCCTTTATTGACCAATTAACTTGGGGAACAAGGTTACATAGCATCATTTGGGGTATGTGAGGACCTCCTCGTTGGTGGGGAGGGGCCCCAGATCTTGGGGGCCATTTGAATACATAGCAGCACCAGAACAACCCCAACACACTAATATGCTAGTATTTACTTTGTTGACAATAAAGCTCTTAAGTTAGAGTGACTGACTCCTGGAACATCCAGATTTACAATGCACAGTACAATTTTGTTTACAGAGCACTTGATCTCAATAATCTTTGCCTTGCTAGCACTGAGCTCCTAGCTTGTGAACTGGCTGCTGAGGTCTTCATGCTATATGTGGCAAGCACATGCTTTATTTATGTGGCAAGTGCTTCACTGACAGCTGCCTCCCAGCTCCTAGGTACATAAAATCTTGTTGTTTGTGTTTACATTATACTTTTAATGAGGAATGCCTAGCAGAGCAAGAGGGGATCTTTTCGATTTCTTGTGAAACTTCTCTAGTGTAATCCATGTGATAGGATTTCTGTATGATGCTTTTGGGATAATATGTTCCTAGTAATTTCTGTTGATTGTCCTAACTGAAGCCTCATGTTCTAAGTCTTTTCCTCTTGGGTTTCTTCTCTTCTGTAAAATTAGATTTTCACTAAATTAACCAAAAAGTTAAAAAGAAAAAGTTTTGTTTTGTTTCTGAGACAGGGTTTCTCTACTTATCCCTGGCTGTCTTGGAACTCACTCTGTAAACCAGGCTGACCTGAAACACAGAGGCACAGAGATCCACCTGCCTCTGCCTCCTCAAGGCTGGGGTTACAGGGGTGTGCCACCACTACCTGGTAAAAGTAAAGTGTTTTAATCATTGAGTCAAAAGTAAAATATCTATGTTCACAATGGCACATACCTGTAATCCCAGTCCTGGAAAACGAAAGCAGAAAATTTACAAGTTTTAGGCTATCCTGTATGACATGATGCAACCCGTCTCCATATACAAACAGCAAACATATCTTAAATGGTAAAGTAAAGGGACAGGGATAATTTTTAAAAACGTTTGAGAATATGTACTTAGATCAAAATAGATATAGAATCAATGCATGATGGCTGCTGGTTGATCTTGTTTGTTTGTTTGTTTTGAAAGAATTTCTCTATGTTTCCCTGGCTGTCCTAGAATTAACTCTGTTGACCAGACTGGCCTCAAACTCAAAGAGATCTGCCTGCCTTTGCCTCTTTAAGTGCTGGGATTAAAGGCTGACACCACCACTGCCCAACTAATTTAGTCTTTTTAAAAAAATTTATTTTTATTTTAATGTGTGTCTATACATAATGCTTAGAGGTCTTCTCAGGGAAGGCTTGTCTACCCATGCAGGTCGCCTTCATTGAAACTCCTTAAATTTTTTTATGTTCTATTTTTTTAAAGATTATCTTACAAAGTACTGGGTTTCTGTAAGGTTTTTTCACAATTCTTACTTTGGTTGATACAACTCTACCCCTTTCTCTCTTCCTCCTCCTATCCCTCCTTTAAGGACCCTTTCTCACCTGGCTATACTACATGTATTGTTTATGGGTGTGTGAGCATGTGTGGGGACCTGTGTGCTCGTGTGTGGAAGTGAGAGGACAATTTGTGAGAGACAAAAGACGGTTTATGAGGGAGTCCATCACGTGGGTTCTAGGGATTCAACTCAAGTTGTCAGCCTTGGCAGCAAAAGCCTTTAGTTGCTGAGTTCTCTCCACACTCTTCTTTTACTGTTATAAGTGTATTATCACTGAGGGAAGGCAATAAAACCTGCTGCAGCCTAGTACTGAGAAGTCATTTGAGTGTTTTTGAGTGATTTATAGCTGAGTAGTTTTAGGAATGGCTTGTAGTAAAACATTCACACACATTTATGTTATAAAACTGAACTTACTTTTGAACATGTCATCACTTTGTTGGTAAGATAACACAGTATTTTTTAGACTAGGCTTTTTCTTTATATATTTTTACTTTATTAGGATAAAGGAAAGCATGTTCCCTGAAGTTATAATGCGTTTAGAATCTGTTTCAGGAAATTAAATTATGATAAACATCAGGGTTAGATGTTGTTGGCTCTTTTTCATTGCCTCTTGACCCCTTTACTGTAAATCATTACTCTCGGAAATAAGCATGGCCTCGGTGTTCCATTGGTCTCTGATTGCAATAAACAATTTTAATTGCTCTCTTAGATTCATCATGTAACAGAAAATGGAGGACTGTACAAAAGACCGTTTAATGAAGCTTTTGAAGAAACACCCATGCTGGTTGCTGTGCTCACATATGTGGGCTATGGCGTACTCACCCTCTTTGGATATCTTCGAGATTTCTTGAGGCATTGGAGAATTGAAAAGTGCCACCATGCAACAGAAAGAGAAGAACAAAAGGTAATTGTCAGGGAATCTTTGATTCTGCAAATAGACCGTGCTCATATAAATGTTGTCATTGTCACACAGTCCCTCCCACCCCCCAGTAGAAATTGGGGCACATGGAGTTAAATTTTGAGGCAGGAGGATTGCTTTGACTTTGAGGCCAATCTGTGCTACATAGTAAGACTCTGTCTCTAAAACAGAGCAGATACAACTGTGACAAAAACTCTATAAAAATATTCCACAAGGAAAGCTGAAATCAAGGTTGAAGGCCTAGAAAGAGCAAAGCATTTGAAGCTAGAGAGATGGCTCAGTGGCTGAGAAAGCACTGTCCTTCCAGGGGACATCAGTTTTGTTCCCAGCATCTACATGGAGGCTCACAACTATGTGCTCCAAATATTAAAACACTAACAGAGCAAAGCATTTAACTTTTTTTTTTTTTTTTGAGACAGTATTTTTCTGTGTAGTCCTGGCTGCTCAGGAACTCACTCTGAGGATCAGGCTGGCATCAAACTCAGAGATTCATCTCTTCTTCCCTAGTACTAGTATCAGAGGTATGCACTACCACTGCCCTGCAACATTTTTCACTTACCTAGGTTACACTACAAGAACTTAATGAAGCTGACAACAGTAACATTACTTCACTGATAAGAAAGTTAATAATCACCAGCAGTGTGTGTAAAGGTCCATGGTGTCATAGCTTATATGGTGCAGAATAAGTGTGAAATCTGTTCATTCTCCCTTCTGGATATCTCCACTGTGTTTATGGTGATCTGTGGAGACTGAATTCTCTTAGACACATTGGATATAGTTGGATATAGTTATCTAGTCCACAGATCAGCATCTCTCCCCAAACACGTCCCCAAGCTGAGTGTGGTGAGGCCAGCCTGTTCACAGCAGCAAAGGCTCTTGTCTTAGTAATGGTAAAAAGAGAGGTAGGGGCTATCTCCAAGGAGGAAGACCAGATTCACTTCAGGTCACTCTTGTCATAATACACCTGTATTCCTTTACAGCTTTATATGATGCACATGTGTTAAACTATTCCTAGTAAACACCCAGGCTTGAAAAAACTTTAAAAGTTATTCTTTGAGAATTTCATACGGTATGTTATGGTCATATCCACCTACCCATCCCTGTTTCTCCCCTTCCATTCATTCTCCTTGGACCCCTGCCAACTTCATGTCCTTTTTCTTTTTTCTCCCCCTCCTCTTCCCTTCTCTTCCTCCTCTTCTTCTTCTTAAATATTCCACTACATCCCGTTAGTTCTGCCTGTATATGCTGCGTGGGACATCCATTAAAGCACAGTAACCTACTATTGGCTGACTGAGTTATTTCCATTCCCCTGCCTCCCAACTAATTATTTACATTGGTCTCGTCCTTATGAGACAGAAAGAGTCAGATATATGGGTAGTAGTATCATCTGAGAGGAGACATAAAGAAAGAGAGAGTACACTGAGAAAAAGCAGAAAAGATAGGCATGGTGGCACATGTCTATAATGCCAGATCTTAGTAGTTTGAGACAGGAGGATTACTGTGAATTCAAAGACATCCTTGGCTACATTGTGAGTTTCAGAATAAACTGGACTATTGAGTGAGACTGCCTTAGAAACAAAATAAATAAGGGAAAGGGCAGGCCTGGTGGCTGATGTGTTGAAACTAAGATATTTGGGAGGTTGAGGCAGAGGGATTGCATGAAATCAGGAGTTCAGCTTGGACAACCTTGTGGAAGAATAAAGGACCTTGTCAGTTATTAGGAAAATGGAACCATTCATTCATTCGTTCACACACACACACACATATATATGGATTGAAAGAAAATTCATATCCCTTGGGGCTTCAGATATGTCTCAGCAGCTCTTCCAAAGGACCCTAGTTTGAGTCCCAGCACCCACAATGAAAGCTCACAACCCTGCATCTGTAACTCCAGGCCCAGGGATTCAAACCCAACATAGCCATATATTTTGTTTGTATGTTTATTTTTTTTTAAAGATTTATTTGTTTATTTATTTGAAATTCAAACCCAACATAGCCATATATTTTGTTTGTATGTTTATTTTTTTTTAAAGATTTATTTGTTTATTTATTTGAAAATTCTATTTGTATATCTACCTGCAGGATAGAAGAGAGCATCAGATCTCATTATAGATGGTTGTTGATTGCTGGGAATTGAACTTAGGATCTCTGGAGGATCAGCCAGTGCTCTTAACCTCTGAGACATCTCTCCAGCCCTGTTTGTTTGCTTTTTGAGATAGGTCTACATAGCCCTGACTGTCTTGGAACTCTGTTTGAAGACCAGGCTGTTCTCAAACTCAGAGATCTGCCAGTGCTGGATTAAAGGCAGACCATTTCTGAGCTTCAAGGGTACTAGGCACACACAGGGTACACATACATGCAGATAAAACATCTATACACATAAAATAAAATTTTAAAGAAAAAAAGAAAATTTGGATACCTGAAAACTCAGAGTTCAGGTATCCTTCTCTTTCATCTCGACCATTTTGTCCCTGCTTTTAGCCCAGCTTCACAAGTTAGTCTTCGTACAAATTATCTGAAATGCTTACAAGAAGATGATTTCAGGCCAGGTGTGGTGGTACAGCCCTTTAGTCCCAGGACTTGGAGAGGTAAAGACAGGCAGATCTCTGATTTAAAGGCCAGCTTGATTCACACAAAGAGTTCAGAGATCCTGGGTTTGAATCCCAGTACAGTTATTGACAACCATCTATTACTCCAGTTCTAGGGAATCCAATTCCTTCTTCTTGCCTCCACAAGCGATTCATATATATGATCATGTAGTGCACAGACAGACACATGCAGGCAGAACACCATACACATAAAATGTAAATAAATACATCTTAGAATGAAAAACAATTTTTAAATGAGGTTTTTGTTTTTTAAAAAAGCAACACAAGTAAAGCTCTATATTCATAACTTAATCTAGTAGACAAACCAATTTTCATGATTGGAACCCTGAACACGCATTTGATTCTCCTCCTATTCTAGCTGGGTGCATCTAGCCAGAGTGAATCAGTCCACAGAGCGCTGGCTTTGTTCACCCTCAGTCACAGAGTTTCAGCTGCTCCGTGTGCTGTACAGTGGCTCACTTGTGTGCTCACTTCCTATTGGACCAAACCATAGGTGCTTGTGAGTGACGGTAGTGAACGTTTTATTTAGAGTGTAGGTAATGGCATGAGGACGGGCCGTATGGGATGACCTAAAGAAAGAAACGTGAGCCTTGAATAGATAGGTTTTGAATGAGAAATGAGGAGACGGTGTGGAGACTCGGGCAGTTCTTGAGCAGGGGGAGCAGCATGTGCTTGTGCAGCTGGTGCTGGTGTGCGATGGCTGACATGCTAATGCCGTGATGACGCTGTATTGGGTTATCTTTGGATCTTGCTTGGTATTTCTGGAGGGCAGTTTATAGTTTAATTATTGGGTGCTACCGGTATATACTTAATTTTATGTGAATAAAAAACTAGGACATAGATTTTATTCTGAAGTAGCTTCTAATTTTGTTGAGTAAACATATATACATAAAGCTTACCTTTGTACATTCACAGAAGTAATTAATGCTTAGATTATATTAAAATGCAGAATGAAAGTTTCTGTGTATCCTGAGGTTAGTCAGGAAATTATTCGTAGAGGAATTAGTAAGAGGAAATAATTGGGGAGTCAGTGGAGATGACATGTTTTCCTACAGTTGGTGAAAAGATTGTTCTAACGTGATCAGCTTCATTTCAGTGAGACTCTTTTCTGTTGAAAACAGCAGTTTAAACACGTGGGCTTTTCCAGTCTCTTATAAAACCCTGCTTTTTGAGGGAGACCGTGCTTTGTTTTGAGGACAGGTGATGCTTATTTCTTCCTGAGCAAGCTCTGGTGAAAACAGCAGGTGGACTTAGCAGGAGGAAAGTGTCTGCTGGGATCATGCAGCACAGATAGCATGCTGCCAGTTTCCCTTTGACTGAGGTAGCTGCATCCATAGCTTCAACCCAGCTGTCTCCTCATTCCATTTCAAAAAATCAGGAGACAGTGTGATGGTTCTATACCTTTAATTCTGGCACATAGTCAGGCAGGTCTGCCATCCTGGGCAGAGGCAGATAGATCTGAGTTTGAGGCTAACCTGGTCTATAGAGCTAGTTCCAGGCAGCCAGGGTTACACAGAGAAGCCATGTCTCAAAACTGTTCCCTGGGAGAAAGTCAGAGAGAAGAGAACGGGCTGTTACTCTTTTCACAGGGAAATGGAATGTACTGCTTTAGGCAGTAGCTGAACTATATGATGCTAATAAAGGAGTTTACAAGACTCTTGTACTTTGTATTAATTAGTTGAAAGACATAATAAAGGGGCCATGACTTTGAAAGACAGCATGGAAAGGTTTGGAGGGAGGGGAGAGAGGGGGAAGTGATGCAGCTACAATCTCAAAAGATAAACAGGGAAAATCAAAGGGAGGGGAAAGTTTTGCGGGGAATACAGCATCTTACCCATCCATGTGCTGTGGTGCCAGGTTGGTGTGCAGCATCTTGGGACCTTATTTGGAGCAGCTGTGTGGTGTTTTCTCCCCGTCTCTTCCCACAAAGTTTTCATGTTTGGATCTCTAGGCTTCAACCTTTTTTTTTTTTTTTAATTTTTTATTAGGTATTTTCCTCATTTACATTTCCAATGCTATCCCAAAAGTCCCCCATACCCACCCCCCCACTCCCCCTTTTTGGCCCTGGCGTTCCCCTGTACTGGGGCATATAAAGTTTGCAAGACCAAGGGGCCTCTCTTTGCAGTGATGGCCGACTAGGCCATCTTTTGATACATATGCAGCTAGAGATAGGAGCTCCGGGGGGTACTGGTTAGTTCATAATGTTGTTCCACCTATAGGGTTGCAGATCCCTTTAGCTCCCTGGGTACTTTCTCTAGCTCCTCCATTGGGAGCCCTGTGATCCATCCAATAGCTGACTGTGAGCATCCACTTCTGGGCTTCAACCTTTTTAATTGAGATTTTTCTTTGCATAGAACAATTTGGATCTGCATTTTACTATTAACTGTGAATGTAAAAGTGCAAATAACTGGTTCCTTTGGTGATGATCTGGGGTTCTCAACCAGTAAATGGTGACCCCTTTGGGGGTTGCATTTCAGATATATACATCTGGATTCATAACAGTGGCAAAATTGTAGTTATGAAGTAGCAGCAAAATAACTGGTTGGCAGTCAGCACAACATAAGAAGCTGCATTAAAAGGTCAAAACATTAGGGACCTTGAGAGTCACTGCCTTAGATTTAGTACCCTTGTGATGTCAAAACGACGAGGTGTTTTGAGACAGGATCTCATTATGTAACCTGTTTTGGAATATTGCTGTATACAGACTGACCTTGAGCTTGTTTGCTATCCTAGCCTTCCCTCCCCTCCCAATGCTTGGCACCACCATGTCTGTCTCTAAAGCACTTTGAAATGCCATGACACTTTTGCTATAAAAGAGAAAGCTTTAAAAGTGCGAAAATGTGGTGAAGTCCACTTAAAAACTGTCATCCCGAGGGGCTTGCTTGTTTGAGGGAGCAAGGGACTGATCACTGGCTGGGCTTTTCCTCCCTTGTTTGCAGGATCTGCGTTAGCCTGGGGTGGCTTGCTTCCAGTAATAGGTATTCTCTGCTGTATTCCTTTACTTCCTACAGGAGTAGCCTTCTCTCTCTGGAGACAGTCTTTGAATAGTTCAGTTGGTCTTAAAGTTTTTATCCTCCGCTTTCATTCACTTCCTGCATCCCCACCCTAAGTCCTGGGGCTGCTGTGTAAGCAGCACTGGAGCACTTCCCTGTAGTGCAGAAGCTTTCCTGTGATTTTGTTTTCTCCTAATCTGTTTCCATTCTTTCCTTTAGAGTAAATTCCCGGACATTCTATTTCCAGCATTTGCTCTCCACCCTTTCAGTCTAATCCAGTCAAGTTTTTGAAGTTATCACATCTACAGAAATGATTTTTTTCCTCAGGGTTACCAATAACTTGTGTTGCAGGATATGATAGACCTTTCTCAGTTTTTACTATTTGTAATATTTTTCAGCTGCATTTGACAGTTGGTCACCCTGTCCTGGCTTCTAGGATGTTCTATTTGGGGGGGGGGGGGTGTCTTCTTTTGTACTTTTAGTTTTTTGGGTTTTTTTTTCTGCTTTGGTCCTCTCTGTCTGCTGACCTGAGTGTGTTGGTGTGGCCTGAGTTCATCTTTAGATGAGTACTTTCAACCCCTTCTCTATACTGATATCAGGCCAATTTCTCTCTGAGTGAGTTCCTTTGCAAGAGCAGTATACTTTCTTAACTGGTGAACCATCTCTCCAGCTCCATTTCTGCTATTTTTAGTTCTGCCTTAATGGCATCTCCTTCTCTAGTAGACAAAATATTACCCAAATAAAAGTTGATGATCAAGAATCTTTGCAGTAATCTGTATTTGGAGTGTACTAGTTCTTGTTAAGCATTGGAAAATCTTTCAGCAGAGCAAGTACCTGCCAGCATCAACATATTTGTTATTTCATGTGTGGCCTTCGGTATGAAGTATATTAGAGTTCAGAAGTTCCTTGGCCTGTTTCCAAAAGGGTAGATGTTTTAGCCTTCAGACGAAGTAGATTTCCTACCCCTGGTTGTCCTGGAACTCATACTGTGCTGGCCTTGAACTCAGAGATCTGCGTGGCTTTGCCTCCCAAGTACTAAGATTGAATGCCACTATGCCTGGCAAAGTATATTTTCTCAAATTTAGATGGTAGGCTGAATAAAAAAGTTTAGGTTTCTTTCCATCTAGTGTTAGGTACCTTAATAAACTGTCACTTGAAATACTCAAAATTAACCCATGGCAGAGAAAATATGTTCCCTTTTATATAGCAAGTGTCTGAGTGAAGGTTTCATTGCTGTGAACAGACACCATGATCAAGGCAATTCTTTATAAAGGACAACATTTGATTGTGGCTGCCTTACATACAGGTTCTGAGGTTCCTGCCACTATCATCATGGCAGGAAGCACAGCAGTGTCCAGGCAGGCATGGCTCTGGAGGAGCTGGAATCTACATCAGCAGCCAGGAGGAGGATCTCAAAGCCCACCCTCACAGTGACACACCTCCTAATAGTACCACTCTTGGGCCAAATATACTCAAACCATCACACCAAGTTTGGAATTTACTTAACTGCAACATTCTTCCCATTATTTTAAAAACTTTTTGTTGATTATTTATAATAAATACAAATAAATACGAGTAGTGCTTATATGGGAATGCTACGTGACAACGAGTGCCAAGTATGATGACTCTTAAACACAAGGACAGCCGCCATGACATGAGATCAGCACCTTGACAACATAGCAGAAGTCTGTGTGCAGGCTAGGTGCTGACTGATGTGTGTCTGCTGACCACTGGAAGTTACAGTTTCGTGAACTGCCTGTCTGTGTCTTTATCTTTTTCCATTAGATTTCTGTCTCTTTTTTTTAATGGCTTTTACAACTGATCTTAATTATTGTAGAATATATGTTTAAGTAGATTTTATTTTATTTTGTTCACATTTGTATGTATGTATCTGTTTGAGAGTGTATGTTCATGTGTGCAGAAGCGTGCAGAGGCCAGAAGAGGGTGTTAGAGCCTTTGGAGCTAGAGTTAATAGAGGTTGTGAGTCACCTGGCAGTCTCTACTCTGCTTTTTTTTTAAAACAAAAACAAAAAACTTTGGTATTCCAAAAAAGAGAGCCATATAAGATGTGGCCTTCTGTGTTTGACACCTTTAGTTCTGTGTTAGACATCTTTAGTTGAAGGTTCATCTAACATCATAGTATGTGATAATGCATATGAATATTTGTAACTAGAATATTTGTATTTTCAACCAGTGAAGTCTATGCAAATAATTCCCAAACCCCAGAATACCCCAAGATTTGAGACACTTCTGTTTCCAAGCATTTTGGCTCAGGGCTTTTGAAACTGTGCTACTGTTCCATTGTGTGAATGTTGCCACATTTTGTTAGTTTTTGTTTGGTTGGTTTTTGGGGGGACCAGTCCTGCTGTGAGTATTCTTGTTAAGCATTGTTTGAATAGGCATCTCCAACTCTCTGGGGATATAAAAAAATGGGACAGCTGGCTCATCGGGGCTGCTTACATTTACATTGCTGAGATGAGCCAGAGCCTCTAGCTTCTTCTCCTTTATCCTGCATTTCCACCAGCATGATAGTAAGGGGTGATTGCTCTCTGAAAAATTGCAGTTTTATTTTACTGCTTGGGAGGATTTATTTTTTATTCGTATTGATGTTTATCTTTGTGTTTGCATGCTTTGTATGGGGGCTCGGAGACGCTGGGGTATAAGAATGTCTTTACAAGCAATCTGTGACTTTTTATATGTTCTTATTTTTATATTTTTTTTTATAAAGATTCATTTATTTATTTTACATGTATGGATCTTTTGCCTCTGTTGTGCCTGCGTATCATATGTTTGCAGTGCCCTCAGATACCAGAAGAGAGCATTGAAATCTTTGGAACTGCTGTGAATACAGGAATCAATCCCAGGTCCTCTGGAAAGGCAGCCAGCACTCTTAACCCCTGAGCCCCATGGGGTCTTTTTAAATCTTTTTGGCTTTTTGGGCAGGATTTCTCTGTGTAACAGAGACCTGGCTATCCTGGACTTAATTTGTAGACCAGGCTGGGCTTGAATTCTCAGAGATCTGCTTGCCTCTGCCTCTCAAAACTAGGGTTAAAGATGTGTTCCACCACTCCCAGCCTGATGTATTGTTTTGTTTTTAAAAGAAAAGGTCTCACCCCATTGCTTTGGCTATCTGGAACTCATTATATAGACCAGGCTGGTCTCAAACTCAGATATCTATCTACCTGCCTCTGCTTGCTTTTATAGAGATTTTTATCTTTTCCATTCTATTTTCTTTACTTATCCAATATTTAAATAAACATAATGCCATTCCATGGTTCCAGTACAAATTTGTTCTTTAATTGACTGCTGGAGTAGCTTTATGAATTCTCCTTTTACCCCCTGACCTTTGCAGAAAGTCAAGGATAGAACTCTTAAATTGTCTTGATGTGGATATATTTCTGAGCATGTTATCCCCATATCAAAGCAGTGTTATTTGCCTCAAATGCTCAAGTTTGAGAGAAATTTTGTCCTTTGATATATTGAAATTTGTATCCTGGTATGTCCTTTGTTGTGACTAAAAGAAAACTTGAGACAAACGACTTCAAAGGAAGAACTGGTTTTGGAGGGAGGTTCAATGATTGAAGAGATTTCAGCTCTGCTGCCCATGAACCTGTGGTGAGGCACTACGAGGAGTCCATGGTGGAACAAAGCTTTCATCTTATGGCAGGGAAACAGAGGTAGGTCTGAGGCCAGGCTCTCACCATCCCTTCCAGGGCATTTCCCAGGATCCTTCTGTGAAATGGCCCCTGCTTGTAGGTTCACAGTCTCCCAGTAGTGCTCAGGCTGCCGTCAGCCTTTCAGAGACTCTTGGGATCCCAACCATAGTACCTAGACTCCTACTTAAATAAAAACTGTTGAGCTAGAGCTGACACTGAAGCTTTTTCTTTAGCTTACTACCAGTGGGGCTAGTTTGGAGTGCTGCTAGGGTTTCCATTTCAGCCACATCACTTGGTGGTTGGCTGATTGCAAATGAATTATTTATTCTACCTTGCCCCTATAAAAGACGAGAAACTAGTATTTTATTTACAAGCTGTAAGCCTAGATTGGGGAGGTTCTATGCTAGTCTCAGCTGTATTTAAGCCATATGTCCCTTGTTACTTGCTGTTTGAGTGTCACCAGGCTGCTTCTGCTCCGTCAGCCTGTCCTCGGGGTGCATTTCTCTTGGCCACAGGCTCATAATCCATCTGGCCTGACTGTAGCCTCCTCCTCTCTCTGTCTTTTCTCTTTCCTTCTCCCTGGTTGTTCTCTTCCAAGACCTCTCTATCCTTAAGCCTCACCTTCCTCTCTCTATGGCCCAATCACAGGCTCTAGACTTTTATCAGCCTTAGCCCTAGATATCAAAGGTACAAGGTGTTTCAGACAATAGGGACTCGTTGTCTGGACTGAGGTGTTCAATAGCAATCTCTCTTTGGGGTAAACTGCCCTTGGATCTGCTTTCAGATCTAACTGCCACTGAAGTTGCCACCGTAGAACTTAGGATTCAAGAGAAGCTAACGTTGGCCTGAGTTCTTCTGCTGCCATTGTGTTCTGCTATTGGACCCAACATCTCTCCCTGTATCCTCAGTTTCTGTGTGCTTGTGTCTCCCATCTCTTGCCTCTGTAAGGAGATACTTGACCATGAAGTTCTCTGGGAGATTTGAACTCACTCCTTCTCTCTTAATCGTGAATAACAGATGTCACCAGTTGTCTATGCTCAATTCAGGATTGAGTGTGAAGTTCTGCCATGTTGTACCCAGCAGATCCTCTCTCTTGGCTTTTGTCTGTCTGAACTAGGCTCAGGAAGATTGTTTTGTTTTATTCCATGTTTATATAGTTAAAACATATTTTGTTGCTAATAATAATTTGCCTGTGAGGAAACAGTTCCTTAAAGTATTTAAAGTTCTTATTTGAACATGAATGTGCAGTGTTTAGAAACTGTTAGTGAAACTTTAAAATAACTGGGCAGAGTCAGAAAGGATTCTTCAGATACATAAGACACACTACCATCTTCCTCATAATAATTCCTTTTAATATTTGCCCTTTCTATAGTGCAGAAAATACTGGTAAATACTCTATCTGTCCGGGCTGGTGAGATTGCTCAGTGCGGAAGGCACTTGTCATGCAAGCCTAGAGAAAGAACTGTGTTAGATCCACTGAATCCATGTGAAGGTGTTTGGAGAGAACCCCCTCCAAGAAGCTATCTTCTGGCCTCCATAAATCCTTTGACACACAGACTCACACATATACATATATGCACATGCATGTATACACACTAATAATAATAAAAATGAAATTTAATCAAAGATTTATAGTTAGAGTGAGGGTGGAAGACTTTTTTTCCACCTTTGAGAATAGATAGAGATAGTAGGATATAATTTTGTGAGAGAGATAGTCTTGTTCTTGCTATTTATTCAAAGAACCTTTTGCAGGTCTTCTGAGCTGTCTAAAGAGATGATATCTACAGAGATGCTTATGTTGTAGGCACTGTAGAGTCCTAGTCAGCAGGACTTAACAGTTTAATGTAGTGTGACAACAAGCTCAGGAGTCATGACTACAAGTTCAATTTGTGCCAGTTACACAGTAAAGCATAGTTCTACTTTCTTTCTGTTTACCTCACTCTTGGAGAGCCGAGAGTTGAAGTAGATCTCGCGTGGACCAATGAAGTGTGTTTCAGGAAGGGTTTATATGACACTGGGAGTGGTACTCTGTATTCATTTTGACTCTACTGTGAGTTAACCTTTTACAGATTAAAGTTTTAGTTCAGTCTTAGAAGAAAGGGAGACTAAATCTGTGGGACAGGGAGTCTATCCTAAGAATGTACTTTTTTATTTTGAGACAGGGTCTCACGGTGTACCTCTGGCTGCCCTGTAACTATATAGAACATGGTGGCCTCAGACTCAGAGATCTCCCTGCCACAAATGGTTATTACTGTTTTGTTTTTATTTGTAGTATTTTGAATTGTGTGTATGTGTGTGGGTGTGTAAATATAAAATATTGCATGTCAGTGCAGAGACCTTGAAGTTACAGGTGGTTGTCAGCTGCCTATAATGTGTCCTGGGAGCTAAACCTGGGTCCTGTGCAAGTGCCCTTACATCTAAGGTGGCAGACTTTTCTAACCTACAGTTTAGGGGTTTTTTTTGTTTGTTTTGTTTTTTTAATCATTTTTTGGTGTGTGGGGCTGGGGTTTGATTTTGATCCTTGAGCACATGCAGAGGATCAAAACTCTAATTTTGGAAGTATTTTTCCTCTTTACAACTGGGATTATAATTGTTTTTCTGCCTGAGGGCGTGTGGGAGGGTAGCTTTTTTCCAGATTGTTACAAAGGGATAGAATTATATGACTGGATTTTATTTCTGAGTCCAACTTCAAGTTAAGTCTGTTAGTTCTATGTTTATGTGTTTTAGTTATTTGACATAAAATATAGGTCAAACATCTAAGCTAAGCAATCTTTACTTGATTAAAAAAAGATAACACAGAATTAATACACTTCTCCAGATGTTGCTTGGATATGTCAGTTAATTAAATATGATTGACTGACATCTTTCTCAGGTACTCCTGAGAAGAGAAAAACTATAAGACTTGTCTTTCAATATATCAGTTAAATTTATACTGTTTCACTATTTTGTTGGCAGGACTTTGTGTCCTTGTATCAGGATTTTGAAAACTTCTATACAAGGAACCTCTACATGAGAATCAGAGACAACTGGAATCGACCTATCTGTAGTGTGCCTGGAGCCAAGGTGGATATCATGGAGAGAAAATCTCATGACTATAACTGGTCATTCAAGTGAGTTGTATTTGGAAATTATTTCTTATCAACAAAGGAATTTGTTTTGAGTATTCTCTCAAAGCAAAAGCAGCAGCTGAAGATAACACTATTATTATTGGTTTCTGGGCAATACTATTCAATACTGTTTCTGGAACATGTTTTGGAGAGAGTGCTGGAGTATAAAACCTCACATATGCTGGGCAAGTGCTGTACAGTGAGCTACACCTGCGAGTCCCACTGTGTTTAAAATCATTTTCTCTTTCATTTGATTCTCTTGGTTTTTTCAAGACAGGGTTTCTCTGTATAGCCCTGGCCGTCCTGGAACTCACTTTGTAGACCAGGCTAGCCTTGAACTCACTCACAGTCATTTGTCCGCCTCTGTCTCCCAAGTGCTGTGATTTAAAGTATGCATCACTAGGCTGGAGAGATGATTCAGCGATTAAGAGCACTGATTGCTCTTTCAGTGGCTCTCAAAGGCTCCTCATGTGTACATGCTCACACACAGAATTGCTGGCCCCACATATATGTATCATTCGGTTACTAAGTAGTACCAAAGTGCCCTCCAGAAGAAAATATTGAATGATAGTTTGTAAGACTGTTCTAGGACATCTTTAGCTGTCACACCTTAAAATTTGTTATCACTGTCAATAAATTAATACTTGTGTTTTAAAAGTAATTTTTATTCTTTGGCGGTTTCATACTGTGTGCACAACACACACTGGATTTTGTTGTGCCCCCTTTTCCCTTGTTACTGGTGAGGTTGAGCTGCTTTTCTACAGATGGTGCTCACTTTACTTCTGTGTATAATGCTCCCTTTTGCATTATCAGTGTGTATCACACTTGGGTATTAGGCATGATTGTATCATTAAGTTTTATACTGTTGAAACACAGGTACACAGGGAATATAATTAAAGGTGTAATAAACATGGGTTCCTACAACTATCTTGGATTTGCGAGGAACACTGGATCATGTCAGGAAGCAGCTGCTGAAGTCCTCAAGGAGTATGGAGCAGGGGTGTGCAGCACTCGTCAGGAAATTGGTAAGTGTGAGCTCAGGAGTGAGTAATGCAGGTACAGTGTTAGCGTAATACACACACAAACACTTGGCCTTGTACTTCTGCTCAGGTCCAGCAGACACTGTCTTTATATTTTGAGATGGTTTCCAATGTGTTACATGTGCATAATGTCCATAGCAAAGTTTTGTTTCTTTGTGGGATTTAATTAACTTTTGTAAATCTTACAAGTGCCACTTATTACATGGGTGCTGTTACCTAAAAGCTAATGTGCTTTTATACTGGCGAACTAGGGCTGATAATAATCCTTTAGATATATTTCAAGAATTAAATAATTAAATTTGCTATTTTATGTAAAGGCATTTGGAAGAAACTAGATACAAATTTTTGCTACAAATCTATAAAATATGAAGGATTAACAATCTTATGTAAAGAAATATACATGCACACACACACCCCTTATTTTTTGGTAGAGAACTGCTAAGTGTTGACATCGTAAGGCAGCTTTTTTTTGATATTTAAGACTGAGAAAATTGAATCAACAATTCACTAGGGTAGGCAAGTCTAGGGATTCGGTTGCAAATACATTTGGGTGGTTTAGTGCAGGTTCCTGACACTGCTGCAGGCAGAGGTGAATCAATGGCTAAAGCCCTGTGAAGCTGCTGCCTTTTGGCTAGAGTGACAGGAGTTCTGTCACTTCTCCCAGTCTGCTTTGGGCTTCTTTATTGCTTGGTGGTCCCAGAGTATCATTGTCTTACTGGGCAGCAGGCTTTTCCTACATTAAGTACTGCTTTGCATTTGCATTTGTCAGAGCTAGACACTAAGGCAGCCCAGGGTCAAGGACTGTGGCCATAGTTCCCCACCTCTCCGTAAAAAGAGAATAAAGGAATTCTATCAAATTCCATCTGCCACAGTAACTCCCACAACATACCTTAAAGAGAAAGTAAAAAACAATTATGCACCATTTCATTTCGGCTGCTTTATTCATTCATGCGTTTCAGACTATATGTGCACACTATAGATCTTCAGAACATCATTACTACTTTTCCTAGTTTCTTAGGAGGCTTCTGTAGTTGTTTATGCTTTGATTTTTATCCCCAGCTCTCTTTCAAGAGTGGGTGTCATTGCTGTGGGCCAAGACACATAAATACTTATTCCTTGAAAATACTCAGCTGCAAATTTCAACTAAAAGTCAATTCTCGAGAGACCTAGAATATGTTAAATGTATTTGGTTGGTTTCCCTTCTAAATTTTCACTGGTTCTCCACTCTACTTCTTTTGGAAATTAAAGGGCCAGTGTGTGCTTTCTTAGCTCTGTAAGAATCTTTAGATGTCTATTTGTTTTGTCTTTTCTTCCTTCCATCCATCTTTCCTTCCCCCCACCCTTTTTTTTTTTTTTTTTTTGGAGACAGAGTCTCACCATGTAGCTCTGGCTGTCTTCGAACTCACTATGTAGATCAGGCTGGCCTCACACTTTGAGATCTGCCTGTCCCTGCCTTCCCCTTCTTAGTGCTGGTATCAAAGGTGTGCACCACCGTGTCTGGCTTGGCTCTATTCATTTTGTTTGGTATTGTTCTTAAAGTGTATGGCTACATGTAATATGGACATTTTTGATCTGGAAGTCCTCTAAGTGTTTAAGAATAGCTCAGTAAAGTAAAAAGTGGGCTGGTCTTTTGCAGTGATCTAGAGCATACTTTGTAATGATATCGGGGAGGTTTTGTTTCTTGGATTCCATGCCAGTATAGTGCTGGAGGAGCCTCAGTTGGGTCTTTACCCATCTTAAATGGGTGTCCCAGGCAAGCTCAAGAGAAGGAACTTTGAGAGGTGTGTTGTTTGTTTATTTTTTTCTGTTTTTTTGTTTTTTTACTGTAGTTGTCTGGGTACTCTTCGCTCTTTCTCTGGTGTAACACCGTCCTGTCTCCCCCCTTTAGTTTGAAATACTTGTTTTCAGGACTGCTTTGCAGTTACATTCTGGTATTTCTTTATTTGGGGGTGTGGAAGGAGTCCCTTCAGGAATTGGTTTCCCTTGTCCAATTTGTATTCTTCCTTCCCTGTGTCTTCCTTTCAATAACAAATTCCCTTATTGGTAGAGCTCATGTCTTCCTGGGTGTGTAGTAGATTGAAATTTGATATCCGAAACTGTCTTATCTAATCTCTTACTTGACTAATAGTTCTGGTACTGCCACATTTGAGCCTGAAAATGCCCTCTGAAGAATTAGATTCTTGCTTCCTTGTCTGGGACCAGTGGCTGCTCAGGTATGATGCTGGTCTGGTTCCTAGGTTTTCTGTGACATTCCTTCTCTCCAGTCTTCTAACCAAAAAGATATTGTTTAGCAACCTATGGTGGGGGTGGGTAATACATAAACATGCTTAATAATCCCCAAAGTACCCACAGGCATCAGAAGAAAGACGTGCTTGCTGATGTGGTCCAGCCGTGTCATTCCTCTTCCTACAGTTATGAAGTCTGCTGTTGGTTTTCTGGACAGTTGTTTGTTTTTCATATTCTTCAAAGCTTTAAAAAAAGTTTTTGTTTTTGTTTTTGTTTGTTTGTTTTTCGAGACAGGCTTTCTCTGTGTAGCCCTGGCTGTCCTAGAATTCACTCTGTAGACCAGGCTGGCCTCGAACTCAGAAATCTGCCTGCCTCTGCCTCCCAAGTGCTGGGATAAAAGATTAAAGGCATGCGCCACCACTGTCAGGCTTTTAAAAATCTTAAATGATATTTTTAGTTAACATGCAAAATAAATAGGTTTCCTTCTTACATTTTAATACATTTAACATGTGCATGCTTGTATGTTTGTTCATATCTGTTCCTTCTGCTACTTCCCTTGTCTTCCCTCCCCTTCTTCTCCCTAACAGCCCCCATTGTACTTTCATATGGTAAAGTTCATATAAATTAAAATCTGCATGTGAGAAAACATTTGTTTCCCCCCCCCTTTTTTTTTTTTAAAAAAAGATTCATTTATTTATTTAATGTGAGTACACTGCAGTTGTCTTCAGACACACCAGAAGAGGGCATCGGATCTCATTACACTCCAGCCCCTGTTTCCCCTTTTAAAAAAGCTTTTTCTTTTTCTTTTTTGAGACCTTTTTTCTTTTGAGTGTATTGGATCCCAGTTACCCCTTGTTATGGCTGTCTCTTCTTCACAGACATTGATCTCTTCATGATCTCCTTTGGAACATTTTCTCAGCTCTTGCTTTTTAAAACATGTACAAACTCTTGGTATCTCTCTTCTAATTGTCTTCTTTTTCTCTCCTTTCCGTTTGTTACATTTGAGATGTTGAGTGTGCAGACCTGTCTATAAATTTGCCCTTCCTCACCATTTATAGCCTTGCATTGCACACACACTTCAGTATATGAAGCCCAGGAATTCAACATAATATTCTTTTACTTGTGGAGGTGAGAGGAGGAGAAATTACTTGATTGTTGTAAGGTTTAGAAAGGATGTTGTGTTGCTTTGTTTTTCCTCTTAAAAGTGTTATTAAGATATAATTTATATGATATCATTTGCTCATTTAAGCTGGGCAGTGGTGGCACATGCCTTTAATCCCAGAATAATTTCATTCCTTCTGATAGAGCTGCCTGACCCACCACTAGCAGTCACTGGTAACATATGTACTGTATTTATTTGCCTCTTTTGGATATTTCATATACATGGAATCATGTAACTTTGTGACCTTTCATCGCTTCTTTCTAGCTTTCACTTTGTGTCTTTTCACAAGATCATGTATGGTGTGCATTAGTGCTTCATAGACTGCATCTGCATGCCATTCTACTTTGTGACCAAGTAACAGCACATTGTGTATATATACCACATTGTGTTTATCCATTTATCTATGATGGACACCTGGTTTATTTCTCCTTTTTGGCTACAAGAACACATTTTAAAATAACATTTTAATATGCTTCTTGGGTATGTACTTCGGTGTGATTTTGCAAGATCACATGGTAATTCTATAGTAGCTTTTCAAGCTGCTTCCTAGAGCAGCTACACTCCTGTGTAGTCCCATCAGCAGGAAGAGTTTGTGGGTGTTTGGGGAGTGGGAGTGTAGGAGCTAAGGGTTGAGGCATGCTTAGGCAGTTTTGCAGCTATATAGCCCATGCTAACCTGAGCTAGTGATCCTCTGCCAGTGCTGGGGTTACAGATGTGTTCTGCCATGCCTGACCTTGTGTGTTTTATGTATCATGTCTGTAGCCAACCCTTAACCCTTGCCTGCCTTGATTGCTGCTGCCTCTCACTTTAAGCCTGTCTAGAGTTCATGCACTAAGTGTAAGTCTTTCTTATCAAGTCATCATCTACTTGGTAAGGACATAGATTTAGCCTTTTGTCTCTCAAACCTCCCAACTCTGTTGGCTTCCTAGGCTATCATAACAACAAATGAGAAATGGGAAGTTGTGGAGGATAGAAACATGAGGTCAAGGTGTCGGCAGGGCTGTGCGCACACTGACAGCTCCAGGTGCTTGCTGGCATCCTCAGTGTTCCCTCACCTGTGCTCCCATGGCTGTCTCCCTGTGTGTCAGACACTGTCATCATCTGCGCCTGCTCTATGTATGTCTCTTTCTGTATCAGTGGTGTTAAGCCCAATCTCATTGACCTTCTTTTATTGGTTATTTTTATAAGGATGTTCCAAAGCGGCTATGTTCGTTTTGTTTGGGGGCTGGAATCCCTCCCTGGGCATTACACATGTGGGCATCTATTCTACCACAGAGCTACTCCTTACCCTATCAGAATATCTCTTTAATGGAACTCAGTTTACCTTTTGATATTACCCATGTCTATAAATATTTCTGTTTTCCACTAATTGTATTAAGGATTACAAGTATCTATAGATGGAATTTTAGTTCTTGTTCTTCTAGTGTTTTGGGGTGTGTGTGTGTGTGTGTGTGTGTGTGTGTGTGTATTTAAAGGTATACACCACCATGCCTGGACTGAAAATGTTTTTATTGCATTTGTGTGGGTGTGTGTGCTTGGATGCGTGTATGTGGTGTAGGTCAAAGGACAACTCTTAGGAGTTGGTTCTCTCCATCTACCATGTTGGTTCCAGGGATTGGCAGCAAGTGCCTTTTACCCACTGATCTGTCTTGCTGACCTTATTTTCTCTTAATAAGGCAATCATTTTAAAATGAAGACTTTATAATTCTGACTTTATTACTTGACTTCTTCATTCAGGAAACCTGGACAAGCATGAAGAACTAGAGAAATTGGTAGCAAGGTTCTTAGGTGTGGAAGCTGCTATGACCTATGGCATGGGATTTGCAACAAATTCAATGAACATTCCTGCTCTTGTTGGCAAAGTAAGACAGCATCATTTGTGGCAGTTCTCTCATAAATATGTTCTTCTGTTTTGATAAATATTCTCAGTTAGCAGCTATTATTAAACTAGACTATAGTTTAATCCTACAAGCCTGATATCAGTTGGAGCTTTCCTCCTAGGACCCATTGTCCTTCCCTTTTCCTGTACAAATTTGAAGGAATTCTGATGAAAATAAACCCAAATGACTCAAAAGTATGAAAGAAAAGTTTAATCATTCAGAAAGGTAATCATTTTACCTAAGTAGAAAAATATGAACCAGGCGGGGGTGGCACACATCTTCAATCCCAGCACTTGGGAGGCAGAGGCAGGCGGATTTCTGAGTTTGATGCCAGCCTGGTCTACAGAGTGAGTTCCAGGACAGCCAGGGCTACACAGAGAAACCCTGTCTCGACAAAACCAAAACCAAAACAAACAAACAAAAAACCAGAAACATATGAAAGTGCCGTTACCTTGATTTTAGGTAAATTATATCTAAACATAACTTATCTTTGTATGTGACTATATCTATCTGTATATTCATCCTGTAATAGAACTTGTGAGAGTTAAAGTCAGGAGCGATAAAATGCTTTGTCAGTGTAGCTGCTTAGCACTGTCAGCTTGAAAAGAACCCGTGAGGTGCTTCTCTTCTCTTCTCTTCTCTTCTCTTCTCTTCTCTTCTCTTCTCTTCTCTTCTCTTCTCTTTTTATCTTAGCATTTATGTTTAGAAATGGTACCTTGACAAAAGTAGTGAATTACCTCAGGCTTGAGTTTTGCTTGTCCATTGATTATTTGCTCAAACTTATGATTTCGAACATGTCACATAATTTTTCTTGTCCTCGTAGTTTCCTTTTAGTGGATTAGTATAATTCTAATGAAGCTATAACTGTATGATTCTTGTAAGGAACCAATGAGGCAGGCAGTAAACAAATAGCAGTGCAAGAGAATTAAATCCAATTGTATTGATATCACAAAAATGTAACTGCTTAATTTGTACATTGAAGTAGAAGGCAGACCTCAGATAAGGAAAAAGTAGTAAGTTTCATAATATTAAATGAACCTATTTGAACTGTAAAAATATGTGCATTAAAAGTAAAAAGATGAAAATAGCACACTGGCATACACCTACCATCCCTGCCACCCGGAAATTTGAAGCAAGAGGACGACGTCTCACTTCTAGGGATTTGAGATCAACATAGAGCTGGGGAACAGGGGCTGTGTCAGAAATAGATAAAGAATGTCTGGGGATGCAACTGCAACGCCTGCAACCCCGTGGTGCAGTGCATGCTTAGTGTGTACATGGTCCTGGGTTTGATCTCTAGCATTGAAAGAGAAAAAATATGAAAAAGATATAGCATGCGAACTAATGAAGTAGAAGTTACTATATTGATGATATAAACTGATTTCAGACTAAGGAATATTGTGAAGATGAGGAATAGTAACATTAATTTGGTGATTTACAGAAGAGAGATCTTTCTTCTCCTGGTATTTTAAATTTAGACTCACAGAAGAGCTAGAAAGATGGCTTAGTGGCTTCCTGGGGTCCTCAGTTCAATTTCCAGCACCCACATGGTGGCTCACAACCATCTGTAATGGGATCTGATGCTCTATTCTGGCATGCAGGTGTTCATACAGATAGAGCACTCACATACATAAAATAAGTCTAAAAAGAAAGATTTAGACTTCACAGAAGATTTCCGGAGCGTGCAGAGTCCCTGCATGGCCTTTACTCAGCTTTGCTCTGTGATAGCATCTTTCTTACCACTGAAGCATTTCCCAAAGCTCAGAGGTTAACAGTACACTGACAAATGCAAAGTGTATTTCATGTCTACTGTTAAACGCTTTTACTCTCTGCCCCTGGTTTCAGTTGAGGCACCACACTGCATTCAGTTGTTGTAGTTTCCAGTCTTCTCCAGTGTACTTTCTGGCTTCCTCGTTGGGACAGTGTTCTCTGGCTCCTTATTTGTAGGCTGTCTCAGCATGAGTGGACACAATTGTTGGCATGGCTTATGCAGAAGGACACCACAGAAGTGACATCTGCCCCAGTGTGTTGTATAAGATGTACAAAGTGCATATATTACTAATAGTGTAGATAAACCCTGGTCACATGGCTAGGATGTTAGGCAAGCTTTTCTACTGTAACTTATTACTATTCCCTTTTGTAATTACCAGTTAAAGTTGCAGAGAAATTGCAACATTATGTAAAGAGGGTTTTTTTAATTAAACTTTCATACAATTTTAGTGTGAATATGCACAGTTGATTGCTTTGGTGTTCTTGATTTTTTTTTTTTCCTCATTGTTTCTATATTTATTCATTGGAGTTTTGTGGAAGAGTTGTTTCTTCTCCATTTATAGCAGTATGGACCCATAGATATTTCATTATTTATATAATAATAATCCAACAATAGTATCTCCTTTAAAAAATTTTACTTATAAGGCTGGAGAGATGGCTCAGTGGTTAAGAGCACTGACTACTCTTCCAGAGCCCAACCGCAGATGGCTCACAGCCATCTGTAATGGGGTCTGGTGCCCTCTTCTGGTGTGTCCGAAGAGAGCAGCAATGTGCTCACATGCATGCATACAAAAATAAATCTTTGCCAAAAATTACTTATTTATTTAGAGCTAGGGTTTCTTGGTAGCTCTTGCCTGTCTGGAACTCTCTTTGAACACCAGGCTGGCCTTGAACTCAGAGATCTGTCTGTCCCTGCCTCACAAGAGCTGGGATTAAAGGCAGGTGCCATCACACAGGGCTATGAGTACCTTTTTTTGTTGCTTAAGTTGTTTTTATTTTGGCCATTGGAATATTGTAAGATGATTTTCATATGGAAATTTACTTATTCATTCAATTATTCGTTTATGGTGGTATCAAGGATACAACCAGGGCCTTGTACATGCGAGGCAAATGCTTTCTACCTTTATAACTTCAGCCCCTATTGAGGCCATTTTGAAAGACAAAAACCTGTTTTTGTATTTTGTTTTGTTTTATTTTGTTTAATTAGGTTGGAGGGTCCCATGAGATATGGAAGAGTAAGAAGCTGGGAAGAAATAAACCACCAAAAGTGTCAGGCTTTGCGCTCTTTTTAATTTCTGTGTTAAATTCTGTTCAGGGATTTAAGAGGCTAAACCACAGTCTGCACACTCTGTGATGTGGAGTTTATAAATGGTTTGTTTCCTCAACTCTAGAGAGCTAACAGTGAAGGGAAAAGCACCATTTCTACAGCTGCCCTTTCTCAAAAATTGATACATCAAAATTCTCTCTAAGCAAAGATACTAGAACCTTTTATAGTTGGCACATTTCAGCTGTAATTCAGAACCTGTTCTATATATCTGGATAATTAAGTTGGCCAGGTGAAGAAACTGTCGTATATAGGCTAGGATTCTGCATCTGTTTCTAAAGCATCTTTAAGAACAGTTATCACTAATATTTATTAGCAGTTTACCTTCCTGTGCTTGTGATTTGCAGGGTTGCCTGATTCTGAGTGATGAGCTGAACCATGCGTCACTGGTTCTAGGAGCCAGACTGTCAGGAGCAACCATTCGAATCTTCAAACACAACAGTGAGTTAGTCTAAGGCTTTGCCCTTGGTTTTAATGTTTGATATTCTTTGGACAGTGTTAGTGATTACGTAAGTTACAGTAATAATTGAAAGTACAATGCAGCTGAAGTAAAAGATTTTAAATCTTCTGGTCCAATCTTTTTTTCTTCTTTTAGAAGATATGTTTTCTTTAATGAAATAAAAGCAAAATAGAAAGAAAAATGGGGCTGGAGAGATAGTTCAGTGGTTAAGAGCACTGACTGCTCTTCCAGAGAAACCAGCTTCAAATTCAGCACCCACATGGCAGCTCACTACTGTTTTTAACTCCAAGATGTGACACCCTCACACAGATATTCATGCATGCAAAACACCAATGCACATAAAATTAAAAACAAATAATATTTTTAAAAGGCAAAATATGGTAGCACATACTTACAATTCTAGTACTTGGGAGGTCGAAGGTGGAGGATTTTTAATCTGAGATCAGCCTGAGCATGTGCATATGTATCTGTGTATCTGTCTATCTATCTATGAATGAGTAGAATATATGGAGGGGGATTCCTTTTTACAATTTATACTGTCTTCCTTGATTTGACTTTTAAGTTTTCCATCTTATGTCCTTGTTTACAACTCTCTCTCCAAACACAATTACTAAATGCGTGTCTTATATGTGTGTGCCTATAATATGTCTTGTCGTAACACTAGGAGGAGTGAATAAGATCAGTGAAGAGATTTTGATAGTTAAACAAACAAACAAATAAATAAATAAAATACAGTAGTGGGACCAACAAGATACCTCAGCAGGTAAAGCACTTGCTACACAAACTGGATGGCATGAGTTCGATCCCTAGAACCGGTGTAAGAGAACTGACAACATAAAGTTGTCTTCTGCCCTACACTGCTGCTACCACACCCTGTTAAGTTTGGTGCTGTAAAGAGAGCTCAGTGGTTAAAGAGTGAGTTCAACTTTTGAAGAGGATCTGCGTTTGGTTCCCAGTTCCCACTTACGGCAGCTGACAACTCCATGCGATTCCAGATCGAGGGGCTCTGACACCCTCTTCTGGCTCCTACAGATACTTACACTCATATGCAGACATACACACACAATTAAAAATAAATCTTAAAATTTTAAAAAATGTTACATGTTTGGGGAGATGACTCATTCTGAAAGGTATCTGCCACACAAATGTAGAAACCTGAAGCCAGATCCCCAGCACTTATGCAAAGAGATGGGCGTGACAATCTCAGCATCCAGAGACAGACAGGAAGATCCTTGGGGCTAGCCAATCTAGGTAAATTGGTGAGCCAGAAATTCAGGAGAGACCATAACTAAAAGAATATGGTGGAATAATATGATTTGAATATGCCTGGCTCAGAGAGTGGCACTATGTGGCCTTGTTGGAGGAAGTGTGTCACTGTGGGCATGGGCTTTAAGACGCTCATCCTAGCTGCCTGGAAGTGTGTCTCCTCCTGTCTGCCTTTGGAACAAGATATAGAACTCTCAGGTCTTCCTGGATGATGCCATGGTCCCTCCTTGATGATAATGGACTGAACCTCTGAACCTGTAAGCCAGCCCCAGTTAAATGTCCTTCTAAGAGTTGCCTTGGTCGTGGTGTCTGTTCACAGCAGTAAAACCCTAAGACAAATATGATTGAGAAAGACACATGACATCAACCCCTGGCCTCTACAAATGCACATGTATGGATGTGTACCTGCATGTGTGTATATATACATAAGCATATATACACATACCACTCACATACATACGTAGACCTGCATAAGGAAAATAGAACAGACAAATGTTGAGGTGCAGTAATGTAAAGAGAAGGTAGGAGGACAGAGGCTGGTGTCTTCAAGCTAAAACTTGTTCCCTGAGTGAGAATATCTTCTTGCACTGTTACAATAGTTTATTAATTATAAAACACACAGAGGGAGAAAGATCATCGAGCTGTATGTTTAATATCTTCTCTTACTAAGATATGTGTAAGTAGATGAAATTGTAGAATAATACATACCAAAATGTTAGGTCTGTCCCTGTGGAGGGAAAGATTGGATGGCGATAACTTTTATGTTTGTTTTATCTTCTGTAAAATGTTCTGCAGCGAGCCTGAGACAGTTCTGTTGTATGTGATTGAGGTCTTTTTCATTGTTGTTGTGAAACTTTTTAGCCATACATACTGTGATCCTCTTGTTCATACCTGTGATTCTTTCTCCTCCTTTATTTAATGTGTTATGTCCAGATATGACATAACTCTTCAGCTCCTTTGTTTGGGCCTTAAATCCTTTCTGAACTTGTTTACTAGAAAGAGCACCACAAGCCTGGCAGTGGTGGCGCACACCTTTAATCCCAGCACTTGGGAGGCAGAGGCAGGCAGATTTATGAGTTCGGAGCCAGCCTTGTCTATAGAGTGAGTTCCAGGACAGACAAGGCTACACAGAGAAACCCTGTCTCGAAAAACTGGAAGGAAAAAAAAAAGGAAGAAAGAAAGAACACCACACTCACATGTTCGCACAATCGTCTGATTTCTGTACAGCAGCCCCAAAGTGCTCAGTGAAAAAGGGTATATTATGTTTTTAGTACCTTTCTAAATTGCCTGGCTAGCCTGTAACTTAGCTTATAGCCTGGGCTGTCTCTGAATTCACAACGGTTCTTCTGTTTCAACCTTCTGTGGGTGAAGATGTAGCCATACACAGCCACCTTCAGCTTTCCTTTGCCTTTTGTCTAAAATGTTGAATCACTATTTACTTTCTATCCATGAACATAGAGAGAAACAATAGGGAGCACAGATTTGCTTGTCTCCTGCTCTCCACACTGATCAGAGGCTCAGGCAGGTTACTGCTGTGGTAAGTGCTCTTGCCAGGCTGATTGCGGCCCTGCAAATACTTATGGTATAGTACAGTTGTGACCTTTAGTTCACCCTGTTGTGTGCTTTTACTACATTCTCCTTTCTTATCAAAATCTGATGAGAAAAAGGACAAAGTTTGGCAGTTTTGACCCCCCACCCCCCTTTCAGGGATAAGCAGTAAAGAACACAGAATCAAAGCTGTAGTGTGGTGTCTCCCACTCGCGTGACCTGTACCTCAGACTTAGGACTGCTTAGATTTTAGGGAGATTTTTTTTTTAATGTCATTCAGAATAAATATTTTAAATATAAAGTCTATAGGGATGGGAACAGTGGAGTTCAAAGCATTTAAGAGGAAAAGTTAGGTCCTTATTAATGAAAACACCAACCACACTGTCTTTCAACAGTGCAGCTGATGGAGTGCATATGGAACAAGCTCAGCTGATTGCTGAGCTGCTCTAAGCTTAGACTGATGCATGCTCCACACTGGTGTATTTTTAACCATGCAAAGAGAAAGCTGTTTAGTTAGCAACTATTGACTACATCCTGGGTAAAAGGAAATAGGTCATGCTCTTGGAGAGTGTTTTCCCTGCATGTACATGCTTGGTGCTCAGTTCACAGAGGTCAGATCTCTTGGATGTTTGTGAATCCCTGTGTGTGTACTGGAAATCAGACCTTAGTCCTCAGCAAGAACAACCAATGCTCTAACACTCCTAGCAATCTCTGCAAGTCCATGCATATTTGGTTTTTAAGAGGCACATGTATTTGAGGTGATATACTCACTCTTAATTGGTCTTTATACAGTTAGCTCTGGATGAACCTTGGGTTAGAGATGCAGTTTGATTTTAAAAATGAAGAAAAGCTAGTTCAAAGGCAGAGACTATGACATAAAACAATGGTCATTTTCTATCTAAGCAACTAAAACAATCGTTTAATCTCATTGATGATTTTGTATACTTGTCACATTTAGATGTCAACTATGGTAGCAATAATTTATTTATCTTTTCTGCTCAGCTCTAATTATGTTAATACCCTCTACTGTCTGGAACATTTCTGAATAAGAAATGTATATTCACATTTTTACAATACTGTTAGGAAAAAGATACTTTAAGACTGAATTCTTTCTTTGTGCCATAGATATGCAAAGCTTAGAGAAGCTTTTAAAAGATGCCATTGTTTATGGTCAGCCTCGGACAAGAAGACCCTGGAAGAAAATCTTAATCCTTGTGGAAGGCATATATAGGTAATCTTGTTCTACTGCTCTTAACCATAGCGTAGGCCTGCAAAGTCAGTAAGCTTTCAGCTGATGGGCTGGCTCCACTAACCCCTTCTGGAAACTAAGGAGACTCTGGCCACGACTTGTTATAAGTACCTGGAGACAGAGGATGCTCTGAGAAGGAAGGACTTTATGTGAGGTTATTTTTCTACTGCTTATGAAAACCTTGCACAGTGGTTGTACTCTTGTCTAGCATATATAAGGTCCTGGATTCAATCTCCAGTCTCACACAAAACAAACTAACATCAAAATAAATAAAGTTAGTTATGTTTTGCTTTTATTTTTTGAGATGTGGTCTCATGTACCCCACGCTTAACTTGCTCCCCTGATTCTACCTCTGCCCCTTGGGTGCTAGGATTTACAGGCATCAGTCCAGGCTGAATTTTAATTTTCAGATTGTTAATTTGGACAGTGTGCCTTAGTTAGATTTCTATTGCTGTGATAAAGACCATGATTAAAAGCAACCTAGAGCTACAGCCCATTGAAGGGAGCCCTGGGCAGGAACTCAAGGCATTCATAATGAGCATAGAGTCTAATGTTTCTTATAAGTGCAAGCTTTAAGAAGACTTGTGGGCTGGGGATGTGGGTAGGTGTAGAGTGCTTTCCTGGCATATTCAAGGCCCCCAGCTTTAATCCCTAACCTCACAAAACAATCTGCCATAACTTTATAATTTTTTCTGTTGTAAACTGCATAACTTAGTTTAAAATCAGAAGTGGAGTTTTCAGGTTTATTTTAAAAAGCAATAATCTCAAAACATTAACAACTAATTAAGTAAACAGTTGCTAATTTTAAGAGTTAAAAGGTCTCTGTTTTGTTTTATTTTGTTTTGTTTGTTTTAACTCTGTTTTGCCAGTATGGAGGGGTCTATTGTTCGCCTTCCTGAAGTGATTGCTCTCAAGAAGAAATACAAGGCATACTTGTATCTGGATGAGGCTCACAGCATTGGGGCTCTTGGCCCTTCAGGGCGAGGCGTGGTAGATTACTTTGGCCTGGATCCTGAGGATGTAGATGTTATGATGGGAACATTCACAAAGAGCTTCGGTGCTTCAGGAGGATACATCGGAGGCAAGAAGGTAAAATAGGCCTTTAGACTCGCTCGCCAATCAGAGATCAAAAGGCTGTTGGGTTGGGAACTGTCTTGGAGCTGGGGTCCTGACCCTGGGATATGTAGATCCTGGATGTGCCTTAGGACTGTGTTCCAGTGCTGGTGGACACCCTACCTCAGAAGCCTGGACAGTGACTCATGTCTCTCTGAGCTAAAAGCTGGTTCTGTTCATTGTTTGTTGTTTGCTCATTTGAGCTTCTTTCTAAACTACATTCTGGTCTGAGATATAGAATACTCTTTTGTAAAAGAGCATACAGAGGTGCTTCTTGTTTGCTATAGTCTTCTGTTGGGTTTGAGTTATGCTCACACTTTGAAAGGGTTGTCACAGGAACCAGTAGGAATGGAAGATAGGGATGCACAAACAAGAAGAGGAGGTTTTATTAGCTATAAGATTCCGCAAAGCATCTATTTTCAACATTATATTTGACCTCTAAGGCAGTTAAGAATCCATGCAAAATCATGTACAGTCTGCATTTAAATGTGTCTTTGCTTCGTAAGGCCTTGGGGAAAGCATTTAAACTTCTTAGTTTCCTTATTAGTAAAGTAAATATAGCTTGTTTGTAATGTGGTAATGATTTAAAATTATGTGTGCCTATGCTAAAACACAGATGCATTTTGCACATACGTTAACACAAAAAGTCTTGTCACATGATAGATTTCTTTTTCATATGTTTTATCTAAAATAGGCCTGGAAATAGAATATATATTTAGTAGTTCCCAGATGTTAAGGAAATGGGGAAACAGAAAGTAACAGCTAGTGGGTACATTGTTTCTTTGTAGGGTGAAGAAATGTTGTGCCCCCAACTCCACCCCCAGACAGGGTTTCTCTGTGTAGCCCCGGCTGTCCTGGAACTCACTCTGTAGACCAGGCTGGCCTTGAACTCAGAGATCCACCTCCCAAGTACTGGGATTAAAGGCATGCACCAACATTGCCTAGGAAGAAATATTCTAAAATTAGGTAGTGGTAAGAGGTTGCACAGCCCTGACTATGCCAAAATTCATTGAGTTGTACACTTTACAAAGGTGACTATGATGGAATATGGCTTATATTTCTATAAAACTATTACTTTAAAAAAAAAGAAAAAAGACTTGAGCCAGGCCTGTAGCTCAGTAGTAAAGAACTGGCCCAGCATGTGTGCTGCCCTCAATTCAACTCTCAGTACCACAGAAAAGAAAAGAAGAAAAACTTGCTATAACATCACTAATACATGTATAGCAAGCACCACACATAGTGGTACTCATAAATGCTCTGAATTTCCTCTTAAAAACTAAATAATTGGAGCCTTAAAGAATAACCTTTCTCAGTGTGTACAGGGCAATGGCAGCCCATGCCTGGCAAGAGACAGCACTGGATTTGCCTTTACTGTCAGCAGATACATGTGCAGCATTAACTCACAACAGTGACAAAAGCTAGAACTCTTTTTTAAGTTAACATAAGATTATAGTTAAAGAACCTAAAATTTTGTAACATAACTAGAATAACCCATAGAAATACCAGTAGGGAAAGAGATTTAGTATAATTGATTTTTCTGTGGTTGTTGGTTCTTCATTCATTCATGCTAAGAAACACTCAACATTTTTCACCCCAGGGAGATCAAAAAGCTGCTAAAGGTCTGGTTCTCTGACAGCAATACAGCACAGAACAAGGATCATAAGATCTTTATACGACCGCCAAGAATTCAGAAATCCGCCTGCCTCTGCTTCCCAAGTTCTGGGACTAAAGGCATGCGCCACCACTGTAGTGCTAATAATGACAAAAACCAATAAGCAGGAAGCAAGAAGACTGTGTACTCATTGAAAATAGCATGTTTATCTGCAAGAGATGCTTTGTTTTGAAGACATGTAGTCTCTTGAAGCTCACTGATTACAGTGGGTCTCATTCAATTCAGACTTCCTTTTAGTATTAAAAGAATTTCATGAAGCCGTCCTTGTCAAGGAAGCTACATATGCAGCTGGATTCATAGGTCTCTCCAAGTGTATACTCTGGTTAGTTGTTTAGTCCATGGGAGCTGTGGGGGTACTGGCTAGTTCATATTGTTGTTCCTCCTATGGGGCTGTAAACCCCTTGAGCTCTTTGGGTCCTTACTCTAATTACTCCATTGGTAACTCTGTGCTCAGCCCAATGATCAGCTGTGAGCACCCACCTCTGTATTTGTCAGGCTCCTATCAACAAGCACTTGTTGGAATCCAAAATACATCCAGAATTTCCAAGGAGAAAAAGGAATTTTGTAATGCAGTTTTTTTTTTCTTTGAGTGGGGTGGGGAAGGGTATGGGGGACTTTTGGGATAGCATTGGAAATGTAAATGAAGAAAATACCCAATTAAAAAAAAAAAAAGCCGGGCGTGGTGGCGCATGCCTTTAATCCTAGCACTTGGGAGGCAGAGGCAGGCGGATTTCTGAGTTCGAGGCCAGCCTAGTCTACAAAGTGAGTTCCAGGACAGCCAGGCTATACAGAGAAACCCTGTCTTGAAAAAAAACCAAAAAAAAAAAAAAAAAAAAAAGCTGGGCATGGTGGCACACGCTTTTAATTCCAGCACTCGGGAGGCAGTGGCAGGCGGATTTCTGAATTCGAGGCCAGCCTGATCTACAAAGTGAGTTCCAGGACAGCCAGGGCTACACAGAGAAACCCTGTCTCAAAAAAACAAAAAACAAACAAACAAAAAAAAAGAATAATAACTAGAAAAAATTGTTTCATTTATGTATATACTTTATTTTTATCATATTCTTAGCTTATTATACTTTTTTTGTGTGCATTTCTATTTCCACTGATTCCCTTGTGCAGTTTTCTTTAATCAGTTGTGAGGTGTATAAATTCTGACCATGGTTACTTGTGTACTTTGAATCTGTCAGAGTTTGACGATCAGGCAGTCAGATCAAACCCTGAGAATTGTGATGTGTGAGCTAGATGGTTATGGACCAGTTCTACATGGGAGATGGTGCTACTGCCAAGGAAGACACACATGAGAGAGGAACCTGTGACCTGATACCAGGTCTGTCCCTCCTTGATGCCAGGCTGTTCAATCTTATGGGTATTTGGTGGCTAGAATGTAACTTATTAAACTAGTCGGATCACCCCAGAAGCAGATTTTTTTCATTAGCTTTGAAATAGACTTCAGACAGTCCTTCTGTGAAGACCTGATCAGGAAGTTGCACAAGTCTGTAAGTCAGGAAAATGTGTGACCACCTTGTTTGCTAGTCAGAGTGCTTGCTGTGTAGGACTTGACCTCTTGATCCTCCTGCCTCCCCCTCCCACACGCTAGCATTAGGTGCACGTGCCATCTCACCTGGCCTGTCAGAGTTCTAAATAGCACACAATGCTTTCTTCGCCTCAGAAAATTGAAGACCAAAATGCTACATTTGATAATTTTAATTTCAGTTTTACTGGTCTTGATGAGAACCAAAGAAAGTTTCTAAAAGGTGAAGAAATAGCACAAAACAAAAAGACCCCTGGAGAATATGGTAGCTGCTTTATAGATGTTGACAGTGAGTGCTGTTGCAAAGAGCATTATTCTCAGGACAGTGCTGGCATACACACACATCATTGTATGAAGGCATCAGATATCTTTCATCAATGCTCTCTTCTGGGTTTAGTTCTGTGCCACCCTTGCTGTGAATTGTGTGTAGAAAGCCATTTACTACACAAAATGTTACATAACCCTTGTGAGCACTGCGTTTGGTTTGTGCATGGTGTGTTTCTGCAGGCATCATTCATACTCCTCACAAAAAAACACTTCCACTCTCATTAGGCAGGGACCTCGGCCTGTGATTGTTGTGTCATTCTGGATGTACAGTCCTAACCTGGCTTGTTGTAGTAAATCCTGCTAGAGCTGTACATCATTACTTCCATGCTGTGTAATTTTTTTCCTGGGAAGACATGAACAGATGTCTATTCATTCCAGATAGGACACTGATGACAGAAGAAAGACGAGTCTATAAGTGATGGCCTTTAGACTCCTCTAAAGTCATTGTCAGTTGCTTCTAATCAGGTTTGGTAGATCTCATTATAGATTTTTCCTTTTTTTGTTAATGAGACAAAGCTTACTTTGAGAGTTAAATGATATATTGATATGAATTAAAGATAGTAAGTCATATATATAAGGTATCATTTCAGAGTTGATACAAGATATTTGTGCTTTGGGATGCAATTGTGAGGAAATTACAGCAATTGCCTATTTTACAGTTGCATCGTCTCTTTTTATTTGTTTTTGATACATACAACTGCTGCTCCCTCCTCTTCACTAAAGATATATCCTCATTTTGGAGCCCAGACTAGCCTTAGATTTGCAATCTTCCTGCCTCATCTCTTACACGCGTTCTCGCGACCGGCCAGGAAGAACGCAACAAACCGGATCTTCTGTGGCAAAGCTTTATTGCTTACATCTTCAGGAGCCAGAGAGCAAGAGAGCAAGAGCTCTATTGCTTACATCTTTAGGAGCCAGGGCGCAAGAGCGCAAGAGCTCAAGAGAGCAAGAGCCAGAGCAAGAGAGAGAATGGCGAAACCCCGTCCCTTTTTAAGGAGAATTATTCTCCATCTAGGATGTATTACTCCCTGATTGGCTGCAGCCCATTGGCCGAGTTGTCGTCACGGGGAAGGCAGAGCACATGGGGTGGAAAACTACCCTTGGCACATGCGCAGATTATTTGTTTACCACTTAGAACACAGAATGTCAGCGCCATCTTGTAACGGCGAATGTGAGGGCGGCTCCCCACACTCATCCTCCCAGAGATTAGGGTTATAGGCATATACCACTATGCCCAATAGTACACTAGAATCTTGTTATGCGTGTTTTATTTAAAGATTTAAATGAGGATCTGGAGCGTTGGCTTAGCAGCTAAGAGCTGCTCACAGCATCACTAAGTGATCTGCTCCCAGCCTAGGGAAACATGTTATTTAGGAGCATAAGGACAGGCAATTTGTATATAGGGTGAGACACACAGGCCACTTAGAAGCAAATCATTGTCTGTCAGGCAGTGGTGGCGCACACCTTTAATCCCAGTGCTCGGGAGACAGAGGCAGGTGGATTTCTGAGTTCGAGGCCAGCCTGGTCTACAAAGTGAGTTCCAGGACAGCCAAGGCTACACAGAGAAACCCTGTCTCGAAAAAAAGAAAAAAGAAAAAAAGAATAGAAAAAAGAAAAAGCAAGTTAATACTTTCTTAATTCCTCTTTGACCTAACCTTGGCTTTGCCCTGTTTCTGGCGTCCTTGTTGGCCAGCTGTGAGCTTTGATGGTATTAGCTGACCTTGAGTCCCAGCTTAGCACCTGCACCAGGCTGTTGAAGGGAAAGTAGTCACACACATCTGTGTACTCAGGAACGGCCTCTTAATGTTGCCTCTGCTTCTGCAGGAGCTGATAGACTACCTGCGCACACATTCTCACAGTGCTGTGTATGCCACGTCGATGTCACCGCCTGTGATGGAACAGATTATCACCTCCATGAAGTGCATCATGGGGCAGGATGGCACCAGTCTTGGTAAGTCTTTTTCAGGAAGCATTTCCTTGGCTTAGTAAAAACCTTAGCAGCCAATTGTGCTGTTTCCGTTGAAGTTTTTCCCTAAATAAGGAGTCAGGCTTCCAACAGGGCAACACTGGCCACATATGCTTTTCAGTGTGTTAAATACACTTTGATAACTATACTGGCTCCCTTGTATAGAGTTTCTTCCCTCCCTCCATCTCCTTTTTTCCTTCCTTCCTCCCTCCCTCCCTCCCTCCCTCCCTCCCTCCCTCCCTCCCTTCCTTCCCTCCCTTATTTCTTTATAGGCAGGGTCTCTGTATGCATGACTATCCTGGGACTCTACATAGACCCAGCTGACATTGAGCTCACAGCTTCTGCTTCCCAAGTGCTGGGATTAATGGTGTGTGCTACCATGTCTGAATTACACATGATAAGACCTTTCTTTTTTTTTTTTTTTTTTAATTTATTTATTTATTTATTTATTTATTTATTTATTATATGTAAGTACACTGTAGCTATCTTCAGATGCACCAGAAGAGGTCATCAGATCTCATTACGGGTGGTTGTGAGCCACCATGTGGTTGCTGGGATTTGAACTTCGGACCTTTGGAAGAGCAGTCGGGTGCTCTTACCCACTGAGCCATCTCACCAGCCCGATAAGACCTTTCTTGTTGTCCCACTGTGCTTTTAACTTTAGGAAATTTGCCTTCAGGGTCTTTCTTAATCACATGTTTTATGTGGAAATGTAATTTACTACATAGTGATGTGTGTCTTCTATAGCATGTTTCCAGAGTCTTTGATTTTAAGCCTTTTTAAAGTTTCTAATTTTATGAACAATACATAATGAAGGCCATCTTAAATCTATTTTTGTCGTTGGTGAGATGTACATCCAAAGAGATGCAGGTACATAACTGAATCAAAGTAAAAGATGCTGCCTTGTTTATTACATTGAATCACCAGAGGGCAGTGTTGACCAATTACTGTGAAAGAAGGGTAATTGAGTCTTTGCTTTCTGTTTTTACTTTTAAAAGTCTCTGTACGGATGGGGCATTGTGATACAAGGCTATAATCACAGCACTTCAGAAATGGAGAATTATTCAAGGTCATCCTTATCCTGAGGCCAGCCTATATTATTAGAGACCCTAGCCCATCAAGAAAGAAAAAAGAAAGAAAGAAAGAAAGAAAGAAAGAAAGAAAGAAAGAAGATAACAAAGTTTTCTGCTAGCAGTATGACATGTACTTAATTTAACTTGTTAGCTTGCTGCTTCTGAGGCATTATGGATATGTCAGACTTTACATCCTTAGCCTTGGGCTCTTCATGACATTATAGATGTACATGTATGCTACATGGCACTATAGATGAGCTACAGCCTATGTTGGAGCCAGTTAAGTAGGAGACTGATTTTGACTAAGACTTTTTTGAAACCCAAACTGTCTTTATATTTGTTCCTATCTGTCAAAGATCCTTATTATCTCTATGAAGAGACTTTTGGAAATAGTGTTGTCATCTTTGGTTTTATGCATTTGCCTATTCAGGAAGAAAGTATTAATGCTGCACAGAATTGAAGCCATGTCAATTGCTTCCTGAGTTCACAATAGCATAGATGTATTGCTTCTCTTTCTGATGTGAGAGAATGTGTTTGGATATAAAATATACATGTATTCAGAGACAGAAAGTACAGTGGCCTTACTAGTTTGTTATACAGATTATTTAGTTTGGTCCGTTGGTTTAGACTAGAAAAAGCTAACAGCTATGCTATCAATGTTAATGTTGGTAATTTCTCAGAGCCTAGATCTGTATGATGAAGTACATATGAATTAATGACTTATTTGTACTCATCAAAAATGTCTGATGAGAAAATGAAATATGGCAATTAGACAAAGTGTTGGATTAGTACTGCTTTTCCAGGTTTTGCCTCTCAAGCCACCACCAAAGCTTAGTTCTGTGGCATCTGTGTAATGCTCACAAATTCTGTGGAACCCAGTCATGGCACAAGGATAGCTTATTTTTACTTCACAGGTCTGGGACCAGAATAGAAGATTCCACTGCTAGAACAACTCAGATGGCTGGGGACTGGGATCATCTGTCAGCTTCTTTACTGAGTGTTGGAAAACCTGCTATGTTTGCTGTAGTAACTTGAAAATTTTGAGTTAACTGAATCAAAACCTTCTGTCATGAGCTTTGCTTGGACATCACCAAAATTGATGGTAGCTGGGCATAAGTCTGAGGAGGAGCTATGGAGAGTTTATGAGCCATATTCAGCCTTTCCTCAAAGGGCTCGGCACCCGTCTGCTTAAGTTGCTAAAATATATTATGCTATAGGTGGTGGTGGTGCGTGTCTTTAATCCCAGCACTCAGGAGTCAGAGGCAGGTGGATCTCTCTGAGTTCCAGGACAGTCTGGTCTACAGAGTGAGTTCCCAGACCTGTGAAGTAAAAATAAGCTATCCTTGTGCCATGACTGGGTTCCACAGAATTTGTGAGCATTACACAGATGCCACAGAACTAAGCTAAGATAGTCAGGGTTACATAGAGAAACCTTGTCTCAAAAAGTAACAATAAAAATGTGTTGTGCCATATTATTACAGTATTCAGCATGCCCTATGATATATAGAAATGCACACGAAGATACCAGAGGACCTTCAATGCATGGGCAGTCTTTACTACATTCAAAGGAAATGCCACATTAAGGTCTGTTGACCAGAGGTATACAGGCGAGAGGAGTGAATAGTGTAGTCATGGGAGAGTCGTAGGCCGGTTTCTCAGTTTGCAGGGCTGAAGCAGGTAGATAGTATGTGAGTATGGAATAGTGTTTAAACCGTTTGCAGGGTGGGGAGATTTGGAATGAATCAAGGACACAATATAGTTTTTCCTATTTTCAATTATGTCACATAGGTTCTGCTACCTGAAATTTTACATTCTATTACGTGTAGGAATAGACCAGATTCTAATAATGACTGTCCCTGTCCTTTGTGTTTTCAAATGTTACACGAACCACTCTTGCTGTATGTATCTTAATACAGTTTGCTGTGTTTTTCTCATTATGAGTCCCATGTTGGGGGTGATTTTCTCAGTCACTTGTTTGCAGTTTTACAGCATTCCAGCGTATTCGGGCAGCCTTTTGTTCCTTCTGTTAGTGGATGTTTAGGTTATTACTGTTTTGAGCTGTCACTAGAACCACAGAGCGACCTGTGTATGTGTGTCTCTGCTCTGTGTTTGTAAGGTTAGCTTGGATACCTTTCAGTGAGGTTGGCAGACATCTTTACAGGCTTCTACATTCTTGCCCCAGCCAAGCATACTAGCAGGTGCCAGTGAGCCCAAGACTTGGCAAGCTAAGGCACGATGATTGCTGAAGGTTTGAGGCCAGCCTGGTCAACCTAGTGAGGTCAAGGCCAGCCGGGGCCATGGAGTGAAGCTAAACAAAACAACTTTAAATTCCCTAGGGCTTCAATATACTCTCCCACTACTGTTACTGTACTTAATAAAAAAAAATCGACAGTCTACTATAAATTTATAAAGAAAATTTAACATTTATGTTTTTAAATTTATGAAAGTGTCTAGCCAAAAGAAGAAATGTAAAGTTATGCAAATTGGTGGTGATTCACGGAGAAAACATGCTCTAGAAGGACTATGTTCTAGGACACCGTTCCCAGACTCCACTGAGGAATGATGGAACAAGACAAAGAGGTTTAACATTGTGGAGCTTAAAACCAGGAAAGGCAGACAAAACCCAGCACTGCTTCCTGGGAGTAGGAGGCTGGGGAGGGAGCATTTTTATTTCTATTAAAGTTGCATGTTCCTATATTGGTTTTTTAATAGAGCTTTAAAATAATTCATTAAGCATATTAAATCCTGCTTAAAATGAGATTCAAAGTGAGATGGTCTGTGCTGCTGTTAGGAGAAGAGTGCTGCTCAGAAAGCTGCAGCCAGCCAGGGAGGAGGAGCTACAGTTCTGCTCGCCTTTACTGCTCCGTTTCCTTCCTCCTGGCCAGCCTTCCCGTGTCCCCTAGAATTACTGTCATTGTTGGCTCTCTTTCACTGTCAATATCAAGTAAGAGCAGGTGAGTAGAAGAGTCCGGGGAAGTTCTGAAAAGCCCACCAAATCCGGAGAGCTAGCTTGTCCTTCATGCATCACTGACCACATTCTGTAGTGGATTTTAGATCCAAGACCTTTTTAATGAATCAAAATATCCATAAAAATCAACTAAGATGTTTAAAAAAATTCCAGAACTGCAATTGGATGTAAAATAATTTAGTGCTTTGTGTACAGTGTTTTTCACGTGTAGTTGGATGCTACCACCATGGCCACATCAAAGACAAAGTGAGTTGGATACATGCATTTAACAGGTGGCTTTTACAGGGACTGCACAACGCACTTCCATATGGAAAACTTCACTGCACTTGGCTTCTAAAGAACCTAGGTAAATTCTGTTACTGCTGTAGAACTTGGGTAGGCTGAAGTTTAATTAAACTCAGGTTTGGCCTGTTTGAATTAACCCAGCAATAGACTTGCTAATGAGGTGTTAAATGATCCAGCAACTAATTTAGGAGATGGCAAGTGCTGTCTTTGAAGAAGCATCTGTATGATCTTGTAGAGAACTGCATGCTACTCAGGACGTTTGACCCACCTTAGCACTGCCTTCCGAGCCCAGGAGCGATTGCTTCCTGCTTTGTCCTTTATTACTGTGTTTTAATGAAGATTGTTTAGAAACCTATCCAGATCAGTGGGGGAGAGGAGGCAATGAGCCAAGCCCAGCGATTAGAAGAGGAGAGAGGCAGAGCGAATTTTCTGGTGAATGGTTTCATCCCTACCTTGCACATTTGAGCAGTTACTCCAGTGCTGAGCTCTAGGCCAGACCCCCTGTCCTGTGCCTTAGTGCCTAGAGCACTGCTGTCAAGACATGTTTGTGTCAGCATTTATCAGGGACCAGCTCTGTGCTGGAGTTGAACAAGATGTGCTCTGTGCCTTTGAAAACAGCCTTTGAGTGGCTCCGTGAGATGCCTGGGAAGAACTAGTCTCGACAAGAAACTTTCTCCTTGGTTCACCTTGCTCCTTTCTTAATTCTCTGCGCCCTTCTCTCTGCCTTCTCTGCCTTACACACCATGTCCTCTATGAAACTTAATGTGTAAATTATTTGAAGCAAAGATCTAACCTGCTTAAGCAAACTTTAAGTGAGTCGCCCCCGCCCCCGTGGAGTCTTTTATCGCTTACCAAAAATTAAAGGAAAAAAACTCCTTCATTGTCTAACACAAAGGCCTTTTAGCCAACGGCTTTAACTTTTTAAAATCAATAAGCATTAAGACTGCTTTACAGGTGAGGAAATTTGAGCCCACATGTGGGCCAAGTCCTCTCTGTACCTTGTTCCAAATAGGATGTGGTTTTTTAGTCCATCTGCTTCTACTTCGGGCCATATTTAATGTTTTATTAAAGCAAACTGTTTTATGACCTATTTCTAATTTTCTTATTCTGTTCAGCTAATTTTCCACAAAACACCCAATTTTTCTAGTGAATACTCAGCATGACAGATGACAGGGTGGGGGTGGGGATTTGACCGCCTACTTCCTCTCCCTGACTCAGCAACCGGTTCACCAAGAGCTTTTCCTTCTTCCACTCTCATCTCCTTTTTAAAATCCAAATGCAAATAAGTTTTTTATAGTAGGAAACTCATTTTTGTTTCTTCTTTCAGTCAGTTTGAAACTGGCTATTAAGATGCCCACAAGCATCAGACTTTAAGCTAGTTTTTGAACAGAAGTACACTTGGCCATAAAATGGAACTTTGTTCTTAGTAGAAAACCTAAAGAAGGCACTTGGGTTCCCCTGGGGTAGGCATGGAGCCCTGAACCAGAGGCCCCTCATTTGGAAATGTGGTTGCATGCTGTGGGGAGGCTAAGCTCTTAAATATTCAAAGGTTAAAGCAGGTAAATTTCCTTAGCTCTATTTTAATTATTTGGAAGCTTTATCTTATAGTCAGATTTTTTTCTCTACAGTTTTGTGTTCATTTATTTGAGCTAACACACAGTTTCGCTTTCTACTCATCGTTTTGGGTTTGTGACCGATGTGGCCTTGTCTGTGGTGAAGAACATACCTGACTTTGCACACCACCACATGATTGACTGGCATTGCTTCTTTTCTCCCAGAAGAGTTGGTCACAGGAGTCCTTCATCTTTATGAATCTGTTGTTGCACAACTACTTTGTATATGCCAGTAACGAGATACTGAGACCAGTTATCTTCTGACAGCTTAATAACCAGAAATGAGAATATGCCTAAGGGTTGAATCTGTATTAATTGTTTCCTGTGATTTTTCTCATTCTCTAAACGTTTGATCTGTATGCTCCTGTCATCTACTTCCACCGTATTAAATGTTAAAGAAGAAACTTTATCAAGGATGCTTTTACTTTAAAAAAAAATTTTTTTTTGTACCGATGGGCAGTGAACCCAGGCTTTGCACATAGTAAACCAGCTCCCTGCCCCTGAGCTCCACCTCCAACTCCGTGACGCTTCTTTACTACAGTAAAGCAAGAGAGACTTCATCGGTGCAGAGACCACTGCTACAGTGAGCCTTAGGTACGAGCGATTAATTGAGTTCAGTTGTGACTCCAACCAGGAAATACGGGAGTTTGTTGTTAAAGAGCAGGATTCAAGTGTGGAGAGGAACTATCAGGGTAAGGGTGCTCTTTACCTTCAGAGTCTTTGCTGAAGGCAGATAGCAAAGAGATACCACAGCCAGGGGATTTTCTCTAATCTGATTTGTCAAGTTTCCAGCGCAAACTGGACTCCTCAAAGACAGGGGAATCTAATGTGTGACTTGGTCAGAAAAGACTTGTAAGTTGTTAATGTCAGTTTGGTGCCAGAAGAGACTCTCCCTCAGTGACACAAGACCTCCTGAAAGCACACTCTTGGAGTCCCTGCTTACATCAGAGGCATGGTAACTTGGTAGTGTTTGGCCTTGTTCATATGCAGGAGAGCTTCAAAATAAGGTACAAGAGCAACCTAATGTGAGCCATTGCTGTGGTACTTGTTAAAAATGATGTTTCTAAGCCAGCCGCATGACTGTAATCACAGGAGGATTGGAAATTTAAGGCCATCCTGTGCTATGTGGGACCTGTCTCCCACCCCCATCCCCAAAGGATTCTAGGATGTCCTACTAAGAGCCCTGATAATTATTGTCATGAGGCTCATGGCATTTTAAAGAACACTTCAGTCAGAAAGCAAGCTAGCGTTTATAAGACTTAACATGTTATTTATTTAGATTTGAAAGCTTGTTTACATCAAAGGGAACCAAAACTGAACACACCGGTTATTGTAAAAGAGAAACATACATTGGAGGGCAAGAAATGAGATGTTGATGGTAAAGCTCAGCTGCCAGTTTCCATCATTTTCTGAGACCTAACTGCCTAGGGTCCCTGACTCCTGACACCTGGGGGGGGGGGGGGTGGTCAGAAGTCAGCTAGGGAAGGAAGATTGTGGATTCGGACCTAAGGTCAGGATTGGTAAGGTTGCTTGGAATTGATTTTTTTGTTTTTGTTTTCCCTCCCCATTTTGATTACTCATAATTTTTGTAGCCTGTTAATTGGAGATCCCAAAGTTTTAGTAAATAACATACGAATGGCCTTGGCCACAGGAGAAAGTTTTCCTTAATGTTCACTATTTGTAAATTCCTAACTTAACTGCCTTGTCTTCTGACTCTGAAACTACTTCCTTAGACTCAAGCCAGCCTGTCCCAGTAATTGCCCTTCTTTGTTACCCCTGGGACTAGAGGTGGGTGTGACCACACGGGAAACTGTAGGCAATTCCTCATCCCTTTGGTCTGTCTAAAGTGCTACCTATGTTCTAGCTCCGTCAGAGGGGAGACTAGTCGGACAGATTAGGACCTCTGTCCTGGACTAGGGAAGTAACTGAGTGGTAGAATGCTTATCTAGCATGCTAAAGGTTCTGGGTTCTGAGGGAGAAGAGAGGAAGGGCGAAGGGGAGGGTCTCAATCCTGAATGACTTGGCACCCTTTAAATTTTGGTTCTTTATTTTTTTCAAAGGCTCTTGGCCTCTTTTCTTCCTTTTGTTCAAGGCCCCGTGTTACTGACTGCATTAGCAACCATTCTGCTAAACTCTTGATTATATTGAATCAACAACGTTAAGCCCTTGCCCCTGCTGCTTGGTGCACATCCTGTGGCAGTCCTCAGGAAATCCTATTTTTTGGCATTGAAACGAATTAAAGGATTAAGCAATTGCAAGGGAGGGGGTGGTAAACTCTGTTTGTGGGAGGAATTTCCCCGCCAGTGTTAGCAAAAGCCGCTCTCGCTCTTATATGGAGATAGAAAACCACGGGGCTGCTTTGGAGCAGGCTCTCTGGGCATGGAGAGGCAGGCCTGGCTGCTTTGATGTCCTTTAGTCTGGCAGTGGCCCTAGCTGAGCACTTTGATGCTTGATATCCAGTCTAGCAAAATAGGGGCTCATAGTTGATGAACCTGGTTCCCACCCCTTTACCCCAGCATTAACAAAACTGTTAACTCTTGTTTCCTGGAAGCCTTTACAAATACCCTTTTACAAGATGCTTCACAGAGGCACTACAGTTTTATAATAAGCCTGTTGGAGGTGCATTTATTTCCTTTCCTTTGGGGCTCTTAAGTGGCTAAGAGAGTTTATTGGGCTTTTTTTTTCCTTGTGCCATTTATATGAAACTTAAGAGGAATGTGCTATATAGTTTGTCTTAGGTTTTAGTTAACATTTCTTTTGGTTTTGTTTTTCATGGGGTTTTGAGATTCTCCATCTTTCTCTGAGTCAGAAAATCACCAGGACAGAGTTCAGTTACCGATGCAGTTTGGTTTTGGTTTTAAAGTGTCATTGTTTTTTGTTTTTACATGTTCTGTCCTCGCCTACCCCTTCCCTGGTCCACTTGCTGCTTTGTGGTGGGACTTTCAGATGTGATAACCTGGAGTTCATTCTGCATCTCAAAGGTCAAGCGTGTCGTGTGCTCACCCGCTCGCTGCCATTGGTTCCCAGCTCTCTCCTTTCGTAGACACTGTTGGGTTCTGTGTATCCTGTGTGGGCACTTGTGACAATGCTTATAAAGTCTGCTGACCCAGAAAGATTGTTAAGTTTTAGTCCTGTTCTACAAAGTGCATTGCTAGATATCATCTAAATGTGAAAATTATGGAATGGAAGTTCCTTAAAGTTTAATCTTTACATTATCAGTATATTTCTGATGACATAGAAGTGAACTTCAGTCTAACAAAGAGATTTGTAAGATAGGCAGGAATTATACGAACAAGCGTCAAATGTTTGCCACCACTACAGAAAAGATTTTACTGGGGTTTTTTTTTTTTTCTTTAGTTCTCTTTCAGCTTTTAGCACCCCCTCTAACATACACCTGTTCTTGTAGGAATGTACACAGATCATGGCCAAAAGACTTGGTTTTGTTGTTCTAAATTTTGCTGCTGTTCTTGGTAATTACTTGTGTGTATGTATGGGAGTGCAAGTGTTGGTCCTTGTCTCCTCCCCTGTTTCAGGCAGGGTCTCTCCATTGTGTGTGCCTGGTTATCTGCCCGGGAGCTTTCAGGGATTCTCCCGGTGCTGCTCCACACTGTAGGAGTGCTGGGATAAAGACATGAGGCCCTACATCTGTCTTTCTGTGGGTTCTGGAGAACCTGACCTTAGGTGCTCATGTTGTGTCACAAGCTCTTTACCCACTGAGACATTTCACTAGCCTTTCCCAGCTTTTTCCCTCGGGATCCTTCTGAGTCAGCCTCCTTAGCACTGGGATTATAGGCTAGCGCTGTGGCTGGCGCCTGGCTTTCCCTGTGGGTGCTGGTGATCCTCAATCAGATCTTGTGCTTGCACAGAAAGCACTGCAGCAAATAAGCTTCTCCTCACCTCCTGCCGCCAGGCTTTAAAGTGTCTTAACACGGGACTCTTTCTGTGCCTGTTCAGACAGCAGAGCCCATCCCCATTTTAGTAATGAGTGGTCTTCAGAACAGCAGGCCGTCTGCTTGCCATCCCGAATACTCAGATTTGTAAAGGTAATTGCCTTATATGGTTATTATTACCAGGTGATATTGTTCCCAGAAAATACGGGGAACTAGTTGCACCTGCCAGTAGAAAGGTAGCAAGATTGAGGATAAATATATGAGTTTTTTTATAAGTCATGAGTCAAAGTGACAGGCGAGTGAAATAGTGAGCACACTTTAAGGTGGCTGTGGCTGTATGTTACACATTAAGATTGTGCACTTAGAATAAGAATTACAGAATCACTCATCTGCTAAAGGGATGCCTCTAAGGCTAAATTCAGTCCCCCAAAACCACATTGTGAAAGCCCCCACAAGTTGTCTGCTGATTCCCACAGATACCTTTTGTGTCCACACACACACACACACACTAAACTGTAAAAAAAGGGAACAAAAGTGTACCAATGAACTAGAAATGGGGAAGAACCTCCAGATGACACAAGTAAGCGGGATAGCCGTCCATTGAGTCTTTGAAAGTTAACGGGCTCTGACCTCTACTCACTCACAGTGAGTTTAATTCTTATAAATTTCTTAATTTTAGTATGTGCATGAATATTTTGCCCACATGTATGTCTAGGCACTGCATGTGACTAGTGCCTTTGAAGTCAAGAAGAAGGCATCAGTTCCTTTGGGAGAGCCACAAGATGGGCACTGGGCATCAAACCTGAGTTCTCTGGAAGAGCAAACAGTGCTCTGAACCACTGAGCCATATCTCCAGCCTCCAAGTTTTGTTTTAGAAAAGTGTATGTATGTGTGCACATATGTAGTAGTATATGTATGTGCCACCGTGCATGTGTGAAGTCAAAAGGACAACTTGTGGGAATTGAATCGTTTCTCTCTGGAACCAAACTCGGGTCACCATGCTTGGCAGAAAGCATCCTAACCCTCCAAGCCTTGTTGGTTCCCCCAAATGAATGTTAGGTTTCTAGAGCAGCAACCCTTCCAGTTGGTTTGCCCCATGGTCTCTGCTTTCCTTTTGTGTTCCGGATCTCCAGTGACAGCATTGTTTTGTAAGTTGTCCAGACAAGAAACCCACTCAGATTTTCTTTCTTTACTCCCTGTATTTAATCACCAGGGCCCCTGTATAGTGCTTTTTACTATATTTGTACTTAACCACTTCATTCTATGGCCAGTGTTATTTTCTTGACCTAGATTTCCTTCCTTTTCGCCAGTCTTCTAGTAAAGTGATCAGTCAACCTAAAAGTGACCTGAGAAGATCAAGAAAAAAGGCATTTCTGGATGGGCAGTGGCGGCACACCCTTTAATCCCAGAGGCAGAGGCAGGTGGATCTCAGTGACTTTAAGACCAGCCTGGTCGACAGAGTGAGTTCCAGGACAGCCAGGGCTACACAGAAAACCCTGTCTCAGAAAAATCAAAAAGAAGAAAAAGAAACAGTACAAGAGATCAGGACTACAAAAGTTATATGCAGAGTTCTGTAGAATTTTCTGAGTTCATGGAATTTGCTGTAACAAAATACACAACATGAGCCATTTAAAAGGACGGTTTATTTCTGCTCACAATCTCAGTGTTTCAGGCTGCAGTCATTGTTTTGTTTCTAAAGCAAATCATAGGGAGCTTGTAGTGGCGCAGAGCTGCTCACCTTGGGACAAGCAAGAAGCAGAAAGAAGCAGAAGGGGTCCGGGTATGTAGTTCAGGGCACAGCACAGGGTAAGTATTTCTAAAACTTAGGAAAACGGGGCTTACTGTGGTTTCCTCCCTGAAGCTCTGATTCACTCATCAGCAAGTGTTTGCTATTCTCTGAGCTCGCAAGCTCTGCCCTAGACTGAGCCTTAGGTCGCTCTTCATCTTTCATAGCGCCTCAGGCCAAGCCACACCTCCTTTTCTGTGTTTTCATCCTTATGTCTTTGAGCCAGGTTGCTGAAAGCCACGGATGCTTTGGTGTTCTGGTACCCTGTTACAACACAGATCTTGGAGACGACAAGTGTATAGTTTGCTGCTGGACTCCGGTGCTTCATAGCAACATCACTTGAGTGAATCAGGACTTTTTTTTCCAGTTCAGCGTCAGGGAGGAGCTAGTCCTTGTTGTGGAAGCAAGCCCCATGCTGGCAGATTTGATCTGTTTTTTTAGGGTGTGTGTAGAACTGTGTCTACTGAGTACTGCAGTATATTATTGTTGTTTAATTACCTTATTTTTATGTGCATTAATGTATGCTATAGTACCCCTGTAGGATGAATTTTAAATGGGGCAGGTTTTTTCTAACCTGGCTAGCTCCCAAATACATGAGACAGACTTAGAGATTTATTCAACAAGATTGAAGTCCAATAACTAAGCAGATATCCCTAATCCTCTGTGGTACCTACCTAATTCCCAGCCAGATGCCCCAAGTTACTTGCACTCAGTCTCTCCTTGGCTCCCTCTGCTGTAACCATGTGTAATTATGGAGAACTCCCTTGGCAACGACTCCTCATGACGACCATGTTTTCTTTCCTCCACCTTGTGACCCTTTTCCCTGGGTCCTCAGCCAGTATCAGTATCTCCTTCTACCTGGCTCTTCTCTCTGGGGTCCTTGGCTAGGATCAGGAGTCCAGCCTTCCTCTCTATGCTGCCCAGTCATTGGCTAGTCATCCTATTATTAACCAGAGATAATTGGGGAGCGTTCTTTATACCACATTTATACAGAAGATTCTTCAGTACTCATAGCAATGCCTGTGTCCTGACTGTAACTGTATCTCAGGGCACAGAAATCAGCATCTGAATACACAGTGCACAAGATCAGGGCCCAACAGCCCATGAGGAGACTGGAGGCCAACTTTTGACAGTTAAGTTCTCTCCTCCTACCATGTGGGTTCCGTCACAGAATTCAGGTGTCATCAGGCCTGGTGGCAAGCACCTTTATGTGCTGAGCCATCCCATCAGCCTCAGCATGTGTCCCCAGTGTTTTGCTTTCCAAACTATACAATGTCGTCTGAGTGTTTTTAGTGAGATTCTTAACTCTTACTTGACCTTAAAAGTTTGGGGGGGATGGTCTCAATATATAACCTAGGCTGGCCCTGAACTTGATGTCCTTGTCCCTCAGTCTTCTTAATGTTGGCTTTGCAGGCTTTCAGCACTATACCTGGCTTGAGCACTTTTTCTGTAGTTAATGTTATTTAATTTGATGACACATTTCATTATATGACAGAAATAATCTGAAGTAGAGCATATTCATGTATTTTATTGAGCCTCTTATAAACCAAATGTTTGTGTGTAAAGAGTTAACAAGTATAGTGGGAAGCAAAATTTAGTTGGTTTTCTCCAAGTGCCAGAAAAAATATCAAAAGAGTGGATATTTGTTACTTTTGTTATCAATTCTAAATGTTCAATTTCGTGGCCCTGATACAACTCAGATGTACCTTACACTGACTTCTTATTTGGGTGTCCATACTCGCAGACATAAGATATACCACTTTAAAACAGCAGTTAAATAGTCAAATTCAGGTATTCTTGAGAAGTCATTATATTGCCCATATTACCATATTTGATATTTAGATTGTAGATTCCAGTCATTCTAGTCATTTTTTTTTTCTCCTTCAAAAACTGTTTCAGGAGAACTTTTTGTTAGTCAGAGTTGTGTTCATGCAGTTTTGCTTTAAGCTGTTAAATCCCCAGTTGACTTTTTCTTTGAACACGAAGGCTTTCCATGCCTTTGTAGTACAGAGGTGTCAGTGAACTTTTTCTCTGATAAAGAGCTTTGTATTCTTTCGCACTCCACTCTTTTCAGGTATACTGTCCCCTCACTCTCCCAAAAGGCAGTCAGAATCACGTGATAATTTACTAATTCTATATGCTAGCCAATCATAGCAGTAAACTTTCTGAGGAAGGTGTCATGGGAGTGGAAGTAGACAGACAGACAGAAGAGAAATATTTTTATAGACACTATCATGTGATCTGTGTGGTTCATAGGATTATTTGGAAAAGAAAGGAAGGGCCGATCCTTTATGTTTTCACTTCCTGTCTCAGGACGAGGGCTTTAAGTCTGTTTTCATAATACATAATTCCCTTCTTAGAAATCCTTGGAACACCCAGTGCTAAAGACTTTGGTTGTCTCTCCCTCCCTTTTTTTCAAGTTTTATCTTAAGCAACAAAGGCTAAGAGTGTCTGCCTACCCTGGCACGCCCAGAGGCACCTGTTTTGTCAGGGAGTGGTGTTTGTTTGTTTTTGCAGTTTATAAAAGAGTAATAGCTGGCCATGATTAAGATTTTGAGTAGAGAGATTAGAGAATTAGCCTCAATTCCAGGTGTTGTTTTTAGCTTCAGGTGATTTTCCAAGTATTTGGTGGTTATTAATTTTATTAATGCAGTGACATTCATGTGGTAAAGTGTACAAATCTTAGGTGTACTGTCCATGAGTAAATAGCATGTAACTACCATCCTTGGGTGCCATTCCTTGCCCCATTCCTCTGTGCTGCTTTGGTTTTTGTTCTTCGTTTCCAAGACAGGGTTCTTCCGTGTTGGCCAGGCTGGCTATGCACTCAGAGATCTGCCTGCCTCCCCAGCGCTGGGATAAAAGGTTTGTGCCACCACATCTAAAGTCTTACTTTTGAAGCTGCAGACTCAAACACATGTTCTTGCTTGTGGTATAAGTTACATTTAAAAACCTAAACTGGCCAGGCCAGTGGCTTTTAATCCCAGCAGAGGCAGGCGGATTTCTGGATTCGAGGCCAGCCTGGTTCTACAAAGTGAGTTCCAGGACAGCTAGGGGCTATACAGAGAAACCCTGTCTCGAAAAACCAAAAAAAAAAAAAAAAAAAAAAAAAGCCCTAAACTGAAATTTTCTGCTTTTTCAGCAGGTGACCCCTGGGTATGCCTGTTAAAGCAGAATTAAAGTTATAAGCCAAGTTATTTTGACAGTCAGTGCTTTGTACATAGGTCTCTTGGAAAGTTTATAGCTATCTGTTGTAGGAAGGCCTACAACATCTGTCCAAGAGAGCCTCATAGTCTCTGTTGGTGCTGATACAGAGCTTTGTGTTTTGGGGTTCTGTGTATTCCTGACTGTCCTGGAACTTGTTCTGCAGACCAGACTGACCTCAAACTAGATCTGCCTGCCTCTGCCTCCCAAGTGCTGGTATTAAAGGCATGTGCTACCACTGCCTGGCAAGAGCTTTCTTTATAGGTTTCATTGACAGTCTCTAGCCATCTGTTGTATGCAGGAAGGCCTTGAAGTTTCTGTGAGTGCCAATAGAGAGAACTTCCTTACAACTTAAGATGACATCATAAGAGTCCCAAGAAACCAGGAGTAGGACTGTTTGTCAGAATTATTTTTTAAATGTATAAAATACACTTGATACATCTTCTAGATCTTGGGGCCTGGGAAATGTCTGACTGGGTAAAAAGCTAGCCTGCAAGGTGCACTGAAAATGCCATTGCCTTCTATGGTGGGATTGGCCTGAGCTCCAGGCTTAGCACAGTAGGAGAAACAAGAGACTTCATGAAGTTGGAAGGCCAAAAGTGACTCCTGAAAACTATCCTCTGACATACACACCTCAATCAACTATTTAAGTAATAAGAATAACTTCAAGTTAACCTGACCATGGTTTCTAAAGATCATCTTCTGGGTCTGGGATTGTAGCCCAATGTTAGAGAGCTGCCTGCCTGTGTGAGGCTTTAGGACTGAATCTGAGCCTCTGGCTTCAATCCCAGCACTGGAAAAAAAAGAAAAGCAAACACAGCAGTGATTCTCAGGATGACAAGGTGATCAGCAGACAAAAGTACTTACCATGAAGCCTACTGTTAGGAGTTTCACCCTTAGAACCCACACAAAGTAGGGAAGGACCAACTTCTCAAAGATGCCTTTGGACTTTGCCCATAATTAAACAAACAAATAGATAAATAAATAAATGTAAAAAGTTTTAATCTTTTTTAGTGCCATTGAGGGATGCACATGATCATATTTTATTGTATTCATGTATAAAATTCAAGTATATCTTAAGTACTGTGACTCTTGAAATATATATATTTCCTCCAGGATAAAAAGATTGTTTGAAAAATAGGAAGAATTCAGACTGCTTAGAGCTCTCCATGTCATGGTCTTAACGTTATTTTTATATGTTTATGAGGATATGCCATGTGAGTTTGGGAGCCTGAGGAGGTCAGAAGAGGCCATCAGATACCCTGGAGTTGAAGATATGGGATAGTTTTGAGTTCTCTGATCTGGGGGCTAGCAAACCCCCTGCTTGGGTCCTCTGTTAGGAGCAGCAAGTACTCTCAACCACTGAGCTGTCTCTCCAGGCCCACATCTGTGTTCTCTCTGAGACAGCAAGGGTTAAGAATTAGGTGTAATATATATCTGTCCTGGAAGTCCATGTTTATTTGAGTCTGTCTGAAATAACTTGCTCAAACTTTGGGACGGAAACTGAGCTAACAGATTCGATGGAATAGTCTTAAATGCTTGCAATAGCTGGTGTCTTATGCTTGTTAGAATTCAGTGTGTTGAGCCAGTAATGTGATGGCAGCTTAAAGACTTCATCTGATAAGTCTTTGTTTTCATTTTTGTTTTTAAGGATAAAATCAGACTATTTCAGGCTGGATGTATTGTAGGTTTCTGTAATCCTAGCGCTGAGGAGGCAGAAGCAGGAGGAGTTCAAGGTTAAGGCCAGCCTGAGGATCATGGGAAGTTCCAGACCAGTCTGGCTAAACGTAATAAAGGTGTGACAGGCATACTTTAGAGGACAGTCTGTATTACATAGTCTGGGCTGCAAGGTAAGACCTGTCTCAAAAAAAGCAGCAACAGATGATACCATTTCTGACTAGAGAGAAAGAGAGAAGGTTTCTTTCTAGAAAGAGAGGCTGGCCATGGCCACGTGGAGAGAGGGGGGAAGGGAGGGAGAGAGAAGGAAGGCTAGAGATGATAGTAAGAAAGGTGAGAGTTTAAGAGAGCAAGGAGGGTAAGGCATGCCCTTATGACCTACTTTCTCCAACTAGGTCCCACCGCCTCTAAAATTTCCAACATCTCTTAAAATAGCACCATCAGCTAGGGGCTAAGCATACAAAGCCATGATTGTGGGGACAGTTCATGTTCAAACCTTAATAAAGGGCTTGTTGATTGGTGATAGGGCTAGTAGGTCTGTGATAAGGCAAAAGATTATATGTAAATTTCTTTAAAAAAAGATTATACTAATACACAAATATGTTACTTTTGTTTTTTTAAGATGTATTTATTTAATGTATATGAGTACACTGTAGCTGTACTTATGGTTGTGAGCCATAGTGTGGTTGCTGGGAATTTGAATTCAGGACCTTTTGACCCTGCTCGCTCTGGTCGGCCTGCTTGCTTTGGCCTAAAGATTTATTTATTATTATATCTAAGTGCACTATAGCTGTCTTCAGACACCAGAAGAGGGCATCAGATCTCTTTATGGATGGTTTTGAGTCACCATGTGGTTGCTGGGATTTGAACTCAGGACCTTCGGAAGAACAGTCAGTGCTCTTAACCGCTGAGCCATCTTTCCAGCCCCATCACTTAGTTTTAATGAAGTATTATTTATGCACAATAGTAAAATTCACCAACTTTTTAAGTATATATCTCTACAAATTTGTACAAAAACATAATCTTACAATACCATGATCAGGGCACTGAATATTCTCATCATCTCCCAAAACACCCTTATGTCCCCTAGCTGATGAAGCCAGCTCAGTCAGTCAACAAGGTCTCAAGGGAGAGAGTGAGGATTAAAAAGAAAAAGATAATTAGACTACACAATACAATAACTCCAGCCAGTTTAGAAGCTGAAGCAAGGTTGTTTTTTTGTTTTTTTGTTTTTCCTCAGTCTGCTTTTATTTCTTTCTAGGTACATACAAAGAATATAATCAGTCCTAGGGCATAAACTAAGTAGTCAAGGAACAAACAAAACTTGAACAAAGGTCCCTTGATTACTGTATTCAGGGTCTTAACAAGACCCATCAAAATACAAAGAACACATTCCTCCGTTGTATAGGACTACTTCTTTGTCCTAGCCCAATGTCAAATTCCTGCCAAATTCCTAAAAGGCTGCCCCAAAAGCTCTCCACACCTGGCTGTCTGCCTCAGTCCCTCTTTTTGACCACCTTTGATCTCTTGTTTCTACAGTTGTCCTCTAGGATTCCATTCTAATTCATGCAGCATGAAATCTTACTTCTGTCTTCATCTAGCATACTTTGCAGAGCAAGATTGTGGTAGATTTTGTTTGTTCTTTTTAAAAACTATTTTCTATTCTTACCGTAGTTTTTGGGTTGTTCATTTGTTGGTTTTGCTTTTGTTTTCTCTTTGAGCGAGGGTCTCACTGTGGGGGCCCACACTAGCCTAGAAATTGCCATCCTCTGGTCTGAATGTCCAGCATGGCTACCATTTTGAACCTACACATTATAACTTCAATAGCATCATAGCATCCTTGTTTGCTAATACTCTTTGTCATTTTTGGTCTGTTTTTGTTTTTTGACTTCCCACTTAGTCATATGAGCATATTATTTAGCCTGTTTGTTGGCCTACAGTTTTCTTGGTTGTCATATACTTTACCAGTTTGATACTCTATTTTGTTGTATTCCCTTCAGTATCACTGAACTTTGCTCTGAGAATCAAATCCATTTGAGACTTACTTTTGAGGTTTGTTAAGGTATATCAAGACTTAGTCTTTGGCTTTTGGTTTTTCGAGACAGGTTTTCTGTATAATGGTTCTGGCGTCCTGGAACTTGCTCTGTAGTCGAGGCTGGCCTCACACTGAGAGATCTCTGCTTGCCTCTGCCTCCAAAGTGATGGGATTAAAGGGATAGGCCAACATACCCAATACCCAGCCCATTCTAGGGTTAATTTACTTCCACTACTAAAGCGACATTCTTCTGTGGGCTATTGTGTGCATTGTGCCATCTTTCTATTTTCGTGGGTGAATAACTATTGTGAGCTCTTTGTAAGTGCCAGAAATTGTTGGAGCTACTGCCTTCTGGAAGAATTTCCCAATCCTTGGAAGTTTCTTCTTATACATGTGCAGTTCTGGTATTGCCAAAGCTCACCTCCCTCCTCTTCTACTTACTGCCCAACAAAGTCCTAATCAGTTTGACCTCTCCAATTCTGATTTCAACTGACAAGATTGGGTCCACCTTCTTTGTGTAGCAACCTGGAACTTGCCTGTAAGCATTAAGTACCTGAAGGTTCACCCTGCTTCCATCTCTGAAGGAACATTTTCAACATTTCTTGTTGCCCTGTGTCTGACAGCTGTGGTGTTTTGTCCAGCTTTCTATTAAAGGAAGGTAAATCTTGTCCCAGTATTAAGGAAGGCAAGGGTGGAAGTAGAAGTCTCCTGTAAAAGTGAAGGAAGAAGCCGGTGATGTCGTTCACTTGGTTGAAGTTGCTCTGGCATGGTAGCACTTGTAATAACTTAGAGGTAGAATCAGGAGATTCAGAAACTCGAGGTCATTTTCAGATACTTAGAGTATGTGTGTAGTGAATATATGTATTTTGAATGAGAATGGCCCCAAAAGGCTCATATATTTGCATGCTTAGAGTCCCCATTTGATGACTGAGAAAGATTGAGACCTTGGAGAAGGTGTCACTGGAGGTGGACTTGGGGCTTCAAAAAACCCATGCCAGGCCCAGTGGTTCTCTTCCTGCTGCCTAAGGACCAAGATGTTAAAGCTCTCAGCTATTGTACCAACAGCATGCCTGCCTCACCATATTCCCCACCATGGTGATAAAAGACTAATAAACCTCTAACACTGTAAGCAAGCCCCCAATTAAATGCTTCCTTTTAGCCAGGCTTTTACTCTCAGCACTCAGAAGGCAGAGGCAGGTAGATCTCTGTGAGTTTGAGGCTAACCTGGTCTACAAAGGGAGCTCCTTCTTCATCTTCCACCACACACACAAAAATAAAGAGTTGCCTTGCTCAGGGTGCAGACTCTAGACAGCAATAAAATCCCCAACTGGGGCTGGTGAGATGGCTCAGCAGGTAAGAGCACCCGACTGCTCTTCCGAAGGTCCAGAGTTCAAATCCCAGCAACCACATGGTGGCTCACAACCATCCGTAACAAGACCTGACTCCCTCTTCTGGTGTGTCTGAAGATAGCTACAGTGTACTTATATATAATAATAAATAAATCTTAAAAAAAAATAAAATAAAATAAAATAAAATCCCCAACTAAAACATGAAATCCTGTCACAAATTTTTTTCAGCCAATTAATAAAGTTGTTAAGAGATAGAACAAGCATCTTATTCACAGTGTAAGAAATCAGGATGTGTAATTCTGAGAACCCAGTTCTCGGGATCCTTATATAACACAACACACCTGTTATTAGCTCTTGTTCTTTGTTAGGTCCGTGTGTAACTTACCTAGTGGTCCTTGGTGTTCAGGGTGAGTAGTCCAATCTAAATTTCAGGGGTTTTCTCTGATCAACCTGAAATTGTTTTATATAAAGGATATTCATTTGGGGCTATGTGTATCCAGCTTATCCAGTATAGTTTTCCACGAGTGGTCGATAAGTCAGTGTTCTAACTCTAAGGACACTGGAGTTAACCTGTGCATCTGACTGCTTGATGACCTTATGAACTGTATCATCCTTGAATTCTAACATGAGAAAATTACTCCAGCCTTCTCTCTTAGTTATCAATATTTTTTACTGTGAAGAAAAACATATTCTTAGTACTCTGTAAGTTAGTCTTTCAAAACTGTTGTCTTGTTTGGCCATCTGATCATAATGTAATGTTCAATACTTCACTAATTATTTATTCAATTAGAAATTAGAAACCATATTTTAATCCCACCAGAGGTAGAGGTCAGCATATCTTTTGAGTTTGAAGTCATTCAGAGCTACATAGAAAAACCAAAACCAAACAACCAAAACAAAGCCAACTTGTGTTTTAGAGGGTAGCTAGATAGTTTTGTACTAGATAGGCTCTTGCTATCTGGTGACGGTTTTATGGAGATAGCAGTACAAAGTGACTCAGAATTTGAGGTCTAACTGACAGTGTCAATGTTCAGATTTGTGAAAGTGTTTGCACCATGGCAGCTTGAAATGATGTTGGTGTTGGGAGACCCAGATTCTATTTTTGGCAGTGCTTCTTCGTACTTGGTAGCAATAAGCAAGGTGAGTCTCCTAGAGTATAGAATGACGGTGATAAGTGTCCTCCTCACTGTCGAGGGTGTGCACAATGAGGTGCTGTGACTGAGATGGCAGAACTTCACAAATGACACCATTTCTTTCTTTTTTTAAAGGGGTGTAGTTGGGATGGAGAGATAGCTCAGTGTTTAGGATCACTGGCTGCTTTTCTAAAGGTCATGAGATCAGTTCCCAGCAACCACATGGTGGCTCACAACCATCTGTAATGGGATCTGATGTCCTCTTCTGGTGTGTCTGAAGACAGCTACAGTGTACTCATATACATAAAATAAATAGATCTTTTTTTAAAAGTGGGGGGAAGGGAGAGTTATAGTGCCTATGTTAGGCAAGTTCTCTACCTCAGAGCCACATCTTCAGCTCTTAGCCATTAACCTTTATTTTGTACGTTACTATAACACTTGCTGTCAGGTCGGGGCTGTGGCAGGCTTGGTTGTAGAGTGCTTGCTTAGTATGCATGAGATCCTAGGTTTGATTCCCCAGCACCAAACCAAACCAAACTGCTATCAGCAGCTCCAGAGACAACCAACAGGCTGCAGAGGAAGCACGTCTATGTTTCTATTCCACACAGGTTGGTGTGGAAGAAAGGAGTATGGTAGCACATGGCTGTAATCCTGGCACTTGGGAAACTGGGGCAAGAATTCCAAGAGTTCAAGGACATTCAGGATTATACAGTAAAAGTTACCTGAAAACAAGAATAAGAGACCCAGTGAGATAAAAAGAAGTCGAGGAAAATACGTATCTTTATCTTCTGTTCCTTAGTATCATTTTGGCCTCTTCTAGGCAAAGAATGTATACAGCAGTTGGCTGAGAACACCAGGTATTTCAGGAGACGCCTGAAGGAAATGGGGTTCATCATCTATGGCAATGAAGACTCCCCGGTGGTGCCTTTGATGCTCTACATGCCGGCCAAAATTGGGTACATTGTGTGGATGGCACAATCCAGTCTGTCGTTAGACAGAGGGTATCGTGGGGCTGGAGTGAGGGAAGAAGTTGCTACACAGGCAGGAATTCTTTTTTTTTTTTTTTTCCTTCCTTGCAAGCCTTTTTGAAAGAAAATGTCACTAGTAGCCCTAGCTGGCCAGGAATTCACTGTATAAATTGAGCTCTGCCTCCCAAGTACTGGGATTAAAGGTGCTACTCCCATACCTGTCATAGGCAGGGTTTTTTTATTTTTATTTTTTTATTCCCAGCCTGTGAGCAAATTAAGGGAAGAGTAAAAATAAGTCAAGTATGGTGCTGGAGAGATGGCTCAGCGGTTAAGAGCACTGACTGCTCTTCCAGAGGTCCTGAGTTCAATTCCCAACAACCACATGGTGGCTCACAACCTCTGAAATGGGATCCAATGCTCTCTTCTAATGTGTCTGAAGACAGCTAGAGTGTACTCATAAATGAAATAAATAACTCTTTAAAAAAAAAAAAGAGTCAAGTAGCCAATAAGATAAAACAGAAAGCATAATTCGGTAAACAAAACAAAATCAAATTAGAATTCCTTTTTCAGTCAAGCTTCAGTTGTAGAATAAGGCCACAAGACAACTGTAATGAAGTTGTATAACAGTTGTAGAATTTGAGTAACCTTCTGACCTACAGAGCCTCAAACGGCCTGTACCCTAGAAGCAGCTTTAGTCCTAAGTAGGTTCTTTGTTTTAGCTTTTGTTTTTTAAATTCCTGGTCTAGAGAACCAGTCCCAGCAGCCAACCACCCTAAGGGCAGCAGAGAGATGTCCCTGTTACACAGGTCCTCTGTCCTCACAGACTGAAGAGGACAGAGGTTATAACGCAGATTTATTTTGAAATCTTAACCACTATTTCCTTTCAGGAGCAGGCCATCACCTAAAGCAAACTTTATTAGAACTGGTCCTTTCCAGTTACATTCTAACAGAGAACTGGAATAACAGAATTTTTAGAACATCAGTCTTGAGTGTTTAAGTGCCGTCAAATACCCAGGCCAGTAAGACCTGGTACTGGCTGCTATTTCTTTTTTGTGGTTGTTGTTTGGTTTTTCTTTTTCTTTTTCAAGGCAGAATTTCTCTGTCTGCACTAGAACTAACTCTGTAGATCAAGCTAGCCTGGAACGAGTGCTGGGATTGAAGGCCACATCACCAAGCAGTCATTGCTTTCATTTCCTGGTTTCCCTTTGTAGCGCCTTTGGAAGAGAGATGCTGAAGCGGAACATTGGTGTAGTTGTGGTGGGATTTCCTGCTACCCCGATCATTGAGTCCAGAGCCAGATTTTGCCTGTCAGCAGCTCATACCAAAGAAATACTTGACACTGTAAGTACCTTTGATCAATACTAAAAGAGGTTGTGTGTGTATCAGACGGTGTAGTCACCTGATGTTGAGCACTTGGGACCTGGCTGCTGAGACAGTGGCAGGCAGTGCTATTGAAAATGGCCCTTTCTAAGCAATTGCAGAGTCTTCCAAATCATCCATCCAATCCAGTTCCAAGTTCTGGAAAACTGGCTTCCTCTGTGTTGCTTGGTGACAGGGTCTCCATAAGTAGTCATGGTTGCCACAGAACTCACTGTACCACACTGGAGATCCTCCTGCCTCAGCCTCCTGGCTGATGGCATTGTAGGTTTGAGCTTCCTCCCTCAGGTCAGCCTCCACCTGCACTGTTGTCTCCTTCCTCTTGGATCTAAAGCTGAAGGTCTCTTTCCAACTGTTTGTAATTTACGCCTTCTCCTTTGATGCTACCCTTACAAGCTCTTCCTCCATGTGTGGCTGCTGTACATTGGTCCCAGCTAAAGGAGCCTTGCTGGGTGTCCCCTTGAGACCTAAGACGCCCCCCCCCCCAAACACACACCCCCCAAATTCTTTAAACTATAATGGTTTCATTGTGGGTTGGTTTGAGGGGAGTTGATACTGTGCTTTTTTGTTTTTCTTTGTTGGGCACAGACTGGTCTGCAACTCACAGAAACCTGCCTATCTCTCTCTGCCTCCCATCACTGAGATTATAGGATGCCAGCTAAGATCCATTAATCTTAATGAGTTCTGTAAACCCTTGTTTTTAAAGTACCATAACAATCTCTTTGACTTTTTTGTTCGTTTTGTTTGTTTTGTTTTGTATTTTAAGACAGGGTCTCCCTATGTAGCTTTGGCTATCCTGGAGTTCTTTATGTAAACCAAGCTGGTCTTGAACTCACAGAAATAACCTGCCTCTATCTTTAGAATGCTGAGATTAAAGGGGTGTGATACCATGCCCAGCTAACATTTTCTGTTTCTTAACACTTTTGACCTTTCTTCCCTGTATATACAAAATGAAATTTCTCTCATTAAACATACATTCCTAACCGGGCATTGGTGGCACACACCTTTAATCCCAGCACTCAGGAGGCAGAGGCAGGTGGATTTTTGAGTTCAAGGCCAGCCTGGTCTACAGGGTGAGTTTCAGGACAGCCAAGGCCACACAGAGAAACCCTGTCTGGGGGAAAAAAAAAACAGCAAAAAAAAATGTGTGTGTATATATACATACACACACACACACACACACACACACACACACACATATATTCCTGACCTGGGCATAATAATGTGTGCCTTTGGTAATCCCAGCATTTAGGAAGTTGAAGCAGGAGGAGTGCAAGTTTGAAACCTGCCCAGGATACGTAACAAAAACTTTCTCAAAAACAAAACAAAACAGGAAAAAAACTTTAAGATTTTTTTTTTTATTAGAACACTTTACTAGTGATTGATCTTCATTCTTTAAGTGACCAGCATGATACCCCGGTATTGTAAACTGTAGGTGTTATGTGTGAGCCCACATTCTGACATTACCCAGTTGGTCCAGCTTATTGATCCCATTTTTTTTCTCTAGTTGGAGTACTATTTTTAGATAATAAATGTTTCTATACTGACTTTTTTTTAAGATTATAATTATATCATTTTCCCTTCCCTTTTCTCCTTCCATCCCCTCCGGTGTTCTTGCTCTTATTCAAATTCATGGTCTCTCTCTCTTTTTTTAACTTGGGGTGTGTGTCTGTCTGTCTATAATACATACACTCAGCACGTAAAATATAGATTCAATAAAGCTGTACTGAAAAATGGGAAGGACAGGGCATGAGCTCAGAGAGGGCAGTGTCCACGAGTGTCCCCTTACTCAGCAACATAGCACTTTCTCATAAGGATCCATCTTCTCCTTAGAGTGCATTTGTATAGAATGGACACAGCATACAAAAAGTCTGTTAGAGCTGATAGATGGTTTTGGTAAAGCTATCAGGTAACATACCCTTGTACTGCATTAGTATTTCCAGATTCCAGCAGTAACCAAATGAAAAGGGAGTCTCAAGCCAGGCATGGTGGTGCAGACCTTAGTCCCAGCGCTTGGGAAGCTACGCAGAGGGATCACAAGTTCAGGGCTAGTGTGAGTGAGTGTGCACAGGGCCCCACTGTAGTCTCAACATCAGGACTCAGGTGGGCAACTAAGTTCAGCCATGAAAGGATTTACCTTTATGCTGGTAAACAGTTCTAAAATACACATTTTCTTTTACAACATCTTTGTTTATGTTTTCTTTATTGTGTGTTTGACAGTGGGTTTGAACACTCCATGACTTGCATATGGAGGTCAAAGGGAAAGTTGGAGGAGTTGATTCTTTACCATGTGGGTCCCAGGGATTAATCTTAGGGTGTGAGATGGTAGAGGTGCCTTTACCTAGAGACACATTCTAGCTATACTCCTAACAGGAAGCCTGTTCCCTTTCCTACAAACACATTACACTTAGAAGAATCCTAGCCTTTGTAGTCATACTTGGATACTCAGTCCAGTGTGATAGCTGGGCCTTAGCTCTGGGTCAGATGCTGTTCCTGCCACAGCTGTGTGCAGTCTGACTTTCCTGAGTAAGGAAAGTATGTCTCACCAAGATAACCTTGGCACTGATGTTCCTGCTCAGGAGAGCCGTGGGTGCACTTGCACCCTGCTGGACCCGGCTGACCTCTCTCTTGTGTTCTTCAGGCTTTGAAGGAGATAGATGAAGTTGGGGATCTGCTGCAGCTAAAGTACTCTCGCCACCGGCTGGTGCCTCTACTGGACAGGCCCTTTGATGAGACTACCTATGAAGAGACAGAAGACTGAGCCTTTCTGGTGCTCCCTAGAGGGGGATAATTCCTCCCAGGACAGTGTGTGGCCTTTCTGAGCCAATTCCAGGAACCACACTTCAGTGACCACTTCATGTGAAAGACATTTCTGAAGCTACTGAAGGTGGCCACCTTCACTCCAAATGGCATTTTGTAAATAGTAAAAAAACCAAACTGCTTCACATTCTTCCTCTGTTTGCTAAGTCTCACACACACACACACACATATGATTACTTTGTCCATTAAAAATGTTTTATTTTATAACTATTCTACTTGTGAAATCACGCTGACCCTTGCCTGTGGCTTCTGGAACAGGCATTCCCCGCTGCAGTCACCTCATAGGCTTGGATCCATCAAGACCTACTTCAGGCCCCGGCTCTCCAACCGAGAGAGACTCACTGGCCCTCTCCCTAGGGAGCAAGTGCCTTCTGCTGACTTTCCGCCCAGGTCTGAGGTTGCCCCCCTTGTAATCCCTATTTAACCAGTCAAGTCAATCAACCAAAGCACTCTGTCTTTAGTCTTAAGGTAAATGTTACCAAGGCCAGAAGGCTTATGTGACTCCCCGTGGCCAAGGACCTCCTAAGACTGGTCTCTCTCTTTCTGTTCTGCTCACCAAATAATTTATTCATTATCAGAGCTTTCTTCATATGGTCGGTCATAGGCTGAAGATGTATCCAACGTTTAGGTTCTCCCTGAGATCTAAGCCTAATGGTTCCCACCTCTAAAGTTACGACAGCCTCTTGCTGGTTCTGGGTCCAGGTTAAGATTTGACCCTTAAAGGCAAGTGTTGGTCAATCTTTTGCTCATGTTCCACTTCACCATTAGTGGTATAAGTTTTCCGCGTAGACGCTGACCCACCTGAACAGTGCTCTTCCAAAGGCCAATTCTCCTCCTCCTCCTGGGCTAGGAAGATTTTGCCCAGCACCTGGGGCTGGCTTATCTTGTGCTTCCATTGTATTTTTCCCCCTTTGAGGAATTCTGATCAAATACCTCTTTCTTAAACTGGAATAGCCTGTTTTCCTGTCACCGCGGGGTCAGGGACTTCATTCAGAGCTTTGTGCTGCTTGACCAAAGACACATCTGAAGAGCACCATTTTAAAGTTTTGTTTTTTTTCTTTTGACCAAAGCTTAATTGAAGAGAACTTTTGGCTTTATTTATTGTGCTGAAGATGAATTTATCTTTTAGTAGCAATCACGTGTTAGAAGGAAGGACTGAGAACAGAATGGGGGGAAAAACTATTTAGAAGTACATTTTGTATGCCATTCTTTAAAATGATTCTTATTACTGATAAAGATCCCAAACCAAGTCCTTCTGAGGACCTGTCAGCTGCAGTACAAGGACAAGAAGAGAGGCAGTGTCATTTGTGAAGCTCTGTTTTCATGCCCTGGATCTGTTATCTTTGGCCCTCTTGGCATCTGTGAGCTTTTAGCCCTTGGCATGTTCTAAAGTTGTATGTGAGTTTTTTAAAGAGTAGAAATGGGTGAACAGGCTGGGTGTGGTAACCTATGCCTTTAATCCTATATCTCAGAAGGCAGAGGCAGGCTGATCTCAGTTTGAGGTCAGCCTGGTCTGCATAGTGAAACCTGAAGAGGGAGACAGAGAATAAAAAGATTCCATAACTAAGTCCTATAAAGCTCAAATACCTTCCTTCCTCACATTCCATCTTAGAATCCCACTGGAGTACTAAGTATTTTGCACAGCACTTACTATTTAATGATGCAGACCTAATAGGGCTTGCAAAAGTAACAAGCCTTAAGCAGTGAACGCGCCTGCTAGTCTTTTAGCTCACATGAAATCACTTCAAATTAAAATGCTCTTACGGGCATCTAAATTTTTCTGTATGTATCTCTTGGTGCAAAGTTTATTTTGGGCTAAACGTAACTAAGTTAAAGATTTTTGTTATTGTTTGTCGGGTTGGTTGGGTTTTTTGTTTTGTTTTGAAGAGACAAAACCCCTGTGTTCTACCCTTGATCTCTACTTCCGAGAGGACAAAATGGTTTATACACTTTATATGTGGCTGTTTTTTTGTAAATCTGTAATAGAAATCTCTGGCCCAATTATGTCATAAGTGACTATAATCCAAAAATCATAGTGAATAGAGATAGTGAATAGAGACCTGGGCCCTAAATAGATAGATTCAGGCATTCCTAAGTCAGCCATCACCACCAAAGCCGACTGTACTTTGCCTCATGCTTTTCATTTAGCATTGTCCTTACTCCTGTGTTTGTAAGACCCACTTCACAGCCCACGTCAGGAACCAGAAGATAATCAGAATCATGCAGAAGATTTGGCCCGAGGGGCAAGGGCAGGGAATAAATATCTCCTCTTCATAGTAACCTTGTTTAAAGGATCTAGCCTTGGAGCTGAAGAGAGGGCTTAGTGGTTGGGGACACTGACTTCTTTTTCAGAGGACCCGGGTTCAAATCTCAGCACCCACGGGGTAGCCCACAACTGTCTGTAACTCCAAGATTTGATGCTCTCACATAGACATACATGTAGGCAAAATACATAAACTAAAGGTAAATAAATAAAACTTGGTGGGAAAAAAATAACCAGCCCCCTTCCACCCTTCATTCACAGTCTTCACTTCTGACTCAAACCCTCTCGTAGGCTGAAGGGTAGAGCGTCCTCAGAGAGATCTGCCTCTGAGCCTGGACTGACATTCTGGATTCTGCCTCCAGAGGACACTGACAAGTGCTGGTGCACCATATGGGGAGCTGTAGGGCAGACAACCTGCTCCTTGCATGCACAACCATGCACTTTGGTGTTTCTTCCCTTATTAGTTAAGGGTATCCATATCTGAGTCTCTGATGACTGGCAAGGTATATAGCCACATTACCTGGTGTGTAATATATCTTGCAAAAAGCAAGATAAACATCTGGCTTAGATTTCTTGACTTTAGACAAAGGGGGAAATGATACCTGCTACCACCTGTTTTTCCAAACTGATGAATCTACCTAATTGCAGTATTTTGACAAAACCCATAGAAATGTAAATAAATGGTTGCTGTGGGATCAAGTATGGTACACACCTGTAATCTCAGAAGGCAGAAGCAAGCAGATCTAGAATTATAAATTATTCTGTGTTACAAAGTGAGACTCTACAGAAGGAACAAAAAGAGAGTGGACTATTGCTATGACTTAATGTCAGGACGCTGTTCTCCCAGTGTTCTAGGTAAGACACAGCTGCGTGTTCGTGCCTCTCTGCTTCCAACATGGGGTTAGTTAAGAAAAGGAGAGCAGTAGGCTTTCCTCTCTTCCTGTGCCAAGCTGATCAGGAGCTGTCAAGTATTTCTCACAAATAAAACCACGTTAGCCTGGGGCTATGAAGGGGGAGTTATTAAAATCGGGGGTTAGTTAAGAAAAGGAGAGCAGTAGGCTTTCCTCTCTTCCTGTGCCAAGCTGATCAGGAGCTGTCAAGTATTTCTCACAAATAAAACCACGTTAGCCTGGGGCTATGAAGGGGGAGTTATTAAAATCGGGATTCTGCTTGGCAGTTTATCAAAGAATATATAGTGCCTCCACCCCACCCCCTCCAGTTCCAGAACCTATGGATAACCTCTTACCTGCTTACTAGTATACTCAGTACCCAGCAGGCATCTTAATCCATTAAGCTGGTTAATCAAAACACCTTCCAAGTGGAGAAAAGCATATCCTTCCTCCCCTCTGCCTTATCCACGTGAAGTGTGTGCTCGGGCTTCTAGCCAGCGCACAGGGAACAGAGGGAGGCCCACCAGGGATCCTGGCTTGCCTACCGAAGGCTATTGCTGCTGTAGTTTTCAGTGACTTCTGTCTTCTAAGATGCTTTTTCCTGTAGATTGAAAGGTTTCTAGGAAGAAAACAAACGGGAACTTGCTTAGGCCCTAATGATGAGCGTTTTCCTCTTTGTGGAGTCTGAAGGCTCACATTCACAGTTTACCCTTAGGAGCAGCCTGGTGGGCGGGAGCTGTGAGCTTGTTTGCTACGATGTGGCCTTAAAACTGTTACTGTTTCCAGTGTGATGAATTCTAATAAGTCAACCCTGAAGAATGCTGTGGCTCTTGTCCCGTGTCACTGCTTTTGTGTAAAGCTTTGTTCTTTGGGAGCAGTTATTGGAGACGGAATGAAAGGTGCTTGCAAGAACAGCACCCTGATGTGCTCAGTGTCTGTTTCCTGCGCCCTCTGCACTCTTTCCGTGTGCAAGGAACTCCAGTTAACTCAAAGTCCAGCACAGGTCCCAGGTAATTCGTGTACACATCCTGAGTAGAGAATGTACCAAGGGTGGTGGAGTTATCGTCCCCCTTAACACTGTATGTCAGGATTAGTTTAGCCAATAGTTGGAATTAAGAGCTTCCTTACTAGTTTGTTCTTCACAGGACATAGAAACCTCTCCTGTTTGTTTAGCCTGCATGCCCACAGTCTTGATGATCCCTCTCTGTACAAAGGCAGCTAACAATAAGGGACGGGGGAAGAGAAGAGAACAGGTGTCTGTGGGAGAGTTGAATTAGAGTGATCTTGTAGATCCACGTTTTCCCACTGACCAAGTTACTGTAGGCTGGAGTCTGCAAGGTGTACTGTGTCGTGAACCCTTTTCATTCTTGTAATGTTCTTATCATCTGGGAATGTGAGATTTTTAATTTTAGGAATAATCTTACAAATAATCACTCTTCTGTAGCCGTCTTGCCAGATGTTTTATTTTTCTTTATTTTATTTTATTTTATATTGGATGACTGTGAAGCTATACATAGTAGGTTATGGAGGATATCAATTTTCAGAGTGCATGTTAAGAAATAAAGCGAACCTACTTGAGATGAATCATCCCATAAATATTGTTTTGCCCTAATAAAATATTCAGAAATAGACACCTGCCTTTATTCATTCAACCAATAAATAGCAGGCATTAACCTTGATGCCAGTAAGTGTACTGGACCAGCAATGATGAAAAGACAGATGTGACTTCTACACTGGTAAACAAGTATATGAAAATATCTTACAGACCACTAAGGGCTTGACAGAAAACCCAAAAGTGGTAATGGAAACGGGTCACAGGAAACTCCCCTGAGGAAGTGGAATACAGTAAAAGACCTCAGTTAGGAAGTAGAGGCAGGAAGATCATTGCAAGTTTGGGACTAGAAGTTCAGGGCAGCTACACTGTCTTTGCAGGTGGGTGGGAGGTGGTTATTTTATATGTGGGGAGAACAATGAAAAGGGGGTTGGGTTTTTTTGAGGGGGGGTGTTTGTTTGGGGGTTTTTTGTTTGTTTTTTTGTTTTTTCAAGACAGGGTTTCTCTGTGTAGCCCTGGCTGTCCTGGAACTCACTCTGTAGACCAGACTGGCCTCGAACTCAGAAATCCACCTGCCTCTGCCTTCTAAATGCTGGGATTAAAGGCGTGTGCCACCATGCCCAGCTGAAAAGGGTTTTTTTTTTATTTTGTTTTTTCTTGTTTATAATTTGTGTGTTCATGCCAGTTCACACGTGGTCAGAGGACAGTTTGTAGAAGGCATTCTTCTATCACATGGGATCCAAGCACTGGACACAGGGTATCAGGATTGGTGCCAAAATGCCTTTACCTACTGAGCTATCTTGCTGACTAGAAAAAATGTGACAGTTGAAAGAGATAGCAACATTGACAAGTTGATAAAATTTATATGTAAGTACAAAGTATTTAGAATAAATAGACTAAACAATGGCTTATACTGCCTGAAGCCTTTTTCAAACAAACAAAACACTGTAATGTTCTTGGCTTTAGGATGCCTGTAGATCACTAAACTTGGCAGTCTAGAAACAGACTCGAAGTGTGACATGGTCACGATTTCAACAAAGATCCAGAGTACTTCATTATAGAAATTACAGTTGCTGCAGCTAGGAGCATGGGAGCAACTGGATACCCATACAAGAGAATGACCTTTAACCTTCATGTACAATAATATAAAATAGATTATAGATCTAAATAGGAAATTATAGGGCTTGGGGAAGTACTTGAGTGAATTTTGAAGAGCTTGCCATTCAAGTATGAATGTCAGAGTTCAGATTCCTAGCACCCACTAATGCTAGCTAGCTACCTAGACTAGATGAAACTGTGAGTTCCATGTTCAGAGAGAGACCCTCCCTGAGCAAATAAAATGAGCATCTGACATCCTCACATGCACACCATACAAATAGACACATTTGAAGAATATCTCGCTGGGCAGTGGTGGCGCAAGCCTTTAATCCCAGCACTTGGGAGGCAAAGGCAGGCGGATTTCTGAGTTCGAGGCCAGTCTGGTCTACAGAGTGAGTTCCAGGACAGCCAGGGCTACACAGAGAAACCCTGTCTAGAAAAAAAAAAAAAAAGTATCTCAAAAAAAAAATTCAACAAATTCACTAAAAATATACAGGCCGGAGGGATGGGTCAATGGTTAGCTGTTCTTCCAGAGAACCAAGTCTAATTCCCAGTACACTCATGGCAGCTCACAACTTTGACTCCAGTGCCCTTTCCTGGCCACTGCAGGCACTAGACATGCATGTGGCACACAGACACAAATGCAGCCAAAACATTCATGCACATAAAGTTTAAAAAATTTCAGTGGGGTAGTTTTTTGAAACAGGCCTTCTCTATGTAGCCCTAGCTGTTCTGAAACTCATTCTGTAAACCAAGCTGCCCTTGAACCCACAGATCTGCCTGCCCCTACCCCCTAAGTGCTGGGATTAAAGGCGTGTGCCACTACTGTCCTTTCCAGCATGGTGATTTCCTTATACAAATAAAACACATGCAAAGAGTCTCACTTGGGGGCTGGAGAGATGGCTCCGGAGGTCCTGAGTTCAAATCCCAGCAACAGCATGGTGGCTCACAACCATCTGTAATGAGATCTGATGCTCCTTTCTGGTGCATCTGAAATCAGCTATAGTGTACGTATGTAAAATAATAAATAAATCTTTAGGCCGCTGGAGTAAGCAGGACTGAGCGAGCAGAGTTGACTGGAGTGAACAGGGGCCAACCAGAGCAAGCAGAGGTCCTAAAAATTCAATTCCCAACAACCACATGGAGGCTCACAACCGTCTGTACAGCTACAGTGTATTCATATACATTAAATAAATAAGTAAATAAATAAGAGTCTAACTCGTTAATGAGGAAGTAAGATATGGAAGAAATTTGCTTATTTCTAATAAGCAGTATTAGAAAAATGAAGGCAGGACTGATTTCTTCTGTACTTCAGGTAGACAGCAACTGAATTTCTATGAGACAAGACAGAATTAACTTTCCCACAGACAAGTCATTTTTTCTTTATTATTGATTACAACATGTAGCAGTATAGCTCAAAGACAATGGAAGACTAATATTGGGTCACGAGAAGAACAGTAAGGATAAACTGCCAGTGGACAGTGCAGGGTTTCTCACAAATTTTTGTCCCTTCAGAATTCTCATGTATTTTTTTTTTTTCTTCATATAGCCCAGAGAAAAATCAAGAGGTTCTATGCCTCAGCTATGGTCACATTTTAAAAACACACACATCCATGTTACTTGGGGCATGGGTAGATGTCAGAGGACAATTTATGGGAGTTGGTTGTCTCCTTTGGATACATGGATTCCAGGCATGGAACTCAGGTGGTTGACAGCAAGTGCCTTTACCAGCTGAGCCATCTCACTGGCCCACATAAATCTATACGTTTATTAAAACTCACTGAGTCATACAGTTAAAATGGATAATTGCTTTAAATTTTATCCATTTGCCTGCATGTATGTCTGTGTACCCCGTGCACGCCTAGTGCCCATCTAAGGCCAGAAGTGGGTACCAGATTTCCTAAGATTGGACTTCCAGATGGTTGTATTAGTTAATTTTCTGTTGCTGTGATCAAATACCATAGCCAACTTATAGAAGAGTTTATTTGGAGCTTGCAGTTTCAGAGGGATAAGAGTGCATCACCATCCTGGCGGGGCACATAGCAGAACACAGGCCGGCTTGGTGCTGCAGCAGCCACTGAGAGATCACATCCCAACCCACAAACAGGAATCTGAGAACACACTGGGAAAGCCTTGAATCTTTTGAAATCTCAAAGACTAACTCTTCCCAATTCTTCCCAAACAGTTCCACCAACTGAGGGCCAACTATTCAAAGGTGTTTATGGGAACCAATCTCACTCGATCCACTGTAGACCCAGGCATGGTGACCAATGCCTTCAATCTTTGCACTAGAGGTATAGAGTAGGGAGGAGGAGTGTATCTGTGAGTTCCAGGACAGCCAGAGCTACATAGTGGGACCCTATCTCAAAAATTAAATGAATAAACAAAATTTTAAAAAATAAACCACTACAACTGTGGGTGTTGGTAAAGACCGCCAGCACTCTTAACCACTGACTAGCCACTCCAACCCCTAAAAAATGGATATGGTTTATGACATTTGAACTGTGCCTTAATGAAATTGGTCAAAATTAGAAAAGATATAAGTTTCATGGCAGTGAATGGTGGGAGTGATATGAGGTCAGAAGTGGGTCCAACAGAGCCCGTTTGGGTATTCAGACAGTCCAGACTAGGGGGCGTAGCTTGGAGAGGAGAGGGCGTGGCTTGGAGTGGAGTAGCAGTTATTGACATGGAAACAGAATGAATGAATGAATGAATGAATGCCCAACAAGCTCATTATCTTCAAAGTCACTTTTAATCTGGTAAAAAGTGTCAAAAGTATGGCTAAAATATTGGCGGTAGATGTGAAAATATTTATACCAAAAAGAAAAAAAAAAAAAAGAGGGGGCTGGAGAGATGGCTCAGTGGCTGCTCTTCCAGAGATCCGGAGTTCAATTCCCAGCAACCACATGGTGGCTCACAACCATCTGTAATGGGATCCAGTGTCTTCCTCTGTTGTGTGTCTGAAGACATCGACAGTATACGCATATACATAAAATAAATAAACTTTTTTTTTTAAATGTAAAGCTTAACCTTTAGTCCGGTGAATTCAGCTTAATTTAGAAGCCGCTCCCTGGCTAAAATTCTGTTCTCGGTGTTTATCACGTACCAGGCAGCCATCTTCTTAATTTGGATCATGCGAAACTGCCAATATTCAACCCCTTTGACAGGACCCCACAAGCAGGCTGTCACCCAATGCAATGCGTCACCATTCAATTCTGCTGCTGTGGAGAGCAGGGGTAATTTCAAAACAAGACCAAGTAAAAGCAAAACAAAACAAAACCCAGCGCAGCTCTGAGATTTCCACTCTACTTCAGGCACCCCTGAGCAGTCGTAGACCACAGCTTGGTCATAATAGCCACCCTCTCCACTGCCCCCAGGTTCGCTTCCAGGCTCCCTCCTCCCGCCATCCCAGGTAGGTATCACCTTGATTTCATTCTCTCCTATTCTCATCCTACCACCTGGTCTAAGCCACTGCTCCGGAATTCTAGTTGCCCAAAGGTCGCCGTTCAGTGAGTGGCTTACTGTGAAGATCCAACCCGAAGGTCTGGCCGAAAGGGCTGGGCTGTCCTAAGGATCAGCGACACCAGCTGCAGGACGGATCCTCCGACCCCTGCACTCAGGCTTACCCCACCACAGCACACCCGCTGTTCTGGGACTGTGGCTTGTGTGGTCTCCTGGGTCTGACAGTCCTAAAAGCTGAAAGGGGATCGGGAGCTGGGACCGCAATGTGGCGGCGGGCTCCTCATCCCAGGCGACGCTGTTGAACTTCCAAAGTCCCTCGCAAACCTACCTGGCTGCACGCACACTTTTGCCTAAGTTCCAAAGTCTCCCACCGCTCGCCGCCGGTCAGTCGCGCGTCCCTGCCTGTGAGGCCCGGGCTAGTTTGGGAGGCTGTCGCCCGCGCTGTCGAGGAGCGCTCCTGTGGCGCCGCAGCCTTCTCGCCCCTCAGCAGCCCCTCGTGGGACCGCAACTTTCCCGGGACAGGAATTCGCTTGGGGCCGCGACGGCGACAGTGGCGGGGACTGAGGGCGGGGTGGCCGCCAGATCAAAGGAGCCGCCCCGCGGAGCCCGGACGAGTCCCCGAGCGCCGAGGGGCCCCTTGGGGAGGGCGAAGGGGGGTAGAGAGACATGGGGCCACTGACCTCGCTCGCAGACCCCTGCTCACCGGCGGCGCGCACCCGAGCGCGCGCTCCCGCCGCTCCTCGCGAGGTCCCCGCGCGACTGGACGGAGCCTGCGCCGCAGCCCGCGCTCCCGCCCCAGGAGGAGGCGAGGCGGGGCGCGAACGCGCTCCCGAGCCCCGCGGCTCTGGCAGAGCAGCCTGGAAGGGACACGATGCGGCCACCGCCCAGCCGAGCACGGTTCCCGCGCGCCTTGATGCTGCTGGCCGCCCTGCTGGCCACTGGCCGAGGGCTCCCACTGAGGAAGCGAGGTCCCGGGCCCCACGGCCACTCGAGGATGGCGGAGGTGAGTGATGAGCGGGACTGGAGGGACGGAGCAGGGTGGGCACTGGACGATGGCCAGGAGCACTGAGCCCGCAGGAGTTTACACTCTCCACGCGTGGCCGCGAGCCCTGGTGGCGCCGTAACGTACTGGCTGCAGAGGGAAAAGTTGACTGTGGTGCCTGCTCCGCGGTGGCCCGGCTTCTTGGGTCCTACCCACCCCTTCCTCGCCCTGAGCGAACATCACCTGCAGCAGCACACCCCTGAAAAGCCACCCTGGAGCGGAGAGAGGAGATTCCAGGGCTCTGTGGAGTGGTGGCCTGGGGCTACCGACTTGGGCTAAGTGATTCTCTTGAAGCAGCCCCTAAATACTAACCAACCAAGGATTCGAGTTTTCCATTGGGAGTTGAGGCAGGCTGAGGGAGTTAAGGGCGTTCTGCACCTTGCTGGGTGTAGGCTGTCAGCCAGCATTTCTTCAAAGAATGTGTGTCCTGAGATAGAAGAGCATGGCGAAAGAGTGCTGGCTGTGTTAGAAACAGTGTTTCAGTCACCAATCACTGCGGTCTAGCCTTATGCTCTCCTTTCACAGTTTTAGTGGCTATTCCCCGTTCCTGTCCCCATTTCCATGGAGGCTTGTTTGTAATGCAAGAGCCAGCCTGATGTGTAGTCCTCCTCCTCCTCCTTCTTTTCGAGACAGGGTTTCTCTATGTAGCCCTAGCTGTCCTGGAACTCACTCTGTAGACCAGGCTGGCCTCAAACTCAGAAATCCACCTGCCTCTGCCTCCCAAGTGAAGGGATTAAAGGCGTGTGTCACCACTGCCCAGCTGATGGGCTCTTCTTGCCTGGAGCTGTTCTGGAGGAAGACTCCTATTTCCGAAATGGGGAAACTGAGGGGCCAGGACCTATAGGAAACAAGAGATGCTAAATGCATGACTTGGACCGGAGTTTGGGCTATATTGTTAGAGCCCAGACTCCCAGAGCCCTTCAGAGGATGGGAAGGCTCCCTTAAGTTTACATCCCTTAAATATCACAAACCATTGTCACCTCTAAGACATTTTTTTTTCTCCTCAAGTTCCCAGCTTTCCCCAGTAGGAATGTATCCTGTTAATTATAGGGCTGTAATAGGGCTGCCTTCATTCTGGGGCCTGGAATTTGTAGTCCTGGGGGCAGCTGTCTCTTGCTTTGCAAGAAGCCTATCACTGTTCCTAGGCACTGCCATAGGGCCAGATGCTGCCAGATGTTTCCTGAGGGGCACACATCTACTTGGCCATTGTTGAGAAACACGGACATGGACAAATACAGGGATTTCTGACCTGGATGTACCTGGATTTCTAGCATTCAGGCATTTGAAGCAAGACACCTTGTTCGAGGCCATCCAATATGTGCCATGTAGGATCTGGGGCTAGTCTGAGCTACATAGCCACATTTGTCTCAAAGAAAAAGGAAAACAAAACAAAACAAAACAATGAAATAACTAGAAACAACTACCATAGCAACAACGACAAAACAAACACCCAAAAATCAGAGTCTAGCTGCTAACCTAAGGATAATGATAGTGGTCAAATTAAATTGGTTTGGTAGGGCATGGTGACACAGGCTTGTAATCCCAGCACTGGGGAGATTTAGGCATAAGGACAAGAAGCACGAGGTCACTGTCAACTACACCAAGTTTGAGGTGGCACACGCCTTTAATCCCAGCACTGGGGGGGGGGGGGGGGGGGCAGAGCCAGGCGGATTTCTGAGTTCGAAGCCAGCCTGGTCTACAAAGTGAGTTCCAGGACAGCCAGGGCTATACAGAGAAGCCCTGTCTCGAAAAACCAAACAACCACCCAAACACCCAAAAAAAAAAAAAAAAAAAAAAAAAAATTGACTTCATTTCTGTTCACTTGGCATTAATATTTATTTTAGCACTCGTCACTGTGTGTTGTAATTATTTTTAGTATGTTTTAGTATGAGAGAAAAAGTTACTTTAGAGTCAGAATTGTGTCCTTAGGCCCAGGATGGAACTTGGCTGAGAACCTGGCTGAACCCTAAAAAAATTATCTAAACATAGCTGGACACAGGGGCACACACCTTTAATCAAAGCGCTCAGGAGGCAGAGACAGGCAGATATCTTTGGGTCCCAGGCTAGCTAGGGCTACATAGTGAAACCTTGCCTCAAAACAATAGCAAAAAACATAAACACAAATTAGTGCCTGAAATTAAAAAATAAACTTGATGCTCAGGGCCTATGGGGCTGACCCAGATTGTCACTAAGCGTATGACTTAGCTACTTTCTTCACACTTAAAAAAGGGAGCTTGCCTGGCAGTGGTGGCACACGCCTTTAATCCCAGCACTTGGGAGGCAGAGACAGGCAGATTTCTGAGTTCGAGGCCAGCCTGGTCTATAGAGTGAGTGCCAGGACAGCCAGGGCTACACAGAGAAGTCCTGTCTCAAAAGGGGGGAGGGGGGGCGCTAGCCAGTTATGGCTGTGCATACCTGAAATCCTAGCACTCAGGATATGAAGGCATTGCCTCAAATTCAAAGCCAACTTGGTTTGTATAGCAAGTCCTAGGCCAACTAGGGCTACATAATGAGAACCTGTCTGAAAAAAAATACCAAAATATGCCAAACAGTGAGGGTGCATGGCTTTAATTCTAGTACTCGGGAGGCAGAGGCAAAGTGAGTTCCAGGATGAAAAAAACTAATAGGCCTGGAGAGATGACTCAGTTAAGAGCACCGACTGCTCTTCCAGAGGTCCTGAGTTCAATTCCCAACAACCACATGGTGACTCACAACCATCTGTAATAGGATCCGATGCCTTCTTCTGGTGTGTGTGAAGAGAACTACAGTGTACTCATATACATAAAACAATAAATCTTTAAAAAAACCTATTAAATAAATAAATAAAATCAAAAGTAAATAATTGAACCGTAGGGACTGCATGGATATGTTTCCAAAATCTGTAATTTCAGGTCAAGAATTCTATTGAGAAAATGCAGACAGCTATCCCTGGGACCAGGATGCTAAGTCAGAAATAACTGACCCACCCAACAACCTAGCTCCTTAGTGGATCTATAAAAGCAAAAAGTGTAATCCCACAATTAAGCTGAAGCAAGGGAACCATGAATTCAATGTTATTCCTGGCTATGTGGCAAGATCCCCTGTCTACAACAACAAAAAACAAATCAAAGAGATTTTAGACATAGATGGGAACAAGGTAGGCCTCGGAGAGCTGTTCCAGAAAGGTTTGCACGTCCTCACGTGTATGTCCCAGGCTGCTTATCTGATGTTGACCAGATGTCACAATGCCAGCTGTTGCCAATTTGGTTTCCGTGCCTGCCTGCATCAGCTTGTTTTGTATGTGTTGTTATTTCTGGGGGTGGGGTGGGGGTGGGGGTGGGAGGTTGCCTTTTGAGACAAGCTTTTACCCCAAAGTCTAGGCTGGCCTGGAGCTCACTAGATAGCTCAGGCTAGCCTTGAACTCAGGACAGTCCTTCCCCAGCCTCCTGACCGCTGGGATCACAGGTGTAGGCCACCACACCTGGCTTCCCTGGCCATGGTTGAGAAACCTGACTCCTGACAAATCGAGGCCCTTGAGGCAGATGTGGTTGAACATCCCTGTTGAACATTCCAACACTGAGAAGAATCAGCAACTCTGTGAACCAAATGTGTCACCTTTGACTCCAGAAGGCCTGACACTGAGCCTCAGTTTACATCCACAGTAAAATGGGTTCAAGAATCCGTTTTTGTGAACTGTAGTGCTGAGTAAGAAACCTTTGGACTCAAAGTTATAATCATTTCCAAGGGCAGAAGCCAAATGTGTTGAGAGGTAGGCACAGTATGACAAAGCTCTACCCCCTGTCCCATTGAGACAAAATGTCTCCTGGACACCCACAGAGCTTGGCCTCTCTTGGGTGTTATTTAATTCTCAGGTAGCAATGCAGAAATGAATAGTGGGGTCCAATAACACCCAGGATTCAAACTCAACTTTGTGCCCTTAGGTGCCTTACCTCGGCACCCATTGGCTATGCCTGGCAAGATGTGAGAAGGTCAAGAGAGGACCAGAGGACATGATGCAAAAGAGAAATGAGGACAATTCTTCTGGGCTCAGAGTCCTCGGGACAAGGGCTCACCCAGCTGCAGGGATCTTGTCCCCGTGGTAGGAAGCACTCTGAAGGACTGAATACAGAGGAAGGGGCTTGGGAGTCCTGACAGACCTGCAGTGTCGTACCTGGCAGGAGCTATAATCAGCAGCATGCTCCTCATCCCTTGTCTGTAAAATTGCAGGAAAGCAAACCCACATGGCGTGGGAGAGGAGGGGAGAGGAGGGGGGGGGCAGCCTGGAGATGCAGGTGTTTTCCTAGAGGTGACCCTTCTGTGCCTGGAGCCTTTCCGTCTGACCCATCAGGGAGGGAGCTACATGCAGCTATGTAATACCAAACCTAGAGCTTGTCTTGGCTGCCTCCTCCTGCAGCTGCCCACCTCCCTGGGCCTTCTAGACCCTCCAGACCCTGCCTCCCCCTCAGTGGGGAACAAAGGAGATATGGTTAAGGGTAAGAAGGAGCTGGCAGATGAGGGGGCTGGAGGCCTGGATGTGGATCTCAGCAGGCTAATCTCAGTAGGTTCCTTCCCGCTTCCCCATCAGGTATTCTTTCAAGGGTCGGAAACAAGCCTGGGGATGTAGCTCAGTTGGCAAAGTTCTTGCTTAGAATACACAAAACCCTAGGAGGAAATTCTCTAGCACAGCATAAAACCGGATATGGTGCCAGGTACTGGTGGTGCTTGCCTTTAAGGTAGAGACAGGTAGATCTCTGACTTTGAGGCCAGCCTGGTCTACAGATCAAATTCTAGAACAGCCAGGGCTACATAGGGAAACCCTGTCCTTTTTTTTTTTTAAAGATGTATGCCTGGCAGTGGTGGCACATGCCTTTAATCCCAGCACTCGGGAGGCAGAGGCAGGAGGATTTCTGAGTTCGAGGCCAGCCTGGTCTACAAAGTGAGTTCCAGGACAGCCAGGGCTACACAGAGAAACCCTGTCTCGAAAAACCAACAAAACAAAACAATAACAATAATGATCAGAGATATAAAAGGAGGATATGATAGTGTCCTAGTGTCCTGTTTATTCAGCATACAGCCCACCTCGGGTACCACCCCTGTCTGGAGTTAGCAAGGCACTAAAGTTCAGAGGGCAGACTCCTGCCTGACCTGACATCTCAGATGCCACTCTCCAGCCTCTTCTCTGATCATTGGCACAGGGTGATTGATATAGGACCGACACAAAAGGTAGTTGTGGAGATCCAGAGACCCAGTCCATGGCGTTGCCCAGTAGGCCTGGCTGCATAGCTGTGAGCCTTGGAATCTCAACAGCAGCGAGAGCAGAGCAGTCAACCCAAGTGGGCCCTGTGAGCACACCGTGAGGCCTGGCCTGTACTGGGAAAGGAGAGCTTTGCCAGCGGTGCTCATGTGACACTGAGGGGAGGGGCTTTCAGGTCTCCACTGGGTGCCAGTGTTGCTGGTAGAACAGTCTGTACTACTCAGGAGGGGAGCAGAGAGGGCAAACCTCGTCCCATGCCCCTACCCATGACATCATGACTGGCCATAGCAACTCGGTGTATAGTCAGGTTCTGTGTGCATGGGCCTTAGCAGCTGGGCTTCAGGGAGTTGACAACAGAGACCTACACCTGGGTCCAGATTCTGGTTGGGACAAGCTCCTGATCTCTAAGGCACAGAAGAAGTACAAGGGTGGGAACAGGCCAGTGGCCAAGTTTGGCCCTGTGGTGGTGAAGGGGATCAGAAGATTGACCCCCATCTGGAAACACTTGGGTCAGTGCTGCCTGGCCAAACCAAGGAGTGTGTGTGTGTGTGTGTGTGTGTGTGTGTGAGAGAGAGAGAGAGAGAGAGAGAGAGAGAGAGAGAGAGAACATGCAGCAAAAAGAAAAAGGGTTGCCATTGTCAATCATGAGAATGGAGCTATGTATTTTGAACATCTGCTCTGAGATGCCATACGGGAACTTAGCAGATAAGAAAGACTGTCCTGGGCTGGAGAGTTGGCTCAGTGGTTAAGAGCACTGACTGCTCTACCAGAGGTCCTGAGTTCAGTTCCCAGCAGAAGCCACATGGTGGTGGCTCACAACCATCTGTAATGGGATCTGATGCCCTCTTCTGGTGTGTCTGTGTACTCATATACATAAAATAAATAAATCTTAGAAAGAAAGGAAGGGGGCTGGTGAGATGGCTCAGTGGGTAAGAGCACCCAACTGCTCTTCCGAAGGTCTGGAGTTCAAATCCCAGCAACCACATGGTGGCTCACAACCATCTGTAAGAAGATCTGACTCCCTCTTCTGGAGTGTCTGAAGACAGCTACAGTGTACTAGCATATAATAAATAAATAAATCTTAAAAAAAAAAAAAGGGAAGGAAGGAAGGAAGGAAGGAAGGAAGGAAGAAAGAAAGAAAGGCTGTCCTCTAGGGAAGAGGGGTGATTTGTTTGTTCTTGAGAGAGGATCTCTCTCACTACGTAGCCCAGGCTAGCCTTGATAGCCTTGAGTCCTTGGTTCTTTTATCCCAGACTCCCAGGTGCTGGGATTACAGATGTGTGCCACCATACCTGCTGTATTGGTTGGTCTTGTGTGTCAACTTGACACAAGCTGGAGTTAACACAGAGAAAGGAGTCTCCCTTTGGGAAATGCCTCCATGAGATCCAGCTGCAAGGCATTGTCTCAATTAGTGATCAAGGGGGGAGGGCCCAGCCCATTGTGGGTGGTGCCATCCCTGGGCTGGTAGCCTTGGATTCTATAAGAAAGCAAAACTGAGCAAGCCAGGGAAAGCAATCCAGTAAGCAACATCCCTCCATGGTCTCTGCATCAGTTCCTGCTTCCTGACCTGCTTGAGTTCCAGTCCTGGCTTCCTTTGGTGATGAACAGCAATGTGGAAGTGTAAGCTGAATAAACCTCTTCAACTTTCTACTTGGTCATGATGTTTTGTGCAGGGATACAGACCTTGTCTAAGATACCTGGCTATAGACAGATATCCTTTAAAAAAAAAAAAGAATTATTTATTTTATGTATATAAGTACACTGTAGACACACACCATAAGAGGGCGTCGGATTCCATTACAGAAGGATGTGAGCCACCATGTGGTTTCTGGGAATTGAACTCAGGACCTCTAGAAGACCAGTCAGTCCTCTTAACTGCTGAGCCATCTCTGTAGCCCCTGACAGATATTCTTTTTTTTTTTTTTTTTTTTTTTTTTGGTTTTTCGAGACAGGGTTTCTCTGTATAGCCCTGGCTGTCCTGGAACTCACTTTGTAGACCAGGCTGGCCTCGAACTCAGAAATCCTCCTGCCTCTGCCTCCCGAGTGCTGGGATTAAAGGCGTGCGCCACCATGCCCGGCTTCAGATATTCTTTTTTAAGAAAATGTTTTAAATTCTCTTGTATGGGTATGTTCACATGGTTTTAGGTGCTCTTAAAGGCCAGACGAGGTCATAGGATCCTCTGGAGCTGGAGTGACAGGTGATTATGAGCTGCCTTATGTGAGTGCTGGGAACCAAACTTGGTCACTCTTTCAACTCCCTGACCAGTTATTCTTAAGCAAGTCAGAGCCTCAGAGGACGAGAGTATATGTGCTGTGAGGGTCTGCATCAGTGGGAGTGCATACTCTGACTCGGCTAAGATGTAAAGGCAGTGGTGGCACATTCCTTTAATTCCAGCACTCAGGAGGCAGTGGCAAACAGATCTCTTGAGTTCCAGGCCAGTCTGATCTACAGAGCGAGTTCCAGGACAGCCAGGGCTACACAGAGAAACCCTGTCTCAAACAAACAAAACAAACAGAGAGATATAAAGTACCCTACAGAAGAGTGCCCAGCCAGCGGGTGCGCACAGCCTGTCTTCCCTCTTCACTGGGGCCATTGTGACCACCTCTGGGGTACCAGTACAAGATCAACAACCCTCTCAGATGGTCCCCACTGTTCTTTTAATTCCAAAATTGCAATAGCTGTCCTAGATCAATAGCTGAACCCAGATCAGGTCACGGGGCTCCAGCCATATGCAACTGGCAGAGAAGTTGGTGAACATGGAAGCCCCTTGTGAAGAAGAAGGGTGGCACATACGGGTCATTACCATGTGCATGCATGCATGCATGTGCGTGTGCGTGTGCATGTGCATCTGTGTGCCTGCTTGATAGTATGTGTGTACTCTCACAGGCATGTGCAGTCAAACATGAGTCCTGACATGGTTATCACCACCTCTGATATCTTTCAGTAGCCTCTTGCTCTCCATGAACTCTAGAACATTAACATAACAGAGGTCGGTTGCTGGTTCATTCATTCACTTGGCAGTGACTTACTGAGTTCCTACAGGTCATTATCGGTCACTGTGAGGAGCTGGGGACATGGGAACAAAGAAGGTGACTTTCTGCCTCTGACTGACAGGCCGCAAGTAGAGCTCACCCAGGCATGGGAAGTCGGGTGCACCGGGGTTACAGGTCAGGTCTCCTGGGTGCTCTGCTCATGCATGCACTTCCAGACCTTACATGCAGGTGTCAATCAATGCCCAGGAGTCTGAGGGCTTTTCTTTCTTTCTTTCTTTCTTTCTTTCTTTCTTTCTTTCTTTCTTTCTTTCTTTCTTTCTTTCTTTCTTTCTTCCTTCCTTCCTTCCTTCCTTCCTTTCTTTCTTTCTTTCTTTCTTTCTTTCTTCTTTTTTTTATTATTATTACCATTATTATTTTAGGTATATATGGGTATTTTATCTGCTTGATGTCTGGACACCATTTGTGTACCTGATGCCCTCAGAGACCAGAAGCTGGAACTGGAGTAAAAGGCAGGGTGCTGGGAATTGAATGTGGGGCCTCTGGGGGGAGCTGCCAGTGCTCTTAGACACTGAACCAACCCTTCAGCCTCAGTCTGGGATCTTTTCACTAGTGGAGAGTCTATCCACAGCTGTTCATAGCTAGCCTGAAAGTCGTCAATGCCTGGTAGAACTGGTGGATGGGCACCCTGGTTCTTTCCCCTACGGGGGGGAGGGGGGGAAGCAGGCACCACCCCAGGTCCCAAAGTCGCCTGCTAGGACAGAGAGCTCCTGATGCCCACTGTGGTCCCAGCTCGGTGACATTCTGCTAGTGTCTTCCTTTCCAGTCCCTGCTGTGTCTCCCAGGGTCACCTTCCAAAAGAACCACCTGTATTTAGCTCTTTTTAGGGCCCCAAGGACCCCCACATAGGACTTCTCTGTTCCTCTAGAACCCCAACAGTTCCCCAGAGGTTGCTTTCTGGTCCAAGAGGCTCCTGGAGTGTACGGAGGAAGGGCAGCTTGGGCATCGAGGACCCAAGGTCAAGGCTTTCCCTGGCTTTAGTTGTCCTTGGGGACTGGGAGAGAAGATGGTAGGGAGGGATGAGAAGCAATGTTCTGCATGCCTTCAGATAGCAGGGTCTGGGCTAGGCTCTACCATTATTGTTCCCATATTGTAGATAAGGGTCAAAGGTTAGCGTTCACATCAGGTAGTTACTACTCTGCATAGCAGTATTTCTGGCTGCTGGTCACTAGGTGCCACCCCTCTCCCTCCAACAGTCACCCATATCTCCAAACTTAGCAAGCCTTTCCCAGATGAAAATCACAGTTTCACCACTGTAACCCACCACCTCCTACTTGTGACAAGAGCATCCAGACCAGCCACCAAAGCCACCCAAGACTACCTGTATGTGGCTGAGGCTGCAGCAGAGTGGGGTTTCTGAGCAAAGAGTCAGGACCGTCAGGCTATGGAGGTGTGCTACAGGAAGTCAGTATCAGAGATGCTCAGGTCTTCAAATGAGTCAGTAGAGGGGTGCATCATCCATCTGTACCACGTTGCTTTGACCCAGCAAGAAGCTGACCCCAAGGCTAAGAGGGCAGATGTGTGATCTGGGCTCTAGTGTTTGGTGTTGGAGCCTTGGAGGCCATAGAAAGGGATATCCATGTGGAAGAGACAGAGTTTGAATCTCTGCAGCTTTGCAAGAGAAGAGGGAATGAGAGAGAGAGAAAAAAAATATCTAGACTGATTGAGCAGCCAGATTGAGAAAGGAACAGACTCAGTATTCCTAACCTGTAGTCATGGAGAAGGAAGGGAAAGAGTATAAACCCTGGTCCCAGAGTGCCCGGTTCAAAGCCTGGCTCCACCACTCAACATCTGTGTGACCTTAGGAAGGGCATTTGCCCCTCCGTACCTTCGTTGCTATTGTCTATAAAGGTGGAATGGGAACTAGTACCTGCCAGCAGACCCGGTTGGAAGATGCATGCACAATAGAGTGTTTAGAATAAGAAACAGAGGGTGTGGCTCAGGTAATGGAGTGTTCAACTAGCATACAAGGAAGCCCTGGGATGGATCCCTGACATCACATAAAAACAGGTATGGTGGCACACATTTGTTAAGTAGAAGCAGGAAGGTCAGGTGTTCAAGGCCAGCCTCAGCTACATGAAACCCTGTCTCATAGACAAACAAGTATATGTGAATAATGCCTGGGAGGTTGGCGTATTAGGTCAGTTGGTAAAGAACTTTACAGGGCTGGGTCAGAGCCCACACCTTTAATCCCAGCACTCAAGGAGAGGCAGGCAAAACACTCAGACACATAAAATTAAAATTTAATTTTCTTTTTTTTTTTCTTTTTGTATTTTTGAGACAGAGTATCTCTGTGTAGCTTTGGCTGTCCTGGAATTTACTCTGTAGACCAGGCTGGCCTTGAACTCACAGAGATCTGCCTGCCTCTGCCTCCCGAGTGCTGGGATTAAAGCTGTGTGCCACTACTGCCTGGCATAAGAACACTATTTTTAAAGGTGGATAGTATCTGAAGAATGACAGCCAAAGCTATACTTCAGCCTCCACAGGCATGCGCACATGTGCATCTGCATATGTGAACACACACACACACACACACACACACACACACACACACACACCCTAGTGCCTGCTACACAGTACATGCTATGGTGTCTAGTAAGAAAATTATAACTTTCCGTTTATGTAAGACTTTTCATTCTCGTTTGGCAGGGCACTCACTTCATTGAAGGCCTAGGTAGAAAGTGGAACTGGCCTTTGGAGCCATTCTTACCTGACTTTTCGGAAGAAGTTGCTCCATGCTGCACAAGAGACTAGGTTTGAAGGGGCAAGGCTGGGGCCTGGGGAGGACCCACCAAGGTGTCCCTGGAAAGAGCTCCCCTGCCTTGCCATGGGTACTGGGGAACAGAAATAGGTATTAGGCATAGAGGCCAATGCCGATGGATCATCTGGGGTAAAAGCTGAGGAGCGCTAGGAATAGCCAGGGGCTTCTTCCCCTCACTATCTCAGCTGACAAAAGATAGTTCTGGCTTGGGCACTTTGAATACGAATGGCCCCCATAGACCACAGATTTGAATTCTCAGTCATCAGGCACTATTTGAGAAGGATTAGGGGGTGTGGCCCTGTTGGAGGAAGTGTGTCACTGGAGGTAGGCTTTGAAGTTTCAAAAGTCTAAGCCAGGCCCAGCTTCTCTTTCTCTCAGTCTATGGATTAGGATGTAAAATCTCAGCTACTTCTCCAGCACCATGCCTGCCTTCCTGCCCGCTGTCACACTCCCTGCCATGATGACAGTGGACTAAGCCTCTGAAACTGTAAGCCAGCACCCCTCCCCCCCCCCACCTGAAATTAAATGTTTTTCTTTTATAAGAGTTGCTTTGGTCATGGTGTCTCTTCATAGCAGTGGAACAGTGACTAAGACAGACACCATGTACAAGTGGTAGAGGGACAGACTAGCTAACAGACAGTTACATGAGCAGAGTAGAAGAAATGAGGTATAAGGTCATCAGGCCAGAGGAGATGTCAAGGAGTTTGCCATTGAGTAGATTCTGAGGACAGGGCCACACATCCGGGTTATGCGGAGGCGACGGGATCAGGCCTGCTGCCCGCACCCTGGTATGACCAGGCTCATCCCTGGGAACCTTTCTGCTCTTTGTGTGTGTGTGTGTGTGTGTGTGTGTGTGTGTGTGTGTGTGGTAGGGCATATAGAGTAAGGAGACAAGGATCTGAGGCAGGGACTGAAAACAGCACTTTGGAGCTACTGGTGTGGGTAGCAGTTTCCTCCTCCTGGGTCTCTTCCTCTGAACTATAAGTAAGCTGGGCTGTGTAGTGCATCCTGGCCTCTGCTGTGGAAAGCTTTGTGGGCTGTCAAGAGGCTCAGGAGGTAAGCCTGATCCCCTAGAACCCACGTGGAAGAAGAGAACCTATCCCTGAAAGTCCCACGTGTTCACTAGAGCCCTATGTGGCATACACACACAGACACAGGGGAGAAAAAGGTTGAAAAAAAGACCACTTAGTGAACACAGTCCATTTTTCTCTGCTTCGATGCACCCCACCCACCCACTAGAGCCATCAAAGCTTTCTAAACATGTGCTCCAGGTGCTCACAGTCACAGCCAGGCCCAGGCTTCCTGCCTCCAGAAGCTGACTTTGGTCACTCCGCTTCCCTTCTCTTACCTAGGCCTCCCCTGCCCCAGATCTCAGCTCCCCAAAGGAGAAGAACACAACACCAGGATTCCCTGGAGACCATCTGCAGACAGAACCATGTCAGCCCGGGTGCCAGACCATCCCTGAGCCAGCAGCTCTGACTCTGGGTACAGCCACATCTCCCAGGACCCTGGAACACACCCCTCTGCTGCTGGAGCTGCAGAAGCTACCAGGGTTGGCCAACACAGACTTGAGCGCACCAAACCCCAACATCCAGGTGAGATTGGAGAGTCATTGTTTGCCTAGGGGAACCTCGAGGAGGTGCTAGGCTGGCAACTGAGCCTAACCCTTATTCTGCTGCTGGCTGTGTGAAGACAGTGGACTCCTGATGCATTGTGAGAAGAGTATCTGCCCCTCTACTTGCCAGAAAGTCTGTTGGCTCTGGAGACTTGACCCTGGATGTAGCAGGGGACAAAGCCAGCAGGACTATCTTGAGGACCTAGTACATGGACACCCTGCCCCTGATTCTGCCGCAGGTCCTGGAATGTGGCAGAGACCTGCTAGAATGTCCTACAGGTGTGACCTCCTCCCATTTGACCCAAAAACCTTACTGCATGCAGGAAAGGGATTCGGTTTGAAATGGGGGGGGGGTGCTGGAGCATGGGAAAGCCCACAAAAGGGTGTTCCAGGAAAGCCAGCCAGAAGTCCTGCACTGCCTATCCTGAATCTTCAAGGACAGCAGATTCACCTGTTCATATACTTTCATCCAGAAGAAAGACTGCAAAAGTCAGAACATTTTATAATTGTTTTAAAGCCTATCTGTCTGCTTGGTTTGTTTGTTTGTTTGTTTGTTTTTTAAAGTGCACATACTCAGGGGAGTGGTGGCACACACCTTTAATTCCAGCACTTGGGAGGCAGAGGCAGGTGGATTTCTGAGTTTGAGGCCAGCCTGGTCTACAGAGTGAGTTCCAGGACAGCCAGAGCTACACACACACACACACACACACACACACACACACACACACACACACACACACACACACACACACAGAGTGCACATACATACAAAAGTTGCAAGTGTACCCACTAGTGATGGATGCCAGCCATACAGGTGATGCTCAACTTCCTTCTTTGAGTGTTTTGTTATTGTTGTTGTTGTTTCAGGACTCTGTGTAGCCCTGGCTGTCCTGGAACTCACTCTGTAGACCAGGCTGGCCTCACACTCACGGCGATCTGCCTGCCTCTGCGCCCCAAGTGCTGGGATTGAAAGTATCACCACCACATCCAGCTCGCTTTCTTCTTTGTATTTTGCTATTCTTTTCCCTCCTGAGTTTTGTCCTGTGACCTCTTCTTATTTGAAAGTGCCTGAGAATAATTCATATCCACGGCAGTGGTTCCGTGTGCGTGGTTAGTGCAGTTGGAACGGTCCTGAGGGCGATCTGGGCATCTGACACATGACCTTACCCACCCCTGACTCATCCCCACCACCCCTGCCCTGCTCTGGGCTGTTTCTGGATGGTAGAGGCAGAATTCCAAACAGCTTCTCCTGAACCAGTGGGTCTGGCACCTGCTGGATTTGCCTCAATGCATCTACATTCAGATGATTCTGGCATGCAGAAAGTCCTACCCAGTGTCCCTTGCCCATTGAGAGGCCATGGTAAGGCAGGCAAGGTTGCAGACTCAGTGGCAAGGGTGGGACTTGACTTCTGGTTCAAACCCACCTTCTCCTGTCTGGAGTCCTCTGCTGAGCCTGCCCTCTCTGGCACATGTCGGTCCTTCCCACAGGTGACCATCGAGGTGGTGCAGGACCCTCAGACTGAGGTAGAGATGGACCTGCCTTCTGAGCCCAGCAATCTCTGGCCCCTGCATGCCCCTAGCTGGTTGCCCACCAAGGAATTCTTTTGGCCCCTCTTCTGGGGCTACCAGGAAGGTGAAGAAGGAGCCACCAGCCTCAGAGACAGGGCTCCAGGGGAAGCAGAGGTGGAAGGAGGAAAGGACTATGCTGTGGAGTATGGCGAGGGTGAGGACCAAAGGGGAACTGAAGAAGGCGAGGCTGAGGAGCCTTGGTCCAGCGGGGCCATAGACAACTGGGACTATGGCTGGTTGGGTCCTCAGGAACAAGACTTCCAACAACCAGACAGCTATGGTGAGTAGTCTGGCTTGGCATGCCCAGCTGTTGCCCTACGAGGTCCAGAGTGGGAATGAGTTGGGGGAGGGGGGAGGAGGAGTACCTCCCAGGCAGGGAGCACTGGGCAGGTCAGCAGCCTGGCCTGTGCAGATTCCATTGAAAGCTCAAAAGTGACTTTCAGTTTTAAGGGTTTCTTTTTCGGCAATATTTGACTTTCGCAACAGCCCTGAGCTCCTCTAAGCAAAAGCTATTCAACAGTATAGATATTCCTATTTGTCACTTGAATACTCACTCACCCTGCTTCTCAGCAGCCCAGTGTTCCCAGGCAAGTCACTCAACCTCTTTGTATCTCAGTTCTGTCCTTTCTAAAACAGGTAATAATGTTTCTAAACGGCATAGGGTTGATTGTAACAGGAAATAAACAAGCTTATATACATCTGGGCCTGGTAGTACACAAACAGCAGCCTCAGGATTCAAGAGGCCGAGGCAGGAGACTGAGAGAGGTCGGGCTGGGCTGTGTAGTGAGTTCCAGCCCTGCCTGAGCTACCTTGAGACCATGCCTCAAAAAAAAAAAAAAAAAAAAAAAAAAAAAAAAAAACTCTTGGTCAGGCTGTTGAGATGACTGGTGGAAGGGATGACTAACCATCCCTTGTAATGCAAGTGTGAGGACCAGAGTTCAAGTCTCAGGGGGAAAGAAATAGCCAGCTGAGGTGCAGCAGCAGCAGCACACCGGGGGTCCCAGCATGTTGGAGGCAGAGGCAGGCAATTTCCCCCAGAGCAAGCGGACTGGCCACACCAGCCGAAAAGGGCAAGCTCTGGGTTTAGCAAGGGGCCCTGTGTCCATATGTAAAGTAGAATGTTATTTAAAAACAGATCCCATGTCAACCTGGGGCCTACCTACCCACACATGCACACATGTATTCTCGAACATGTGTACCTCCACCTACATGAGCACACTAGCTCTCGTGCCACATGCTCACACATACGCCAAGAGTATGTGCATGAGATAAAGCGCTTCCTGGCTCTTCTGTTATACCTCCTGATGCCCACGGCCTGCTGGGATGGCCACACGTACTCCTCACTCCTCATGTTCTACCTCCCTTAGCCTCTGGGTTCAATCTCACTCTCTCCAGGGAGCCCTGAGGTGCCCAGGATTAAGACGAGGTCACACCAGCTCTTTGATTTCCTAAATGGATGTAAATAGACCTTTCAGCTTTTCTCCCTTCATTGTCCTCCCTAGCTAGCTAGCCTGAGGCCTGTCTTGAAGCTAGGAGAAAATTAGTGTGCTGACCTGTAGTGCTCCACGCTGAGTCACAGAGTCAGATGTAAATAGACCTTTCTGGAATTTAAGCTTTCCTCTCATTTTCTTCCTGCTGGCCATAGCTGGCCTGAGATCTGTCTTGAGGAAGTTAGGAGAGAATCGGTGCGCAGACCTGTGTGGCCTCAGAGCCTCAGAGCACAGGTCCCGGCCTGGGGGTTTGAGCTTCCTCAGATCAGGAAAATCAATCTTTTCCTTCCTCCCTCCCTCCCTCCCTCCCTCCCTTCCTTCCTTCCTTTCTCTCTCTCTTTCTTTTCTTTCTTCCTTTCCTTCTTTCTTCCTTTCTTTCTTCTTTCTTTCTTTCATTCATTCTTTCCTTTTAAGATTTATTTAGTTTATGTATATGAGTACACAGTACACGGTAGCTGTCTTCAGACACACCAGAAGAGGGCATCAGATCCCATTACAGATGGTTGTGAGCCACCATGTGGTTGCTGGGAATTGAACTCAGGACCTCTGGAAGAGCAGTCAGCGCTCTTAACCATTGAGCCATTTCTCCAGCCCAACGTTGGATTTCTTATCCTTCTTCCCTCGAGTCCCCACTGCTGGGATTGCAGGCATTTATCACTGTACCCGGTACCAAGGTAGAACTCAGGGCTGTATGCGTGCTAGACAAGCACACTATCCAGTCCTCTTCCTTGGTTCTGATGGATATGAAAACACCAGCTCAGAAATGTTAGTGGATTTCCTAAGGTCACGCTGATAGAGAGAGCCCTTGGGCTTCTAGACCCAAGTTTGTTCTGTGCCCATAGGACCTCTTGACCCATTTGCACAGGCTGTTCACTGCACAAGGACTTCTAACTGAGGGGACAGGTGGGGCTGGAATCCAGTCACGCTCCATACATTGGCCAGGGATAAAGGGGGTGCCTTTTGCCAATTTACAACAGTGTGCCCTGCGGGCTGAGTACACTCATCTTGGCCCCTTACTATTCAACCCAGACTGTGAACCCCAGGAGGAGTGGAGCACCTGGTCTCCCTGCAACGGGAGCTGCGGCAGCGGATACCAGCAGAGAACGCGACCCTGCGGCTATGCCTGCACTGCCACAGAGTCCCGAGTCTGCGACCTTGCCCCCTGTCCTGGTGAGACGAGCTCTGGCGCCTGCACGGGAGTGGCTAACACGGCTCACACTGTGACCTTGCTTCTCTGGGAATGTGAACATGGGATACTTGCACGAAGGGTGGGCTTCGGAGAGGGGTACGGGAAGCTCACAAATATGGTGGTCCTGTCCCAGGCCTGTCTCAACTGCTGTGGGCACCAAGAGCCTAGTGAGGGCTGGGCTTCCCTATCGGGAGCACAGAGTGCCCTGGGGCACCACCAGCCTGGACTCCTCTCTTCCCAAAGGCACCGCAGAGGAGAACACGTTGGGCTTTCCCAGTGAGGGGTGGCAGCCCCTTGCCCACAATGCAACGGATATGCTTGATCCAGGTTAGTTGGGGGTTAGACCTTGCTGTTGGGTCTTGGGGACCCTCTCTCTTGGGAGGATGGGGCATCACCAGGAGCACATCTTCCTGTGGGTGGGATTGGAGCCAAGTATCCTTGCCCAGCTCCAGGTTCCTAGGAGGTAGGGGGTCTTGATGGAAACCCCAGAGGAGAAGCTGAGGGTAACAGAAAGAGGGGGCTTTCTACTTCTCCCTGGTGGGCTCCATCTGGGGAGGTGCCTGTCCAAATGAGCCAGGGTTCCAATATCCTGAGCTGCTTCTTGCAGACAGCAGGACATAGGCCTTGCTTTGCCAGCACACTTCCTGTTGGTGTTCTTGGGCCTTATCTGCACCCCGTAAGGCATGGCTCATGAGTCTAAATTCCACAAAATGAAATGGAAGCTTCCTGAATCTGTGTGGTGTACCAGGGAGAGAGGGGAGGAAGCAGCAGAAATAAGGAGCTACAGGAGCCCAGAACAGCTGAGTCCTAAGAAAGGCAGTTAAGAAAAAAATCAGACAGGAGTTGGGGGTTGGGGGGAAGCCTCATGCTTTTAATCCCAACACTTGGGAGGCAGAAGCAAGTGTATCACTCACTGAGTTTGGGGCCAGCCTGGTCTACAGAGCCAGTATAGACAGACAGACAGGGTTATACAGAGAAACTCAGTCTTGAAAAGCCTAAAGAAGATGAAGAGGAGGAAGAGATGAAGAAGAGGAAGAAGAATTATTGATCAGCAGATGAAAACATTTGGATCGAGGTTCAAGGCACCTTTGGCTACATGAGACCCTGTTTCTTTTAGGAGAGAGAGAAGAAAAAAGGAGAGCAGAGCAGTATCCAAAACACTGAAACACTTCTTGGTTAAAAATCTCTTGTCACTTCTTAGTTAAAAATCTCTTGTCTCAGCCCAGGCGGTGGTGGCACACGCCTTTAATCCCAGCACTCGGGAGGCAGAAGCAGGCGGATTTCTGAGTTCGAGGCCAGCCTGGTCTACAAAGTGAGTTCCAGGACAGCCAGGGCTACACAGAGAAACCCTGTCTCGAAAAAGCCCCCCCCCCCCCCAAAAAAAAAAATCTCTTGTCTCTTTGAGCTGGAGAGATGATGGTTCACAGTCAAGAGCACTGGCTGCTCTCCCAGAGAACCAAGGTTCATTTCTAGCACCCACATGGAGGCTTCAGTCTGAGAGAATCTAACATACCATTCTCTCCTCGGTGGGCTCTGCATATATGTGATACACAGACATACATGTAGGCAAACATCCATGCACATAAAGGGAGTAAACACAAGACAAAAGCTGCTGGTCTCGGCTGAAGATGGGGCTAGCTCAGCTGGGAGAAAGCTTGTCTATCACTTCTGGGGCCTGGGGTTCAATCGCAGCAGGGCATTTACAAGGCGTGGCAATGCATGTCTGTAATCTTAGCATTTGGAAGATGGAGACGGGAGAACTGAAAGTTCAAAAGTTCCTCAGCTACGTAGCAGGTTTGAGACCAGCTTAGAAAATGTGAGACCCTGCCTCATAGAACAAAAACATCAAAAAAACTATATCCCCACATTTCCCAGACCCCTCCCATGATCCCAGGATCTTTTCCACAGTCCAGAACCTAAAAGGTGATATCAGTGTCCCTCAGGGGGCTTCCAGTCCAAAGCCAGTATTCTGAGCTATAGAAAGCTTCCTGCTTTGGGTGCCTGGATGGTGCGGGCTATCCTTTATCTGCTCTATGTCATATATATAAAATAATTTTAAAAATAATTTATTTTTATTTTATGTACACTAGTGTTTTGCCTGCATGTGTGTCTGTGTGAGAGTGTCAGATCTTGTAGTTAGTTACAGACAATTGTGAGCTGCCACATGGATGCTGGGCATTGAACCCAGGTCCTCTGGAAGAGCAGTCAGTTGTCTTAACCACTGAGCCATCTCTTCAGCCCCCCCATCCATATCTTTCTTGATTCCTACTTCTGTTCCAAAGGCCTTCCTGAGCCCCAGCTGGGGTTTTGCACGTTCTCTCCACATGACTGATCCTGATCAGCCCTCCTTGCTACCAAGGGCCTGGGGAGCTGGCAGGCAGCTCTGATCAGCAGCACTCTCCTGTGCCCCCTTACCCTCTGCAGATGTGGACAGCTGTGAGAAGTGGCTGAACTGCAAGAGTGACTTCCTAGCTAACTACCTGAGCCAAGTGCTCAAGGACCTGCCCAGTTGCCCGTGTGCATACCCTCTGGAGGCAGTGTACAGCGCCGCCGTGAGCCTGCAGGACGAACATCAGGGTCGCAGCTTCCAGTGGCGGGATGCGAGTAGCCCACAAGAGCGCTTGGACATCTACCAGCCTACTGCGCGCTACTGCCTGCGTTCCATGCTGTCTAGTGAGAGCAGCACCTTGGCTGCCCAGCACTGCTGCTATGATGAAGGCAGCCGGTTGCTGACCCGTGGCAAAGGGGCAGGGGCCCCGGACTTAGTCAGCACTGACTTTTCACCTGAGCTTCACTTCAAGGTAGATAGGCTGCCCTGGATCCTGTGTAAGGGGGACTGGAGCCGCTACCACACTGTGCGCCCCCCCAACAATGGCCGGGCTTGCACAGACAACCCACCAGAGGAAGAGTACCTGGCTCAATTGCAGGAGGCCAAAGAGTACTAAAGAGGAATTAGAGCATGCTCCTTCTGCCCTTTACCCTGCCCCTGCTCAGACTGGGCAACTATTAGGGCTCATCTGAGAGGCCGTCAGGCATGCATATCTCCCTCTTATGACCCTGAGTCAGGAGAACTCAAGCGTCTCAGGGTCTGGTGAGAAGGTTGGAGGGTGTGTCAGGCACAAGGCCTCTGGGATGTGTTGGGAAGGGGAGGAGCTATCCCAGTTTGGCCATGGGTCTTTCCCTCTCTCTAGGAATGGGGCCCTTCTGCCTTTCCCTCTGTTCGGGATTGAGCCAAGGTGGTCCAGACACATCCCAGTTCCCAGGATCTGTTGTGAATCCCTTAGACCCCCACCCCACCCACCCATCTACCCTAGGGCCAGTTGTGGAAGAACACAGGGAGGGGTGGGGCAAGATAGGACAGTCCTTTCATCTGACCCTAAAGCTGCTTTTTGCTGGGCTGGCAGAACCAGGGTGACCACCCCTCCTTGTGGCACACAGCTTCTACCCTGTCCCATGTGGTGAGGCGGTCAGCGGAGCTGAGGGGAGATTGCTTCCAGTCAGGGAACCACCAGCTGTTTCCCGTCCCCAGATGATAGACATGCGCAGGCTACCACCGCCATGGCAGCCAGGCTTGGGTTGAACTCAGTACTAAGGGTGGGTTCAGGAGGGATCATGCACCTGTCGCAAGTGTGACAGGGCAGAGGGTCCCGATATTGGATGTGGGCCATTTATGGTGTTGGTACCCACACCAGTTGCCCACTTAACGCCCCCCCGCCCCCCCACCCCGTGTGGCACCCCTGAAAGCACTGGACTTGGACTTGGGAGATGGGTGCTTTGGCTCCCAGCACACTGTGCCTTTTCCCGGACACCTCTCATCCCCAAACCATACTTTCTTGGTTTCTCTGGAGCTGAAATATTGTAGACTTTCTGTTTCTATTCACAAATCTCCGATAGGGGCTTGGTAGGGAACTTGAGTTCCAGCCCCATCCACAGCTGTCCAGAAGCTGTCCTGGGATCCTCAGCAATAAAGCACTTTATTTTTACATACAGTTTGATAAAGGATTTGGGGCCTGGCAGGATGGAGAATGCAGGGGCCCTTATCGCCCAGCTCAAGCTCCCATTGGCTGGCTTTGTGGTCACCAAGGCCACAGCTTCTTTCCCTTTCCTGAAGCAGCCGCCCTCAGCGCTCCAGGAATGCAGAGACTAGACTAACCCTTTCACACCCAGAAAGGGCCGCCTTGGAGCCTGCCTAGGAGCTGGCTAGACCTCAGAGGCACAAAACCCCACATTTATGACACAGGTAACTGCATCTACTCCACAGGGAAGTGGTGTCATTTCTTCACGTGACTGGCTTGGAGGGGATCCAACTTGAAATGGGAGGTGTACCTAGACCCTCATCAGACACCCTACTTTCATCTCTGGCATTTGGGGAAAGGAACGAGTTATGTCAGGATATGTCTTAGTCTGATCTAAAAACCTGTCTACATATGTTCTGCTGCAAAGAGATTAGTGTGATCAGGGCAGCAGGTAGGCACCATGTTCACAACACTTGTTACCTAAGGAATTCAGCCTATAATCCTAGCTCTTGGGATGCTGAAACAGGAGGGTTATAAGGTTTTTGTTTGGGTTTTTTTTTTTTTTTTTTTTTTTTTGGAGACAGGGTTTCTCTGTATAGCCCTGGCTGTCCTCGAACTCAGAAATCTGCCTGCCTCTGCCTCCCAAGTCCTGGGATTAAAGGCATGCGCCATCACTGCCTGGTTGGTTTATGATCTCCCTGTCTACACATCAAAGTAACTTACTAAACTGCCATCTTAAATGGATTCAGGAGCTAGTGATATTAGAGCGAGTTCTTATAAACGTCTCCCTTTGGTGACTAAGGGAAAGTCCCCTACCCTGCAGGGAGATTGGAGCCCACCTTGGAGAAGGTAGAAATTACTGCTGTTGGTTATTTAAGAGCCTGAAAGGGCTAGAGGGCCGGATGTGTCTGTGCTCAGAGGACCAACTGAGGGAAGATGTGGTTTCCAGGCTGAGAAATGCTGGGAGCGACTCTGGGGGGACAGGGTGGGGTGGTGGAGCAGAAGAGCTTGGGTTACATATTGAGACTCAGTTTAGTCCCCTCCTGGGGGGGTGCTGGGTGGCAGGGGAAACAATAGGACCGGATATATAGCTCAGGGGTAGAGCACCTGCCTAGCATGTATGAAAACTTGGATGCAAGCTCAGGTCACACACATCCCTAGAGGGCAGGACTATTTTGTTTGTTTCTGACTGGGGGTCTGTCTTTTTTTTTTTTTTTTTTTTTTTTTTTTTTTTTGAGACAGGGTTTCTCTGTGTAACTCTGGCTGTCCTGGAACTCACTCTGTAGACCAGGCTGGACTCGAACTCAGAAATCCACCTGCCTCTGCCTCCTGAGTGCTGGGATTAAAGGCGAGGGTCTTTCTTGCTTGCCCAAGCAGGCCACCAGTTCCCAAGCTCAAGTAATCCCCTTCTCCTGGCCCCTGCATAGCTGAGACTACAGGCACAACTGCCACCTCTTGTTCATTTTGTTTTAGCACACACTTTTTTTTGGGTTCAGCTACTTTTTAGTAGAAATTTTATCTTGGCACTTAAACATCATCTTAACGCAGTACTAAACCAAGTCCCAGGTGAGATAAACTAAAGAAAGAGGAGCCGCGGGGAGTCTCACAGGGGGAGTAGCAGATCAGCTCGGAAATTGTGTTTATTCAAGTTTCACAAGAGACAGGCCCTGTGCAGGTGGCTACAAGCTGATGGAACACCTGTGCAGGAGGAAGGGCACCAATGGTGGGGGTCACTGAAGCTCTGAAAGGGGTGCTTTAGGAGTGGCTAGTGTCAGACCCAAGAGGCCTTGAAATCAGAGAAGGCCCTTCCTCTTCAGCTCAGCCTTAGGTCATGCACCTTTCTGACTAGGCCAGCAGTGCACCAGGCAAGAGCGCTGCCCCCGTGAATACTGCTACTGTGTGGCCCCAGCCTCCCCCCTCTGGTTTGCCAGCAGGGCAGATAGGCTGTGCCATAGCTTTCCAGCCTTCACTCTGCAGAGGCCGTGTACTTCTTTGCTTCCTCTATTACAGGGAGATCTTTCTTCATGTCTGAAGAGCTTCTAAAACTGTGACCCTGGCACCAGAGTGATCTGAGACACTAAACTGTGAATGGTGGGCCCCACATCTACACTTAAGAAGTAAAAATCCCCATAGAGGTGAAGCCTAGGACTCTGCATTGAACATGTTCCCTCAGGTGACCTCTGCATTGAACATGTTCCCTCAGGTGACCCTTAGGCACAGAAACCCTGTGCTGGGGCTTGCAATATGAACTCAACCCGGATGTCATAGCATGTTTTTGTTTTAGATTTAAGTATAGGAGTGTACTGTAGCTGTCTTCAGACACACCAGAAGAGGGCATCAGATCCCATTACGGATGGCTGTGAGCCACCATATGATTGCTGGGAATTGAACTCAGTAGTCAGTGTTCTTAACTGCTGAGTCATCTCTCCAGCCCCTTGGTTTTTCTTGAGAGGTTTTACTGGGTAACCCTGGCTGTCTTGGAAGTAACTCCGTAGTCCAGGCTGGCCTGAACTCACAGAGATCCACCTGTCTCTGCCTCCTAAGTGCTAGGACTAAAGGTTTTCATCTGCACCACCAGGCCCATGGTATCAGTTTTAAGAGAAAATACTTGAGTTTGTGGGTCCAGAAGTCAGCAGATATTAGGCATTACCCTTCCATAGCTAGCGCAGGCTAGCCTGGTGTTTACAGAGACCTCCCTGAGACTGTTATGGCTTGAAGCCTGTAGGGACCCCTTTGCCTCTGCCTCCTGAGAGCTGAGTATAGGCACACACTGTCACCCTACTACATACCCTGGATGGCCTCAAAAGGTACCGGTTAGACCCATTTTACAGATAAGGAAATTTGCCTACTTGACTAGAAAGTGAAATATTCATCATTCAAAACAAGTCCATGGTTTTATTTTCACTATGGGTGTGGTGGTATCAGGTGGCTAACTGAAATGTTACCAGTGACACAGCAATGGTTGACAGTGGCTATGAAGAACCATGTCACCCGACAGGAACATGCTGCACTGGGTTTCACTATGGTGTCATCTCTTTACATTTTTTTTTTCTACTCTGGACCGGAGAGACAGGGGAGGCAGGGCCTGTTTTCTGCCTGTACTAGGAGGGGCTCATTGATTTAAGGTGGAGTCCAAGGTCTCTGTCAAAGTATCTTTTAGGTCCCATACAGGCAGATAGAATGCCAGATTAGGGGCTATCTTAGTCCAGTGCTTACCTGAATAATTAAAATCAAGATGAAATGATCTTCTGTATTAAAACTATAAAATTCTGCCAAGTCATGTAGATTGATTAGCTTGCGGGCCTCACCACTGCCTAATGAAATGGAGATGAGTAGACGTCTTAACAGGTGCTGATTCATGCTGCAGGGTGGGGGTAGGGAGAGAGTAAGCTGAGGCAGGCTCGGCTTGGAGTGCCTGCTCACAAGTTCACTTTTCCTGTCCTGAGGACCTCACTAAAAAGGTCTCCTAGCACTTAGCCTGCAGCTCAGTACACTTATATTTCAAAAACCAAAAAAACAGAGATTTCTTCCTCTTTTGTGGGGTGGAACACTAAGGGGCCTGGAACTTCCTACTTCAGGAGGGATATGCTAACACGCTGGAGATGCAGTGGCTTCGATATGGGGTGAAGACGACAAGGCAGTAGGTACAAGCTTAGCACCAGCTCTGTGGTTAGAGTCTGTGTTCCAAATGCCAGCCATGTTCAGTATCAGCTGTTAGACTTGGGCTCTTAATCTAAGAAGGCAGAGGCCAATATATGTCAACATATATTAAAAGGATCACATGTGGCAGTACGACTCTGAAATTCCTGCATTCAAGACAAGAGACTGAGGCAGGGGGATCTTGAGTTTAAGGCCAGCTGGGTTATAAAGCAAGACCTTGCCCCCACAAACCAAACCAAACCAAACCAAAAAAACCCCAAGGCTTAAGTTTTTTGAGATGGACGACAGGGCTACGTCACATGATTCATGAGCCTGTGAGATGAGCCTGGTGTTCGAGACACAGGAATAGCTCTCCACAGAGCCACCACCGGTCATCTTCATGTGCATACAGCCTGTACTGTGGTCACTCACCTCTTAGCAGAGGGGGCAGAGTCCAGAACCCACCTCTACTAGCTTGGTGCCCACTGCCTGTACTTCTTAGGGATGTATCTACTCCAGAGAGGGCCAGCCTTCTCATGGAGTAAGAGGCAGCCATGCAAAAATAAACCAGCTCAAGAACCCTCAACAGCCACACTTGGTCATTGTGTTTATGTGCATGAATGTTTTGCCTATATGTATGTCTATGGAGAGCACAAGCAGAGGCCAGAGGGCATTAGATCCCTTGGAACTGGATGGTTGTGAGCTGCCGTGTGGGTGCTGGGAATTAGACCCAACCTAACCACTGAGTCATTTCTCCAGCCTTGGTTTTTGTTATAGCCCAAGCTAGCTCTGAACCTCCTAGGTAGCCAGGGATGGCCCCTACTCGGAAGCTCCTGCTTCCACCTTCTAAGTGTGGGATCACAGGAGTACACCACAGACTGAATTACCTACACTCAGCCAGAATGAAGCTTTCAAACCCCTTGTATCTGTTTAAATTCAAAACCTTCAAGGAACACAAGGCTGTCAGTCAACATAGATTGTAAGAAATGCATGCCTTTAAAATTCTGTTTACTTAGCATATGTACAGGTAAAAGAGAAATCACCCTCAGATCCCACCCAGCAGAAAACATGCACAAACCCAAGGTATCTGTGAAAGGGAGGCCCCAGCCCCAAGTTAGCAGTGGGGATGGTGCAATCCTGTGAGTCACAAGCCATTGCGAGAGGGCTGGACTAAAGTTTCAACAGGGCCAGAACCCCTGTTGCTGGCCCTAAAACAAGCGTGCACCATAGCCAAAGGTCTGTTTGATGCCCTCAAAGTAGTACCGCTGCCAGCCTTGCCGCGTCCGCTCTTCCTCAGGAGCAGGGATGCCACGGCCTTCCATGCACAGCTCTGTCTCTCCATTCTTGTCAATGAAGGTCAAGGTGATGGTGGCAAAGTGCCCTATGGGAGGGAGTGTCAGATGCAGGTTCTGGACAGCCGGGCGCCAGGGGACAACGGGGCTGGGGTATGCAATGGCAGCAAGCGTTACTTACCCTCTGGCCATGACTTAAACCTCCACTTCATAGCAATGTGTTTCTCGGGGACCTGGAACATTGAGTTCAGTTTGCTGAGGCCCCACGGTGTGCTCAGCCCCAGCCAGCTGAACTACCTGCTTTGCTATTTGTGACTGTGTGAAATCTGCCAGAAAATTCAAATCCTAGCACTGTTTTCCAAAGTATCCCAGAGGTATTAAGTTTTACCCATGACATGGAGAAACATCACTAAGCTAAGCAATGGAGGCGGCAACCTGGGAGGAGGTTTACTCACCAGGTCAGTAAACTCCCCGGTGACGTTGCCATCGACCATGTGAAACTTGCCACCTCTGTCGGCTTCCAAGGCAGCGGGGGCATGGGTAAAGGCCTGGACCAGCTGCACAGAAACGGAAGGCACAAGACACATGACTCTCAATGGACACCTGGACACAACCAGCCTGCATGCCCCAACTCTTCCTGAAGATTCACTGTGCCCAGTGAGGGGGTTTCAGTCTCCCTGTTCTGGTCCTCTGCAGACTGGGCTAGGAGCTCAGCACCATTTTGAACCCATGATGCTTTATATTTCCCCTTCTCTTCGGTGCTAGAGATTCAACTTGGGGCCTTGTGCATAAGTGCTTATCACTGAGCTACACCTCTAATAAGAATGCAGTGGCTCCCATTACACCAAAGTGTGTGTGGTCGTGTACTCCCTCATGAGCACCCCCCACGCCCACCCCCACCCCCCCTGGTGTCAGGAGGCCTTGCCATTCCATCCATCAGCGCAGCCCTGCATGCCAGGCTGACAGCAAGCTCACTCACCTCCTGCGTGGTAAACACTCTATAGAGCTCCTCTGGGGAGGTCAGGAAGGTTTCTTTAAGGGTGATCTTACAAGTGGGGATTTTGACACCAACAGGTTTGGCCTGGCTTTTTGAAGGAGCAGACTTAGCCTGTGAAAGGGTAGGCAAAATGTCAACCAACACAACCGCACAGACAACTCACTCATGTTCACAAAAGGCTGAACTTTTGAAGCTAATTAGTCAATGGGGCTAAAGGGAATTTATGCATGTTTCAGTTATGGGAGAATTCTTCTAGAAATATCCTTACTGTAAACTTCCAGTCTTGGAACTTGCTCCTAGAACACTCTTGCACTCACTGCAAAAGCCACCAAAGGACAGGCAGTGTTCCTGCATCTCAGAGATTTCAGTGTCACTCTCAACCAGAACCTGCCTGAAGTGACGGGATGGGGGAGTTGCCCCCCATACACAAGGCCCTGAGATTCACCCCCAGTACAAGAAAGGAAAGAGAGAAATAAAGGACAGAAAGACAAAGATAGAAAAGGAAAGAAGAGAAAGAAGAAGGGAAATCTGGGGGAAGGAGAAAAAGCGAGCAAGCTGGAAGCAGCGCTCCAGTGTTCTCCACTGCTGACAAAAGGATGCCAGGGTTCTAAACCAAGAACTCAGCCAGAACCACCAAGAGCTAGCTAGATAAAACAGATGCTTGCGCCACAAAGCGAGCGAGAAGAATCTGTTTCCTGGTGGGTAAAGTTAACGATTCAAGTGAGATCCTTAATATCCAAGTATGAATGTTGACACCCCAGCTAGAAAGGAAGCTGAGAGCAGCCAACTGGCATTCAGTCCAATCTAAAATCCTACTTCCATGTCCCCGATGGCTTCTCTGTGCTCTGAGGGGGTCTACTACCAACCAATAAAGAACAGGATAGGGGATGGGAGAGATGACTCAGGTGGCTCAGTGGTTAAGAACACTTGCTGCTATTGCAAAGGAATTAGTTCTGATTCCCAGATTAGAGAGCTCACGACTGCCTGCAAGGCCAGTTCCAGGAGATGGAATACCCTCTTCTGGCTTTCAAGGGTACTTGAAACAGAACTACGTGAACATATAGTACATAAATATGCAAGCATAAAACTATACTATACTAAAACACTGACAGAAAACTTAAAAAAAAAAAACACGAAAAGTCTCCAAACTCTGGGTTTGGAGTCAGGGACACAGAAAAGCTGATGTTGCATATGAAGGCGCCGTCCATCTTCCTCTGCAGGTGGCCCGCCCCGCCCCTGCCCCATCACTGCTTACCTTGCAAGTCTCAGTCTTTAGTGCTGGCTGGCCCACTGGATCTACTGACTCTCCATTCACTGTGGGCAAGATCATGCCCTGAGTAAACTCTAAAAAGACAAAACCCCCCCGTTAGTTTCATAGCCCACATAGCACATAAGTCGTTCAGCTGCTGTAAGCCAGCATTAAGGAAAAGCCTGCATTCTGTAATCTCTACCTCTGGTGGATGCCTGGCATCTATGGAACACAGCAGCATGACCTTTAAAACGTGTAAACACCCAATAAAGGTGGAAGCATTACAACTTCTTTACTCACTTTCTACAAGATTCACTAGTCAGAACCCCGAGTCCCGGCTCACATTAAAAATGATCAACTTCAAGGTGGTCAGGATGCAAACTTCAACACTAAGAGTAGAAGGATGTGGCTGCGATGGACTCCCCAAGACATCCAGGCTCACCCCACCCCTTCAGTTACAACCATCTCAACTTCCCGGAAGAGGAGGACCAGTGACAATCTGGGATTGTCCTTAAATAGTCTCTAGAGCAAAACTTGTTTGATCTGAGTCTCAAAAGCAATTTAAGATTTCTAGTAGCCATGTTAAGAGTTAATGTAGGTGAAGTTTTACTAGCATGTTTACCCTAAAGTTACTCTAACACAGCTATCATTTCAATGGCTGTTAATCTTTAAAAGATTATGAGGTGTTTTTACACTGGCTTCTTTGGGTGCTGCCTTCAAACCCACCTTGTATTCACACTCACAGCACATCTCACTTTGGTTGGCTATATTTCAAGAGGTTAACAGCCAACACTATCAGACAACCTTGCTCAAGATCTTTCTCCAACTCAGAGCCTTTAGAATAACTTCAAAATTAAACAAATACCCACCGCCTCCCGGATCATTATGCATCTGCTAGGGGAGGGCAGTCAGGCCCTCAGGCAGGATCTGGCAGTGGAAAATGGACGCCCCCTTCAGGCATACAGATCTAAAAGAGTACCTGTCTTGAGGGTGCTGATGTAAATTCCCACTGCTTCTCTCAGAAGTTTCACCCCGTCTTCCTTCATTAAGGCCACGAGATTTGTGTCAGGCTCATCTTTGGCAAGGCTCACACTAATCTAGTGAGAGATCAAACACAGGTGATAATGATTTAGGGGCGCTATCATGAGTGTGGGGGCAGAGCAATCAAGAGACTGCGGCGAGCTGCAAAGGAAAAGTGTACAGCTAACTGGCTAGCCGCACAATCCCACCAATGTTCCTTCTCTACTCCCCTGCCTCGGCAGAGATGGCTGACGTTAGAACCCATTTCCTTAGCTAAAGCAGAGCTGCTCAATACATACAAGTTGCTCGGGACGTTTCCAGTGGCACCACAAAGCTAGGAATGTACCCGTAGACTGCTTTTTTGCATCCTCAGCCTGAGCCTGTACTATGTGGGGACTGAATCACGTGTCTCATCTGGGACAACAGGCAGCAAGCGAGGACTCGGCAAACACAAACCTCCACTTCATCCACGCTATTTTCATCAGACAAATTGGGGATTTCCACATGTCCTTTGTACTGCACTCCTGACTTAGAGGTACCTGTCAAAAGCAATGCAATTTCATTAGCCACCTCCTTTGCAGGAAAGGTCCTGCCAGAGCAGTGTCCTACTTAGGCTTCTTGTGACCCTCCACTCTGGGAATGCCACGTGCCAGAAGCAATCACTGGCACCCCTAATGTCTTTCCTCACCCCACAGTGGAGTGAGAGCTGTTATGACTTATTATAGCATGGCACTGGCAGTAGCTCAGGTCCCCCGAGCCTGTCTGGGTAGCCACTAGCATTGGTTGTTAGAACACCTGCCATGGAGAATTTGATTGTGGCCACTCTGCATTTGCTTCTGTGTGAGTTTATAATTTAGAAGTAAGATGTGAACATAGAAAACTATGTGACATCTGTCACTGTCCTATCTCTGCCATCTGTCAGGTAAGGTGCCATCGGTATGTGCTGATCCCTCTGCCTTAGATGGACCCGTTCTGTGATCTCACAAGGGCCCTCAAGCTACAACCCCTGACGGCCAAAACACAACACTTCAAGCTTCTTTCAGGAAAAAACCACCCACCATCCTGATTACAGTATGAATGTATTTCATACTCAGCACATGTATAAAACTCTGGTATTAAGTTTTAGTTTCTAGATTTCATTTTAATTACGTGTGCATGTGTGTGGAGGTTGGGGGGACACACATATGCAAGTGCCCTCAGAGGTCAGAGCCTTCTCATGTTGGAGTTATAAATGGGTGCTGGGAACTGAACTCCAATCTCTGGTCCCCGATTTCTTTAAAGACATTTTTGGATGGAGGACTTCTCTCCCTCTCCCCCTAGAGTTCACCGCCATTTTCCTATCTTCAGTTTCCCAAGTGGTGGGACTATAGGTATGTGTTAACAACATCTAATGGGTACCTGATCAATTCTATCCTATCAACCCTGTGGGTTGTTTTTTTTTTTTTTCTTTCTAAATTGAGTAACTGTTGTTGCATAGTGGACTAAGTTTTAGGGTACATGTTAACTATGACAAAACTCACTCTGTGTCTGTACGCCTCAGTTTTTCAGTGTATTATATAAAAAGGAGACTAGACAAGATATATATAGTTCCTTCTAGGTAACAATACTTCAGATATACATTGAAAAAGCAAAAATTATAGACAGATCTATCTACTTTCATCTTTACTACTCACTTGGGAAATATTCCATTCAGCCCAATTCTCCCCCCTAGGGGTATTACAGAAGGGACATTAAATTATAAGATGGTAAAACAGCCCCAAATCAGATGTATAATTAGCTATGATAGTACAGTGATATAAGATTTGCACTGGAAGTAGAAAGTGATTGAAGCTAAAAGAAACATCCCCCCCTTTTAAAAATCATTCATTCATGAGACAAATGATGGAACTGACGAGATCAAGCAGATAAATTCATTTGGCGTCCCACTGAGTGCCCAATGCCGCTTGCCTTCAAAGCAACACCGTCTTCTCTCTTCAAGAGTTTGTCAGTGCTCAGAACCTCTCCAGCAAGGATCAGAGCTATGGCAACGGGGCTATAACCTCTTCCCTGGCAGCCTGGCAGGCCTTACCTGTCCAGTTCAGTTTGATGGTCCACTCATAGAAGAAGATAAGTTTGCCTTTCCTGTTGTTGATGGATGCCTCCCCATCAAGCTTGTTCACTTCGGTCACCTCGCACTTGCCCTCTTCATTTTCTACTCGAACGGCCAGGAACAGGGTTTTCAGTTTCTCTGTGGACCAATTTGAAGCATCTCTCTCTGTCCTGCAAGACAGAAGCAGCGCTAAGGGCTGGCAGTCAAGAGGAGAACGCACTGTTTCATTCAGCAGGTGACTGCAAGGTTAAAGGAGGCAGAAAACAACCCAACCCTCTCAATTCTACCCTAGAATGTCCACAAACATGCTACTTTTAGGAATCCAAAGGGGTGGCGAGTTGTCAACAAAGAGAGGTGCTGTGCAAACCAAGTTAATACTTTCCAGTCTTAGCACAATGAGCCTTGACCGTTAAAATGGCGCCCCCATTTGGCCAAGAAGAAAGATGTGACCATACTGCTTAAGTCAGGAGAGCAAAGACAAGCAAGCATTTTTGCTAAGAACTTCAGTTTAAAAAAACAAAACAAACCAACAATAATGCTAGCCTCATTAACAGTGTTGTGTCCCGTTCAGTGTTCAAACTTTGCCCTACACATCCTACATCCTCTAGACAGTGTCACAAAGTCCACAAGAAAAATTACATCAAGTAGAATGTTAAAAAGAGACAGGTTGAAGGGGGAAAAAAAAGACGGTAAAAATCAATTCTTTGCCCTTCTAGTACAGCTATTTAAAAATCAAAAAGCTATAACTGAGGAAAAAAAATATAATGTCTGTAAAGTTCAGTGGCACTCCAAATAACTTTGTTTCCAGAAGATTTCTGAGAGATGAGGCAGCTTCCAAGACCGGTTAGGCTGTAAAATCATGACTGCCGGGCAACCTGGAGTTGTTACAACAGAACTTAACAGTTCCGGGTAGGAGACTGCATTGCGTTCAGCATCCCGAAGCTCCAAGTGCCCTGCAGATCACGTTCCAAAGCTTCTCACGCTGGACTGAGGCAGTAGTCCCCTATGACTTTTGCTTTCACTGTAACCCGCAAACCAACAACTACCGCGCCTGGAGCTCTCGAATTCCCCAGCAGACTCCCAACACAATCGGCAGGGGTCTGGATCTCAAGGACGCCTGCGGCCACGTGTAGGAAGTATCACCCGGCTCAGGCTGGATGCAGCAACTAGGGCACTCTGTTCTCGCTCTGAAATTCCTCCTTGGGGACTCAGCAGTCCATGTCGAACCCATCGCCCCTAAGACTGTGATGGTGGCGAGGGATGGAGGGGACCCCTGCTACAGAAAGGACTCACGCCCAACCCCAGGCCAGGGTTACTTGGGTCCCGTACTCGCCAAGGTCCCAGACACCTCCAACCCCTAGCCTGTTAACAGTGCTCCTGCGGCCTGTCTTGCTGGCCCATACCAGTGCCAGTTGTTGACGTTGGTGGCGTCCGCCCGCTCCTCCACGATCCAGCGTGGGTCTCCCTCACCCCACTTGGCCATCAGCTCACTTATCGCACCGCTACCAGCTCCCAAGCAGCCGCAGCCACAGCCTGAGGACCGCTCGGTCCCAGCCGCCTGGCAGCGCCTGGAAACTACTAGAAGCAGCACAGCACCTCCTGGCTTGCTTTTCCCTCCACCCCAACCCCCTCCCAGCCTTAACTTCCGGCTCCTCCTCGCTCTTACCGGGTACTTCCGTTCCAGCTCGCCGAGCCGTAGGTTCCGTAACTTCTGGCGTTCCTTCCAGCTCTCTCAGTTTATCTTAAAAGCTCTTAAGTCTAGGCCCTCAAGATCCTAATCCCCACCGGCTAGGACACAAAATATTCCTCTCATTGTCTCCTTGGGCCCTAAACCGACCTTGCTGAGCCTGATGGGAGTTGTAGTCTTTAAACCAACCCTTCCGATAACTGCGGAAGGTCATGCTGAAAGTAAAGGAAATGACCTAGCACTATGCGCTAGTATTTCTGGGAATGCTAGTCCAGAAGCCTCGCGGCCCGCAGGGAGGACGAAAGAATGATAGAGGTTATGGAACTACAACTTCCAGGATGCTTTGCGGGTATTCCTTTCACCTTCTTCAGACTCTTCTCCGCTGTCCCCTTCTGCTCTTCTCTATGCCTCACAGCCTGTTTAGAAAGGCTGGTCCAGCGGCTGAGCCTGGCGCTGTCCTGAGAAGGAGCGCTCGGTGTGGAAGAGGTGAGGGTGTCCCAAGCCCCTGTCTAGGCCTCGTGTCTAGGTGAACCCACCCTCTCCGCACCCTTTTCTTTCCCTGTCTTTTCTGAGGCATCCTTACACTCTCACTCCGACCTTCTTCTGTCGGGACCACTCTTGGGAGCTCCGAGATGGGGCTTTCCAGCAAGCCTCAAAGCAGCTTACTCAACATTTGGTTCTGAATATGTCTTCTCAGGCACCCTCTAGGCTCTGGTGTTTGTGGTAGATGCGTGGTTTCCTGGACCTTGCTCCTGTAATCCAATCTCTCAGGTCTTTGTTCTCAAACATCGCCTTAAAAACCTAGCTTAACTTCCAGTAGCTGGTTTCTACAGTACCCTGAGGCAAGGAACCTCTTGGTTGTAGGGTTTTGGTTTTTGGTTTTGTTTTGTTTTGTGTTTTAAACGGGTCCTGTTTTCCCTATGTCGTGTTCCCGTCCTCTCGCATCTGTCCCCCTATCCATGTCAGACTGTCAGTGTACAGGTGACGATAAGATCAAATCTCGGAAGCATTTTAAATCACGTTGAAGCCCGCTTTCCTTTGAGCATTCTTAGAGTTATAAATTGTTACCATTTTACTTACCACGTAAATCACGGTCTCTTTTGTCACTCGAAATACAATGTATCCACTACTGTAAAAAGAGTCTTAAGAATTCTTGGTGAAGTACTAAGTTTGTTAGACATATTCTCTACCTATTTCTAGTTACCATTGTAAAGATCTGTCTAGTTTTCCCAAAAGTGAAAAAAGAAAAGAAAGAGTCTAGGATCCAAAAACCCTGGATTGTAGTTTGGAGTAGAAGTGATTTAGTAAAGTTGTGATGTTTACTGCTTCTGAGCTTTGTTCCCCTGGTCGGTGGGAATCTCCCAGGCTTACCTTTCAGGATCGTTGTGAATGACAAATGAATGACAGTTATTTATGAATTTGCACACATGTTAGAGACATGTTTATGTTCTGTACACATCTTCATGATTTGTGGCCTGGTTTAGAATTTCTTTTAATATTTAAGATTGCTTTTTACAAAAATTTTGGAGGCTGGGAATATAGTTCAGTGGTAGAGTGCTTGTCTAAAACGTGGGAGGCCCGAAGCTCAGTTCCCAGAACTGCAGAAAACAAAATTCTCTTGTTTTATCTAAGGTAGCATTAAGATTAGGTAAACACTTTGCATATATTATCTAGTGGCAGACTAACTGCTATATCAAATACTAACGGGATGTAACCTTACATGTTTATTTTCTGCCAAGCACTTTGTTAGGCTTTCTAACACTATTTATCCTTCACTATTAGCCAGTAAGGCAAGATTGCATTTCTCCAAGGCTTAGAAATGAGCCATTTACCTTTTGACTTCAAGGCCCAGTAAGTGGCCAGGTGCTGTGGAAATCTTGGTACTTATTGGGTTAAACTACAATTTTTACTCTTCCACAGCTTAATTTGAAAAACGTGTTTTGTTTTGCAGAACAATACCTAACTTTGGAGCAGTCATGAGAATAATGTGGGATCTTTTAGCTAATATATATTTTCTTGGTCATGATCTCAGAAGTTGGCCCCATAATTAGCCAAATGATTCATAAAATGATCATGAGTTGATGATACAGGCAAGATAATTCTGCTTTTAATTGCTTTCCTTTCTTTTATGTCAGGCATTTAAAGAACATACTGGAAGAGAGGGACATTTGTTGGCTGTAGTCAGCTGTAGTGTTCCCAGAGCTTAGAAGCACAACTCAGAGGTGGCACTCCCTAAATATATGATAATACATGAATTTGCTTATTCTGTTTGGGGTGAGTGTTGGCTGATTTTTGTGTGTTCAGCAAAATTATGATGAATCCTTACAACATTTGCCTCTCGAATAGTATCCCCTTTGTTTTGGTACCCTAGTTCTAATGAGATCCTTCAGAAGGGAGACTATAACTTGCACTTTTCATAGTTACTATAACATCTGAGTACTTGAATACAGTAGAGGTTCTAGGAATGAATGTTTGTGGCTAATTGGAATATCTAACATGATCTGATAAGCTGGAAACCCAAGGATCTGACTTAGCATGGCAGGTACTTTACAGATTCCTTTCTACGTCCCTTATTTCTGGGAACTGTTTGTAGTGGAACACTTTTTTTGAGAGACTGCACCTGTCTTCCTTTCCCTCCAGATGAACCGGACAAAAGGTGATGAGGAGGAATATTGGAACAGCTCCAAGTTCAAGGCTTTCACTTTTGATGATGAAGATGATGAGCTCTCACAGGTAGGTTTCCACAAGTGTTAAGTAAGGGTCATACCATACTCTTGGATGCGTCTCGAAAAGTTTCTTCTCATCTCCAGTAGGCTCGTAATGTTAGGTCAGATCTTCAGAAGAGCCTGTGTATCAGTCAGATTTTTATCATTATCTGAAATACCCAAGGTAATCAACTGGTCCAGAGAAAAGCCTTACTTTGGCTCTGTTTTGTTTGTTTGTTTGTTTGTTTGTTTGTTTGTTATTAGATATTTTCTTTATTTACATTTCAAATATCCCCTTTCCTAGTTTCCTCTCCTAAAGTCCCCATACCCTCCCCCGGCCCTGCTCCCCAACCCACCCACTCCCTCTTTTGGCTCTGTTTTGTTTGTTTGTTTTTTTGTTTTGTTTTTTGTTTTGTTTTTGTTTTTCGATACAGGGTTTCTCTGTATAGCCCTGGTTGTCCTGGAACTCACTTTGTAGACCAGGCTGTCCTGGAACTCAGAAATCTGCCTGCCTCTGCCTCCCAAGTGCTGGGATCAAAGGCGTGCACCACCACCGCCCGGCTTTGGCTCTGTTTTTAAGGTTCTAGATTGTGGTTGATTAGCCCTGTTGTTTTGGACCTGGGATAAATAGCACTTCTTGGTGCATTCACATGATAGAACAAAACAGTTTACCGTGTGTCCAGAAAGCAAAGAGGAGTAGGACATGGCAGGGTCCCACAGTCTCCTTTAAAAATACCCTTCCCATGGCCCAAGAAGCTCCTACTGGGCTCCACTTCTCAGGTTCTACTGCCTCCTCCTAGGGCTACCCTGAAGCCTGAATTTTAAACATACAGCCCTTTGGGGGACATTCCAAATCCAGACTATATAGTGGCCTGTGAAATGGCTCACCAATAAAGGTTCTTGCCATGATCCTGGTGATCTGGATTTAGTCTCCTGAACAGACTCCAGAAAGTTGTCTTGCTTACTTAGGTTTCTGTTGCTGAGACAAATATGATGACCAACAGGGATTTGGGGAGGAAGTGGTTTATTTCATCTTATGACTCTGGTTCCATTCCATCACTGAGGGAAGTCAGGGCAGGCACCTAGAAGCAGAAACTGAAGCAGAGAAGTGCTGCTTCCTGGCTTGCTCATCCTGCTTTCTTATAGCACCCAGGACCACCAGCTCAGAGGGGTAGTGCTGCCCACAGGCCAGTGTGGTGAGGACATTTTCTCAATTGAGGTTTCCTTTCCCAAGCACCTCTAGCTTTTGTCAAATTGACTTAAAACTAGCCAGCACTACCTGTGGCCTCCCCTCTTGTGCAGTGGAATGGGCACACTTGTACATCCACATGATACACGCATGCATACATGATAATAAATTAAAATTAGAAATTGATACAAACTATAGCAACCTTCATTGAAAAGAAACCCTTAAAAACTAACTTTATCCTTACTTTTACTTTAAAAAGAAAAAGACAAAATATTTTATTCATGTGGTATAATTTATCATTGTTGTTAGTACTATTTACTTTTTTTGATGTTGTTAAAACAGGGTCTCCTGTAGCCAAGACTAGCCTCAAAATTGGTAGTGTATGAAGACCTTGAACTTTTGATATTTCTGCCTCTGCCTCCTTTTTTACTTTTTCTTTTTCTTTACTTTTTAAAAAGACTTTATTTATTTTATGTTTATGAGTACACCATTGTTCTCTTCAGACGCACCAGAAGAGGGCATCGGACCCCATTACAGATGGTTGTGAGCCACCATGTGGTTGCTGGGAATTGAACTCAGGACCTCTGGAAGAGCAGTCAGCGCTCCTAACCCCCGAGCCATCTCTCCAGCACTTCCTTTTAAGGAATTTTTATTGTATTTATTTATGTGTGAGGTGAACGTGTGCCATTGCTTGTATGTGAAGGCCAAAGAAGAGTTTGCAGAAGTCAGTTTTCTCCTTCACTGTGGGAGTCATGAGGATTGAGCTCCTTGGTGGCAAATATCTTCTCAGCTGAGGGTGAGGAAACGCCTCCATGAGATCCAGCTGTACGGCAATTTCTTGGTTAGTGGTCAGTGGGAGGGCCCAGCCCGTGACAGGTGGGACCATCCTTGGATCGGTGGTCTTGGGTTCTATAAGAAAGCAGGCTGAACAAGCCATGGGAAGCAAGCCAGTAAGCAGCACTCCTTTGTGTCCTCTGCATGAGCTCCTGCCTCCAGGTTCAGCCCTGCTTGAGTTCCTGTCCTGACTTTCCTTGGTGATGAACAGCAATGTGGAAGTGTAAATCAAATCAACCCGTTCCCTCTCCTTCCCAACTTGTTTTCTGGTCATGGTCTTTCATCAGAGCTATTGAGACACTGACTAAGACACCTGCTGGGCCAGCCTGTAGGTTCCTGTTTTGTTTTGTTTTGTTTTGTTTTTTCATTTTTCTCCCCTATTTTTCTCTCCATCTTTCTTTCCCAGGATCTCACCCTGTAGCCCTATGTAGCTCACAGAGATCTGCCAGCCTTTGTATCTTGAGTGCTTAAGAATGTGCTGCTGGGTCCACCATCCCCAGGATTTTTTCCCTAATTTTTTTTCTTTTATTATAGCTGTCTCTATCTCATGAGTGCTGAGATTATAGGCATGAACTACCATACCTAGTTTATATCATTGTCTTTTTTTTTTTTTTTTTTTTGGTTTTGGTTTTGGTTTCTGTGTAGCCCTGACTGTCCTGGAACTCACTCTGTAGACCAGGCTGGCCTCAAACTCAGAGATCTGCCTGCCTCTGCCTCCCAAGTGCAGGGATTAAAGGCGTGCGCTACCACTGCCCAGTCTTATTGTCATTTTTGAGATGGACCCTTGTATGTTATTTGACTGGTCACAGGTTCTTGGATTCAAGCCATTTTCCTGCTTTTGTCCCTAGCAGCTGGAACTGTAGGGACACACTATGCACGGTGATAACTTGGTCTTGAAAACTGACCAGTTTGGGAATAGTCATTTTTGGAGACATGAATAAAATTCACTCAGATTTGCAAACAAGTCATAGTTAGAAGATGATAGAATTCACAAGTGGCTTTGAACCTTGAACTGGACAGCAGTGGTGTGTACAGTGGAGTTTGATTTCTAGTCAGGATTAGGACTCCAGCTAGTCACTGGCAGTCACTGAGACCCACTTGGTCAGCCTTCTTGGTTGCAGTGAGCAAGAGGGAAGTGAGGACTGCCAGACTGTTCTACTTCACTTCCCCTACAGTTAAAGGAATCCAAACGCGCAGTGAATAGCCTTCGAGACATCGTGGATGACGACGATGACGATGACCTGGAGAGAGTCAGCTGGACTGGAGAACCTGTGGGAAGTAAGCTGAAGAGACCCTATGAGGGGTTCCTGTCAGGAGTGAAGGGTGTACCTCTCTCTCCTCGGTGCTGGTCAGAAACAGTTGTGCTATTCTCAGATGATGCAGCCTGGAAGTTAATAGCAGGCAGAGCCATGTAGAGACACACAGCAGTAATGCTTATGTGGCTTCCTGGATCTGCTGTTCTGGGCGAATGCTTGGAAGGCTCTTTCAGATGCCGCGTTTGTAAAAATTACAGGTTCCTAGGCTTACCCTGGAGAGCCTTCTTAGTAGGTTTTTGTGGGGAAGGTGTGTGTTAAGAATTGAATGCATGTTCCACCACTGAGTTACAGTCTCAGGTAGTTTTATATATATGTATATCTGGTCATACTTGGGAGTTGTTAACTTAAATCCTCATAACAGGTTGGCAGAACTACTATACTTAGCCATCAATTCTTAATTATATACCACTTAATTTCTTCATAGACTGTCTAATTCTCTTCCCTCCACTTTCCATCTGATTTGTTTTTGTTTTTGTTTTTCGAGACAGGGTTTTTCTGTGTACCCCTGGCTGTCCTGGAACTTACTCTGTAGACCAAGCTGGCCTCGAACTCAGAAATCCACCTGCCTCTGCTTCCCAAGTGCTGGAATTAAAGGCATGCGCCACCACGCTCAGCCCATCTGATTTTTTTTTTTTTTTTTTTAAAGATTTATTTATTATTATATGTAAGTACACTGTAGCTGTCTTCAGACACACCAGAAGAGGGAGTCAGATCTTGTTACGGATGGTTGTGAGCCACCATGTGGTTGCTGGGATTCGAACTCTGGACCTTCAGAAGAGCAGTCGGGTGCTCTTACCCACTGAGCCATCTCACCAGCCCCCAGCCCATCTGATTTTTAAAGTGTTTTTAATTGAAAGTTTTTCCTAGAAGGTAGTGTAGCATGATTTTAAAACAAAAAAGAAATTGGGCGTGATGGTACATACCTTTAATCTCAGTACTTGGGAGGTAGAGCAGGTGGATCTCTTGGGCTTGAGGGCAGCCTGGTCTACAAAGCAAGTTCCAGGATAGCCAAGGCTACCTACCTCAAAAAAAAACAAAAAAAACAAAAAAAACAAAAAGAGTAAAGTAGAAAGAGGAAAAAAACCCTGATATTACACATGATCTGCCAAAATAAATTATAAATAAAATAAACAAATTATTTTAATAATTGCTCAAGAAATAGAAGAGGCAGAGCATCTTTTCATCTATTTTAAGGTTGTTTGGATCGCCTTCCATTTATTCATTCCTTTGTCAATTTCTCTAACGATTAGCCTATTTGATCACATCCTTGCTGGCCAAGGGACTGGGGCTTCTTGAACAGGTTCAAAGTTGTGAGTGTTGGGTGTTCAAGACTGACTTGGAAGAGGCTTACTTAGTTCTTGCCGCCCTGCAGGTATCTCATGGTCCATCAAAGAGACTGCTGGGAGTAGCGGGTCAACCCCTGAGGGACGTGAACAGCTAAAGGGCCGAAACAGCTTCTACACACAGCTACCCAAACCTCCTTCTACTTACTCCCTCAGCAGCTTCTTCAGAGGTAAAGGATGCTGGGTAAGGGGCAGGGATTTTATTTTATTTTATTTTATTTTATTTTATTTTATTTTGCTTTTATCAGGAACATGCTCAGGCTGATATTTTTGTTTGGTTGGTTTTTTCTGTTTGTTTGTTTTTGAGACAGGGCTTCTCTCTATAGCCCTGGCTGTCCTGGAACTCACTCTGTAGACCAGGCTGGCCTTGAACTCAGACATCTGCCTGCCTCTGCCTCCCAAGTGCTGGGATTAAAGGCGTGTGCCACTACATTCGGCTCAGGCTGATATTTTTATTGACTGCAAAATAATTCTCAGTTGAGCAGGCAGCTTAGTACTAAGATTTGAAGAAATGAAAAATTCCCAGACATTAGCCTGGATTTGTAGAACATGAATGAAATTGCCAGCCGTTTGTCAGGTACTGAAGAAATTTGCCTGGATCAAAATTCCTTCTTGCCTTTCATGCCATCCTGTTGGGAAGGAACCTTTGTGTGGCCCTGGTGGGAATGTGTAATTGTGCGGCCACTGTGGAAGATAGTGTGACAGTTTCTAAAAATGTTGAACAAAGGATTAGCATGTGAACTAGCATCACAGTTAGGTACTTACCAAAAAGAAAGTGCAGTGACTTGAGCAGATGCTTTTATGCTAATATTTGAAGAAGTGATATTCAAAAGCCAAAAAGGTTAATACAGTGTGTCTGTCCATTGTGTGCTAAAAGGGCAAGCAAAATATTGAATACACATGTACTAGACTGCTACTTTGTCCTTTTTTTTTTTTAATATTTATTTTACTTGTATGAGTACACTGTAGCTGTCCCAGACACACCAGAAGAGGGCATCAGATCCCATTACAGATGGTTATGAGCCACCATGTGGTTGCTAGGAATTCAACTTGGGACCTCTGGAAGAGCAGTCAGTGCTCTAAACCACTGAGCCATCTCTCTAGCCCTGCTACTTCATCTTAAGAGGGAATGCAAGATACATGTTATAATAGGGATGGGCTTCAGGGAATTACACAGGGTGCAGTAAACCACAAGACAAATACCGTGTGACCCCATTCAGGTGGGTAGACAGTTCATAGAGACAGAAGGCAGGACAGCAGTTTCCTTAGGAATGGAGAATTCCTGCGTGGAACAGAGCCTCAGGGAAGGTGCAAGTTCTGGAACTGGATGGACGGTGTGAGTGTACTTCATGCCCCTGAGTCTACATTTAGAGGTGATGGAGAATGGTATATTGTATGCTGTGCATATTTTACTACACTTAAAATATTTCTCTCTGACCCCTGTTTTACTAGCATATCTGATTTCTGAAGTTGAATAAAGGCTTTTATTTTATTTATGTGTATGAGAATTTTGCCTACTTGTATGTTGTGCACTATTTGCATACCTGGTGCCTACAGAGGCAAGGGATGTTGCAGCCCCTCAAACTGGAGTTTCACAACCGGGTACTGGGAACCAAATTCTGGTCCTCTGGAAGAGTAGCCAGTGCTCTTCACTCTGAACCATCTCCCCAGCCCCAAGTAAAAGCTTTTTAACCCCTATTTCTCCATATTGCATAGTAAGGCTCTATGTGCCCTGTGTCCTCAGCCATGGGTCTGACTTGAGCTGTTGACCTCTTTCTGCTCTGTTCTTTCCCTCAGGTAGAACTAGACCTGGGAGTTTCCAGTCCCTTTCTGATGGTAAGCATCGGCCCCTTTTCTTGATTGCTCTGGGAGGTGTTAGTGGTTTGGGTACAGCCTGGAGACTCATGGGGACAGGCGGTCATTAGTGAATGGAGAAAGTGTCTGGTACTAAGTGAGGAGATAGAAGCCATGTAGGCTCCACTGCCAGGGATGACTGCTGGGGCCATGGTGAGGAAAGAGCAGAGCTCTGCCTTTGGCCCTGGAGCTACCCCAGGAGACAGAAGATTGGGTTTTTGTTTGTTTTGTTAAAAAAAGTTCCAGTGAGATAGCTCAGTGGGTAGAGGAATGTATACACAGGCTGGTGTCTTAGTCAGGGTTCTATTGCTGTGAAAAGTTACCATGAGGAAGGCAATGATTATAAGAGAAAGCATTTAACTGGGAGCTTGCTTAGTGTCAGGTTTAGTCCATTGTCGTCATGGCAGGACGTATGGCAGCATACGTGGTGCCAGAACCATAGCTGAGAACTATATCCTGATCTGTAGGCAAGAGAGAGACTCTGAGCTTGGTCTTCTGAAACCTCAAAGCCTCCAACAAGGCCACACCTCTTTATTCTTCTGATCCTTTCCACTTCTAAGCCACTCCCTGGTGACTAAGCATTCAAATATAGGAGCTTATGGGGGTTGTTCTTATTCAAACCACCCTAGCAAGATGACCTGAGTCTGATCCCTAATCTCAGAGTTGTCCTCTACCTCTACACTCTTGGTATGGTATCACACACACACACACTCACACTCACACTCATGCACATACACACTCATGCACATACACGTACACATCAAGCGGGAAAAAAGCAAGAGAGGAAAGACGAATAAGAAGCAGGTTGTACACTTGCCTTCTAAACTGGCTCCTGTTTCCTTTTCAGCTCTGTCAGACACACCTGCCAAAAGTTATGCTCCAGAGCTGGGGAGGCCTAAGGGAGAATACAGGGTGAGCTACAGAATTTCTCTCCCCTTCTCCTCTCTGTTGCTTACTTATTTTTAAATTTACATTTATTTATTCGCTTACTTACTCTGTGTGTGTGTGTGTGTGTGTTTGTGTGTGTGTGTGTGTTTGTGTGTGTGTGTGTGTATTGGCCACATGTCTAAGTGTGGCACTTGGAGGACAGTTTGTAGGAATTGGTTCTCTCTTTCCACCGTGTGGGTTCTGGGAATTGAACTTGGAGTCATTAGGCTTGCCAACACCAGCCCTCATTTTGTTGTTTTGAAATTGGGTCTCCCTCTGTAGCCCAGGCTGAAGTCTGGCACCCACCAGATAGTCTACTTTTGTCTGGAACTTACGGTAATTCTTCTTCCTCAGTCTTTTGAGTGCTGATATTATTGTTGTGAGCCACCATGTTCAGCTTGAGTTGCATCTTCATATTGATGTGACAATTAGTATAAAGTGCTTTGCTGTTTGAGCAGCTGTCACAGTCATTTGTCACTGAATGGCACTGATACATTCTGAGAAATGTGTTGCTAGGTAGTTTCATCTTTGTGCAAACATAGGAAGTGTTCCCACAAACCTAGATGTGATAAGCCTGTATTCTACATCCATGACGTCAGGATGTGAACCCGTTTGGTTTGCCTGTTACTTACCCATGGGGCATAATGACAAGTACTTGTGTATATAAATGTAGAAAAGGTATGGAACAAATACTAGGTAAGGGGCTGGAGAGCTGGCCCAGTGGGGCCAAGTGCTGTAGAAACATAAGGACAGCTGCATGCTTCTGTAACCTCAGAGCTGCAGGGGCCATCAGAACTGAAAATCAGCTCCATGTTCACTGAGAGACACTGCCTCCAGAGAATATACGGAGAGTTGAGAGGGCAGGACATCCTCCTTTGGCCTCGACATGCACACACATGACTGTATCACACACACACACACACACACACACATACCCCACTAGACAACAGGAAACTTTCAGTTCCATTAAGTCTTTGGGACTGTCATTGTATATGCATTGGCCAGAATGTCATTATGCAGCACATGACCCCTCTTATAGGGAAGAAAACTAAACTAGTCTTTTAATAGTAGTCCTTTGTTGAGTTCTCACAGCCAGGAAAGGATAGAACTTGGACTCAAAATCTGTTTTCTAACACAGGCCCCCATGCTTTCTTACTCCTGCTGCCATTTGGGAGTTTAATGTGAAACTGAATGATTGTTGCTGTGGTCTGGGAGATGGTGGAGGTTAGATTCCCACAAAGCATTCTAAACAAGCAAATTGACTCAAAGAAACTATGTTCTAAGATCAGAAGGGGGCTATGTGTCAAAATCTTTCCTTTTCTTGGATAATGGTACTGTCTATTGGGGGTCTCAGACTGGTTGCATATAAAGTTTGGAATTCTGAACCAGTTGGCCAAGGGTTCTGGGCTTTGTTATTGGTCTATTCCTCTTTGGTCTGTGTCACCCTTGCTCTAGTTTCTTCAGAAACCCAAACCAAGGCCAGGTGGTGGTGGTGTAAACTCTTAATCCCAACATCAGGAAGCAGAGACAGGCAGATTTCTTTCTTTCTTTTTTTGTTTTTTTTTTTTTTTGATATTTTTTATTAGGTATTTTCCTCATTTACATTTCCAATGCTATCCCAAAAGTCCCCCATACCCTCCCCCCCAAGACAGGCAGATTTCTATGAGCCTGAGGACAACCTGTCTACAGAGTGAATTTCAGAACAGCCAGAGCTACACAGAGAAACCTTCACAAAAACCTTTTAAAAAGAAAAAGAAAGAAAGAAAAGAAAAAAAAAGGAAGAAAGAAAGGAAGGAAGGAAAGAAAGGAAGGGGGAGAGAGAGAGAGAGAGAGAGAAACTCAAACCAAGACCAAACTCAAAACAGGACCATTCCTTTTTTTTTTTTTTTTTTTTTTTTTTTTGCTTTTTCCGAGACAGGGTTTCTCTGTGTAGCCCTGGCTGTCCTAGAATTCACTCTGTAGACCAAGCTGGCCTCGAACTCAGAAATTCACCTGCCTCTGCCTCCTAAGTGCTGGGATTAAAGGCGTGCACCACCACGCCCGGCTCCAGTTTTATTTTTTAATCAATTCTTTCCCACAGATTATTTCTCTTATGGGGGCAAAGACTGAATTTGAGGCATCGAGCTGGTTCACTAGCAGTTCTGAGCCCTTAATGCATAATTCATCTGTTACTAATATTCCAGGATTACAGCAATGACTGGAGCCTCAGTGATACAGTGCAACGCCTCCGCCGGGGCAAGGTAAGGCTGCTGGCTGAGGAGGCAACTCTTACAGGATTCTTTGGCGAGATGAGTGGTGTGTTCCCACGGGAAGGGTTTCTTGACATCCTTTCCAGTTCCCATTCCTGAAATGGAGTGGTTTTCAGGAGCAAAGCAAATCCACCACAGTTAGAAGCCAGCTGTCAAATCTTTGACTCTGGGAACAGAGTTGCTATGTGTGGAAGAGCTGGCTTGTAAGCCCAGTACTGGGGAGGCTGAAGCGTGAAAATAGCATGTGTAAAGCCACCAGGAGTGCACAGCAGGTTTGAGGCCAACCTGGGTGCATAGTGGAGGCCCTCTTTCAAGGCTGCTCTAATCCCACAGAAAAGGAGAGTGATACATTGTGAGTTAATTTTTGTCCATGGTGTGGGATGGGTGTTGAGGTTAATTCTTTTCTGTTTTTTGAGATCCCAATCTTAGCATTGTTGAATAAAGCTTCTTTTCCATTGAAATTTGGAAGTATTTTTTGAAAATTGGTTGATTACTTAGTGATGGTCTTCCTTGTATGAAATTCTAGGAAAGACAGAACTACCATGACTGAGAGCAGATGAGCAATTGGTGGGCTAGGAGCAGGAGAGCATTAACATCAGCGTGGACAGAGCAGCTGTCTAAGGGTGGTAGAAGTGTGTGTGTGTCTGTTGTAGTGGTTACTAGGATGTGGCACTTTCAAAGCTCAGCTATACGCTTGCACAGGGTAGGTTTTAGTATTATGGAAACTACACATGAAGGGAAAATAAGTCATGATGTGCTAGCTTGGCTAAGACGTCAGTGTCCTACGGGGCCGGGGCATCACATTACTAGATAGGATGTGTGGGGCCTGCAGGCTCACATAGAGACCGGTGTGAAATATAGAGGTGCTCTCTGGCCGCTTCTTTTGTTGCCTATCCCTCACTATCCGGTGACAGGGAATAGGCAGTGGTCTTCCTGACACACACTGTGTTCTTACTCTGCAGGTCTGTTCACTAGAGCGCTTCCGCTCCCTCCAGGATAAGCTGCAGCTCCTAGAGGAGGCAGTAAGCATGCATGATGGGAACGTCATCACTGCAGTAAGTGTGAGGCTCACTGTCCATCCTTCAGTTTAGTTCAGTTCCTGAACATCCATTCGGGACTGACCGAAAAGTCTGGCTTTCTCTCTGAGGCATAGGTCTCTCAGAAAGCTGTACTCCCACCTTGGGTGGAGGAACATGCATTCTATGTGGAACTGTTGTTAGTTGTAACCAGAAATGAGAAGGCTGGCTGTTCTCTGTTATGCAGAGTGTCGTGGCACCAGCACTGTGAGGTAATTTCTCAGCAGACAGGAGGTAGTGTAGACACAGTGGGCATGGGCACGTGGGACTGTGAGGTAATTTTTCAGCCAGTGTGGACACAGTGGGCATGGCTAGGACATGGCTCGGTTCCAGAAGTCCATCCTTTCTTTCTGTCCCACAGAGGGCTGTGTCTGCCTGCAGTGATTCCTTACATGTGGCTGGCCTCATTCCTAGATGGGAGGTGATCAGGGCAGCCTCTGTGAAGGGATGCACAGTCTTTGTCTCTTTTCCTCAAGGTTCTGATCTTCCTGAAGAGGACCCTGAGCAAAGGTGAGCATGGGTAAAGGAGGTCTCCACTCAGCAGCACATGTGGCTTTTATAGCAGAGTTCACCAGGGTCAAGTCTGCTTCAGAGACAGTCAGGGTGGCCAAAGAGCACACATCACATCACATCACACCACACCTCTTAGGGCAGCTTGTAGGGTGGGGGCTATATTAGCCTCTTTGGGAACATGTGGGCTGTGTGTTTGAGAATGTGAGAAGTGCTGCTGTTTATGTTAAGAATTAAAAGGCAAAGGGCTGGATCAGTGATTAAGAGATGGCTCAGTAATTAAGAGCACTGATACCCTTCCAGAGGTCCCGAGTTCAGTTCCCAGCAACCACATGGTGGCTCACAACCATCTGTAATGGGATCTGATGCCCTCTTCTGGTGTGTCTGAAGGCAGCTACAGTGTGCTCATACTACAAGGCTGAGTGCTGCTCCAGAGTAAAGGTTCTCAACCCATGGGTTGTGACCCCTTTTGACCCTTTCACAAGGGTTGCAGATCAGATATCCTGCATATTAGATACATAAATTATAATTCATAACAATAGCAAAATTACAGTTATGAAGTAACAGTGAAATAATTTTATGGTTAGAGGTCACGACAATATACGGAACTGTATTAACAAGTTGAAGCATTGGGAAGGTTGAAAACCACTGCTCTAGTGCAGAGAGGCTGTTAATGATGGTGGGTGGAGACCAGGAAGAGCCATCCTTAGCTGTGCTGGGCTTGCCGATGGTGGTTTCTGGGGTGTATGAGTGGAGAGGCCACACTCAGACTTGAGCGCTAGGAAGCTTAACTTCTTTCTCTCCCTAACATGCCAGAGATCCTTTTTCGAGAGCTGGAGGTACGCCAGGTCGCACTGAGACATCTCATTCATTTTCTTAAAGAAATAGGGGACCAAAAGCTGCTTTTAGATCTCTTCAGGTAAGAATTGGGCTTCGGGTCTATGAAGTTTATCAGGTATATTTTCAGAGCACTTTGGGGATGGAGGTGTGCAAAAAATTGAAGACACTGTCCTTTTCCAGAAACACCTAGAAAGCAAGATCTTGAAATGTGCTGGGATAATCATCCCAGCATGCAGTCTGGTGGAATGGCAGGGTGTTAAGAACCTGGCCCCACAGTCAGACTTACCTGGACTGTGTGTGATTGTTACTTGGTACTCTGATATTTGAGCAAGTCACTAGACTTCTTGAGAGTGGCCTTTTTCCCTTGTAAAATGGAGGTGGTGATGTCTACCACATAGGGTCATAAAGACTGACTGGAGCAGGCTAACGTTAATGTGTTGTATCAATCAGTGTTTACTAAGCATTTTCTTAGACAACCCTTGATTAAAGGTGCCCTCCTCTTATTCAAGTGATGCCAGTTCTCAAGGAAGAGCTACAGCTTTCCCAGAGAAGTCTCCTAGAAGCCTTAGGATTTGGGCTGCACTGGGAAGCGAGGGGAGGGGGGGCTGGGCTGTCCCTCGGTGGCCTTCTACCACCTTTTCTTTCTGTTTCATTCCAGTAAATGGGGATGATGTTTTGCCCTTGGCCTAAACAGTATGCATGTTTTATCCTTTCCTCAGTGTCAGAGGTGTGAGAATCTCTGATTAAGTTTTGTGGCCCAGAACAGTGATGAGCAGCTGCCCTACAGACTGATGTGGGAAAGCAGTTTACCTGGTTAGGTCAGAAAAAGTTTGCCACAGAAGACATGCCCACAGAAGCAGGCTCTTTGCTCTCTCTGGCTTTCCTTTCCAGTCAAGGAAGTCTTGTCAAGCATCCCTCTGTGCCAAGCAGTGCTGTTAGTTATGGTCTATTCAGAATAAGGAGGAAACAGAAGACAGAAAGCAGTGTTTTAATTTTGAGTAAAGAAACAAACACACAGGTAGGTGACCATTGGCTAGGGCAGGCTGTATTTAAGCTCTTACTGCCCTGCTCTGCTTGTTTTACTTACTTAGAACATAGAACAGGCGGACAAGTAGATATGAAAGACAGCAGGTGTCTGAAGGGTCAAGGTGGTAGAGAGTAGGAGTCGGCTTTACCTCAGTGTGTTGATATATGAGGGGAGCTGTGTTTCTTCTGGAGCTTGTCTCTTACGCAAGAAATACTGGGAAAGTCAGTAGATTAAGCTCTCCTCTCTCTTTTGCTTTTCCCCAGGTTCCTAGATAGAGCAGAAGAACTGGCGGTAAGTATGGCATTTGTTTCTATTGGGAATCTATTGACCAGGCATCTAAGGCAAAGCCCAGCCCAGCCGCCACGCCCTCCTGCCGATGGTTTTCTGTTCTTTGTTGATTAGATCTAGAAGATCTAGGAAATGACACTGCCTAGCTTAGTCTCCACCCATACACATCATAGGCTATAGTCCGGGAGGACTCTGAGAGTCAAAAATTTTAGTTTTTAGAGGATATAAATTTCTATTATAATCTGGGGAGAGGTGGTTCACTGGATAGTGCTAGCAGGAGACCCTTATTTTGAATTCCCAGGACCCACGTAAAAATTGAGTGCACTGGGTATGCTTTTGCAAGCCCAGTGTGGAGGCAGTGGATCCTAGAGGCTTGCTGGCCAGACAGTCTGCCTTCATTCCGGTGCAGTGACAGACCCAGGCGCAGAAGACAAGGTGGATGGACTGACGAGATGGCTCAGTAGTTAAGAGTGTGTATTGCTCTTTTGAGCACTGGAATTCCATTCCCAGCACCTATGTCTGTCAGCTCATAACTACCTGTAACTCCAGCTTCAGGGCATCGGATGTTTTCTGGCTCCTCAGGCATCTGCACTCAAACATAGGCACACACAACTAAAATAAATCTATAAAGAGATAACACAGAGAACAATGGAGAAAGAACAGATACTTGCTCCTAGTTCTTATACATACACAAGCACAGGCAAGTACACACACACACACACACACACACGCCCACTTAGTATTCTCTCTCTCTCTCTCTCTCTGTGTGTGTGTGTGTGTATGTGTGTGAGAGAGAGAGTGTGTGTGCATATACATGCCTCTTTGTGCTCAGATATGTACTTAGATAAGTGTGGGGGGGTGTGAGAGAGAGAGAAAGAGAGAGAGTGTGTGTGTTTGTGCATATACATGCCTCTTTGTGCTCAGATGTGTGCTTAGATAAGTGCTAGACCTCTTAGTGATATGCCTCTCTCTTTTAAGGATATGTGATAGCTCAAATTTTTTCTCTGTTTTTTTGTAGCTATCCCATTATCGAGAGCACTTGAACATTCAGGACCCTGAAAAACGAAAAGAATTTCTTAAGACTTGCATTGGGTAAGTATGGGAAAAAGTAGTTTTGTGATAGTAAGAGAAGAAAAGAGAATGGGATGGATGGCTCAGAAGGGAAGGCTAACAGTGACTCTCATGGGTACTCTTTGTCCGTCATCTGCCTCAGTAGCTCCCAAATCCTAGTCTCCAACAGAGTTTTCACTGACTGGAAGAAACACGAAAACAATGGGATCTTCCCCAAAGCTAGACGGATTGAATTAGAAAGACTGTCTTAGTTCTTGAACTTTGGTTCTCACATATCCTCTCATTTTGGCAATACAATTATGATAATTTTTAATGATTTGTTTATTTTATATACATGGTGTTTTGCTCGCATGTATGTCATGTAAGGGTGTTAGAGCCCCTTGAACTGGAGTTACAGATAGCTATGAGCTGCTGTGTGGGTGCTAGGAATTGAACTCAGGTCCCCTGGAAGAGCAGCCAGTGCTCTTAACCTCTGCAGTCCTGGTGATAATTTTTTTATGATTTACTATAATAAAATTAACGTGTGAAACTGCTTATGGATCTTGAGCATTTTTCTTGTTCGAGTCTGGAAGCCCCAAGTCTCAGAACTACTACTTTTAGTACAAGCTTTCATCCAAATACAAGTCCTCATTAAACCAAGCAGAGGAAGCCACGGGTATCACTGCTCTCCTGACGGGATGCTCACGGCTCTTAGAGGTAACTCATTCTGGGCTGGAGAGATGGCTCAGAGGTTAAGAGCACCGACTGCTCTTCCAGAGGTCCTGAGTTTAATTCGCAGCAACCACGTGGTGACTCACAACCATCTGATGCCTTCTTCTGGTGTGTTTGAAGAGAGCAATGGTGTACTCATATACATAAAATAAATCTTTAAAAAAAAGCAACTCATCTTATTTACTTGTCTTTATTATAGCGAAGTACTTCCATAGGTTAAGCTGAAACGTGCTTCTCAGTAGCTACATACAGCTCCATACAGCTACATAGCCTGTCAGTCCCCCCTGCTTCTTCTTGTTCACACTGTTTGAGCCATTCCTCGTGGAAGGATTTCCAGGGTCACGTTTAGAATTCACTAGTGTATGAAATTCCTAATTGTAATGTTACCAGATAGAAGGGAGGGTTCACACTTCCCTGGGTCAGTGTAATTGATTTCAGGACTCTTTCTGTAGTGAGTAGAGGAGCAGACATCATTGTCTAAAGGACAGAGGTCTGAACTGAAGGCTAAAGGTGCCTTCCACTGTCATGTACCCAGACTGGCTTTGAACTTGCTGTGCAATCAAGAACTCCTAAATCTACTGGCTCCTCCTCATAAATGCTGGAATTACAGACATGTTCCCCCAAAGCTGGCCAAAGACATAGTTTTGAAGATGGAGTCCTTGACATTTCTGTAGATCAGTGCAATCTTTATTAATTTTTTTGTGTATTTTTTTAAAATATTTTTTATTATTACGTATTTTCCTCAATTACATTTAGAATGCTATCCCAAAAGTCCCCCATGCCCTCCCCCCAACTTCCCTACCCACCCATTCCCATTTTTTGGCCCTGGCATTCCCCTGTACTGGGGCATATAAAGTTTGCGTGTCCAATGGGCCTCTCTTTCCAGTGATGGCTGACTAGGCCATCTTTTGATACATATGCAGCTGATATAGCTGTCTCTTGTGAGACTAGACCGGGGCCTAGCAAACACATAAGTAGATGCTCACAGTCAGCTGTTGGATGGAGCACAGCGCCCCCAATGGAGGAGCTAGAGAAAGTATCCAAGGAGCTAAAGAGATCTGCAACCCTGTAGGTACAACAACATTATGAATCTTTATTAATTTTATAAATTATATAATTTATTAATTATATACACTATGCTATATAATTTAAATTAGTTTTTACTATTCTGCTCTAAAAGTAGTTAACAGATTCAGTAGAGTTCAGCAAGTTCTGTGGACACGTTGACAATGGGTGGTTGTCTTGGCTCTCTAGCTTTGTGACCCACTCACAAGCTAACTCCTCAAACAAGCTGATTCTTATACATTCTGCAGCAAAATCATGTGCATTTTGTGGACTTTGAGAAGATTCCTTTTGAGTTTTCAAAGTCTCTGTCTCTCTCCCTCCCTCCCTCCTTCTCTCTCTCTCTCTCTTGAAAGAGTATCATGTGGTCCAGGCTGAGTATGGCTTTGATATGTTACTTCACCTGCCTCCATGTTGGGAAAGCTGGGGTGTGGGCATATACCGCCTCACCTGGCCTATGCAGTGCTGGCGATTGAACCTGGGGCTTCACGCATGCTAGGCCAGCACTATACCAACTGAGCTACATCCCCAGCTCCAGTCAGCAAACACCAAATACAATATCCAGACCAAAGTCTACTCTAGCTTTCTAGTTACTCTGCCTTAAAGGGTCCTGAGAAGGTGCATTGAGATCAAACTTGTTAAAAACTGTGAGCTCGTAAGGTTTTAGTGATCATTTGATTTGGTTGGGTTTGTTTTGCTTTTCACATAGAAAAAAGTACTAACGTGGTGGTCCTTTACCAGTTTGCCATTTTCAGCAGAAGACGCTGCGCATGTACAAGACCATTACACCCTGCTGGAGCGCCAGATCATCATCGAGGTGAGACTCCCTGTCTCTGCTCTGCTTCTGTGCCAGGCTCAGCCGCTCAGCGTCCAGGCCCTCAGCTCTGCTCGTGCCGTTTTCTGCACCACGAGCCTTTATTTCCTCGACGAAGTCTTCTTGATTGTCCTTAGGCATGCTTTCCTCTCTTACCTGCTGCTAGCCCGAAAGTATTTACTGTGTCCTCTAGTCCAGATTTCTTGTGTCAGTTCCACTTCCAAAATTTCTCCCCTTTCCTCCCTCTCTCCCTTCCTTTCTTTGTTTTTTTTTTTTTTTTCTTTATTTTTGTCTTGAGATAAAATATCATAGAGCCTAGACTGGACTGTGTAATGAAGCCATGAACTGATCTTCCTGCTTTGCCTCCCAAGTGCTGGGATTATAGGCAAGCAACACCAAGCTGAACTGTTGAAATCTTAGTTCAACTTAAAAATCTATGACCCATTTATGGAATTTAGCTCTCTCTGGGATATCCTAAGCAACTGCTGTAGTAGTGCAGCTATTTTCCTGCCTCTCCCAGTGGACACTTCTTTTCTCACTTGTCTGACTCCACCACAGGCAAACGACCGGCACCTGGAGTCTTCAGGGCAGACTGATATCTTCCGGAAGCACCCCCGTAAAGCTTCCATTCTCAACATGCCGTTAGTGACGACACTCTTCTACGCCTGCTTCTATCACTACACGGAGTCTGAGGTACAGGGGGAGTAAGAATGGAGCATTGTTCAATTGTGAGGTATTATCAGTGGGCTTGTGTAGTTTTCAGAAATCATCCAGAAACTTCTTAGCAAGAGTGAGCCAAGAGGGACAAAGGTTTATGAGGGTTTGTGTGGCCATATGTGGCTGGCATCCTAGCAGAGCACCTGCTATCTTTGGTGCTGGCTCCCTTAGCAGTAGTAGCATAGAGGAGAGTAGTGTCAGTTGACTGTGGCTAGCTCCTATTGCCAAAAAAAAAATTTTTTTTTAAAGATTTATTTATTATATATCTAAGTACACTGTACCTGTCTTCAGACACACCAGAAGAGGGCATCAGATCTCATTATGGATGGTTATGAGCCACCATGTGGTTGCTGGGATTTGAACTCAGGACCTTCTGAAGAGCAGTCAGTGTTCTTAACCGCTGAGCCATCTCTCCAGCCCAAAAAAGAATTTTTAATTTTATGTGTATGGGTGTTTATGTTTGTTTTATTTTTGTTTTTGATTTTTGCTTTGGTTTTTCAAGACAGGATTTCTCTGTGTAGCCCTGTCTCTCCTGGAACTTGCTGTATGGTTCAGGCTAGCATCAAACTCAGAGAACTACACCTGTCTTTGCCTCCTGAGTGCTGGGATTAAAGGCACGTGTATAGGTGTTTTGCCTGCATGTATTTCTGGGTACTGGTGCATGCCTGGTACCCATGGAGACCCAACTGAATATCTAATCCCCTGGGCCTGAAGTTACAGATGATTGTAAACTGACATGTGGATGCTAAGAATTGCAGCCAGATCCTTTGAAAGAGCAGCGGGTGCTCTTAACCACTGAGTCACCTCTCCAACCCCTTTTTCTTTCTTTCTTTCTTTCTTTCTTTTTTTTTTTTTTTTTAAAGTTTGGGCTTGACTTAATCCTCACAAGTATGCTTTTCTCTTACTTGGACTAGCAGAAAAACAAAAAGAAAGAAAAAAAAGGAAAAAAATCCAAAAAACAAAGAAAAGAAGGGAGGAGAAAGGGAAGACATTTTGGAAGTGGAAATAACACAAGAAATTTGGACTAGAGGACACAGTGTTGTACTCACTAGTCTTCCTGATGCAGTAGGGTGTGTGGTGTTCCATCAGACATGATGAGATTTTCTTATAAAGTGATGCCTGAGTTTAAAGGCTTTACAATTTGCACAGAGAGTATGTGTAATAAAGAAGAAAATGAGGGATTTGGGGATCTCACTGAAGTTTCTCTTCCCATTTCATCCTAGGGAACCTTCAGCAGTCCCATCAACCTGAAGAAAACATTCAAGGTAGCACTGCGTTCTGGTTTCTGCAGCGGTGCCAGAGCACTGCGTGGAGTGTGTGGTGCTTGGTAGCCTAGACACTGTGGTTTCAAAAGTCAGTGGGAAGTGAGAGGAAGCCTCAGTGTTACACTGTACGTCAGCGAGGGGCTTGGAAGATGAAGGGTTTTTGGTGATTGCAAACTTGGTTTCTTTTAAGGGTCAGGATCAGTATCAGCAAATACATATGTTTTTCTAAAATGTTAAAGCATTTCATGGGTGCGTTTCTATATCTTCTTACTGTGTCCTGGTTTCTGCTCTTCAGATCCCAGACAAACAGTATGTGCTGACAGCCTTGGCTGCGCGTGCCAAGCTGAGAGCCTGGAATGACGTTGATGCCCTGTTCACCACAAAGGTGGGTGCCCTGCCCCTGTGCTTCAGAGGCCTGTGGAGAGAGAAGGCCTTCGTAGGTCTCCTAAGTCCCAGGGCCAATGAAGCTTCTTCAGTCCCTGTTTCCAAAGTTTTAAATGAAAGGAAGGTCTGAAAGAATATAGTGGCCGCTGTTCTACCTACTAACTTATTAACATTTTGATGTATTATTTAGCTGCTTTGTTTTTAAATAAGCGTTTTGTTTTTTCAGAACCATTTGAAAGTAAGCCTTATGTTCAACACTTTCCCCTTTAATATTAGTATTTGTCTCATAAGTATTACATCTCAAGACATTTACTTACCTACCTTGAAGTGTATGGATCTACAGTGATGACTTCCTCTAAGACTTACTTTTACTCTATGTGCATGCCATTAGCCTGCACACCTAGGGGGGTGGGAAGAGGGAACTAGTACTGCAGTTAGAGATGGCTGAGATGGCTGGGAGCCACCATGTGGGTGCTGGGAATTGAACCTAGCTCCTCTGGAAAACCAGCAAGTGCTCTTCACTACCATCTCTCCAGCCCCAAGAAATTTAGTATTAGTAAATTATATTATCATAAATATCTGCCATATATACATCACTTTTAAATTAGCTCTTTACTGCTTTTAGGGTTTTGTTTGTTTGTTTTGATTTGTTTTGTTTTGCTTTTAGATTTATGTGATTCATTGTACCATGTAAGTGAGAATTATAGATAGTTGTGGGCCACCATGTGGGTTCTGGGACTCGAACCCAGGGCCTCTACAAGAGCAATGGATACTCTTAATTTCTGAGCCATCTCTTCAGCCCCTGTTTTCAATTTTTATATTTATATATTTTAATTGTATATTTAATTTATTAGGATCCAATATAATCTATCCAATCTTTGGATACGATTGTATTCTCTATTAATATATTATATATATATATATTATGTGTGTATATATATTTATGTACACATACATATGTGTACATGTGTATATGCATACATATATACATACATATATAAATATTATATATATTTGAAAGTTGATCATTATGTACTATAAAGTGTGCAGTATGGAATTTTGGTTTTTATATTGGAATGATTACTACAGTTCATACTAATAGCATCCATCCTACATCACCCGTGTTATGTGTGTGTGTATGCATTGCATGCACACACAGTTTTCTTTTTCAGGATTGGTTTGGTTATTTGAGATCTTTTGTGGTTCCATATAAGTTGGTTTAAAATGTAAATATAGTTTTTCATTCTAGCCTTGAGAATTTTCTGATTTTTCTTCTTATTTATTAACTACTAAAGAAAACCACACTCACAGAAAAATTGACACTGTATATGAAAGTGTCTAAGTATATGAGACTGAGAGGGTGAGGGCTGTGCTCGTGGTCATGGAGGGCATAGGCAGCATGTGCAAAGTTGGACTCACTTCCCAGCACAAACACCTTAAGAAGAGGTTCAGATGTCACTGTGTCCGTGTTCCAACCTCATTCAGGGAAATTCATGGTTGTCAGTAGCTTCCTAGATCCTACTGTATGAGTTTACAAATAAGTAATTCCTTATGCATGTAAAGGTGGAGAAGTAGAATTTTTTGTACTTAAAAACTTATGGTGTATATGTTATTCATTACTTGTTCCATTTTGGAACATTTCACAGACTGTTTCCATGCATTACTGTCAAGATCAAAGACCTCATTTTATTATATATGTCTTACTCTTTTCTCCCCTCTACACTCCTTGGCTTTTCTAAGAAAGTTCATCTCTCACGGTTTCTCTACCCCTCACCTCTTCCTGTCTGTCTACCATGCTTCTCTGATATGACCATGAAAGGCACATGAGCTGAGGCCAGTGTGTTAATGATGTCTGGCCCACCTGTTGCTGCCTTTTCTTCCAGAACTGGTTGGGTTACACCAAGAAGAGAGCACCCATTGGCTTCCATCGAGTTGTGGAAATTTTGCACAAGAACAGTGCCCCTGTCCAGGTAATGGCTTTGAAAAAGAGCTAGTGGTGGGATGTGAGCTATCCTCATGGTGGCACTGTGGCTGTGCGAGGCCTGACATAGAAGAAAAAGGACATGGAGAAACAAAGTAATTTCAGGCCCTCTTTGAGGAACAGCTCCTGTGCTTAGCCATATAGAGAACTATGTACTGTTCAGATAATTGAGAAGAATTCCCTATAGCCTAGGAGCAGTAGGCCTACCCTGGCCCATCTCTAGAGTGCTGTGGCCTCTGGACCTGGCTGCAGGGTAAGGAGGACTGCTCTTCCCTTTCTCCTGAGGTAGCAGGGAAGTGCTGCTGAGCATCCCCGCTTCCACTGTAAAACTGTGCTTCACGTTGGCTTTGCAAACACGGGGTGCTGAGTTCTCCCTTGTTTACAACTTGCTTTTTCTACCCAGGGAGCCCCGTGTCTCTGTCATTAATCAGAGAATGTTTTCCTACAGATACTGCAGGAATATGTCAATCTGGTGGAAGATGTGGACACCAAGTTGAACTTAGCTACTAAGTTCAAGTGCCATGATGTCGTCATTGATGTGAGTCTGCAAGAAGGGAGAACCCTGAGTTAGGTCCTGGGTGAAGAATCAGAAATACAGCCTTTGCCCCAGATCTGAAATCTTCCAGCGGCTTTGACTGAACAGTCAGAATAGTCTGGCGAGAATTAGTTTGGAGACCAACACTCCTGTATTGTTTTCCCGGTCTCCGAATTGAATTCTCAGCTTTTAGTTTTTTGAAGTCATTAAAACTAAATGAAGGGGCTGGAGAGATGACTCAGTGGTTAAGAGCACTGACTGCTCTTCCAGAGGTCCTGAGTTCAAATCCCAGCAACCACATGGTGGCTCACAACCATCTGTAATGAGATCTGATGCCATCTTCTGGTGTGGCTGAAGACAGCTACAGTGTACTCATATAAATAAAAAATAAATAATATTAAAGAAAAAAGAACTGAATGAAGCTATGTAAGCTCTGTAACAATCTCCAGCTTGGGGTTCTCTGGGTGCTTTATGCACATCATCTTACTCTCGTCTGCTGTCTTTTTCTTGAGCCCAGGAGCAAAGAAACCGTGGCAGAAAGAGTGAGTTCTGTATAGAGAGAGGCTGAGTAGGAATTTGATTGTGTTTTTTTGTACAGACTTGCCGAGACCTGAAGGATCGTCAGCAGTTGCTTGCATACAGGAGCAAAGTAGACAAAGGATCCGCCGAGGAAGAGAAGATTGACGCCATTCTCAGCAGCTCGGTAACCTACCCTCCAGGCAGCCTAGGAGAGCATGCACAGGGGAGCAGCCAGTGTATGCTCCAAGATCTAGGCAGATGCACTGAGCTGAGCCACATGGATACAAGACCCACCTGTGGGATGGAGGAGCAAAAGTACTATTTTTGAACAGTAGAAATCACTTTTGAGATATGAATTGGCAAGTTCCAGGCTAGTAAGAGACCCTGTTTCAAAAAAACAAGGTAAAGCCGGGCAGTGGTGGTACACGCTTTTAATCCCAGCACTTAGGAGGCAGGGGTAGGCAGATTTCTGAGTTTGAGGCCAGCCTGGTCTACAGAGTGAGTTCCAGTACAGCCAGAGAGACCTACACAGAGAAACCCTGTCTCAAAAAACCAAAACCAAAACAAATCAAAAAACAAACAAACAAAAAACCCCAAGGTAGATAGCATGTGATACATCTGATCTGTCCTTAGCCCATGTGCATCTGTACACACAGAGAGTTAAGAAATACTGAAGTGAGATATGAAGACCTCAGCATGGAGCATAACTGTGGTGCACTGATCATCATTAGACCTAATAGAGATCAGGAACGACACAGCACCTGATAGAGACTCAGTAGCCAGGCGTATGATCCCTCTAGGCTGTGACCTGCCTGTTGGAAATAAGAAAATGAAATAGAATTAGCTATTTCAAAAGTCCTGGTTATCCGTATGAAATCACTGAGCTTTTCATTAGCATAGAATTTAATATTAGGTATTTGATACCTGTGCTTAGTCACCTAATACTAGTGAATCTTAGCACTAAGGAGGGCAAAGCCAGATTAATGCTCTAAACTGGCAATCTGTAAAATACAGAACAGGTATTTAATCTTTCTCTGGATAAATGAACTCCCACATGCTAAAAAGAAAAATCTTCTAAGGTGATGGTTAATCAATAAAGTACTTGCCATGTATACACAAGGATCTGAGTTTGGTCCCCAGCACCCACATAAAGGCTGGACACATGGCATGTGCTTGAATTCCCAGCACTAGGGAGGCAGAGGCAGCAGATCTCTGGGGCTCACTGGTCAGCCCAGCCTAATTGGCAAGTTCCAGGCTAGTAAAAGAGCCTATTTCAAAAAACTAGGTAGATAGCATCTGATATGTAAGGTTGATCTCGGTACACACAGAGTTAAAAACTGATTCTTTGCTAGTGCATGTCCACAATCCCTCACACTTGCAAGTTAAGGCAGGAAGATCAGGAGTTTGAGGTTAGACTGCAATATACACTGAGTTCCAGGCTAGACTGGGCTACATAGAGACACCCTGCCCCAAACAGACAAAAGAACTCAACAGTCCCAATCCCATTCTGATTTTCATCTCCTCTCCCTCACTGTAGTGGTAAGTGACAACTGATCATGCCTTCCTTGTCTGCTTTCTTCACAGCAAATTCGATGGAAGAACTAAGGGTCCTTTGCTACCCTGAAGCCTCCTCGCTTCTTACTTTTCTTTCTGCCTATGAAAACAGAGAGCTCTCTTCTTAGGAGAGTCACAGCATTCTACACGTGAGCCTGTCATTCACAGGCAGTGCCTGCTGGTTTAGGGACAGAAACCAGCCTTTGAGCACATGTATCTTCAGACTGATCTGTCCAGGGGACATTACTTACAGGCCAGTAGCTAAAGGCTCGGACTCTCAAGAAAGATGCTCTGCACCGGTGCCTGTGGAAAGGTGGGGGCCCATCCTGGGCAAGATGCCTGTGCTCAGAGAAAAGTGACCACTCCAGAAACACGTCGGGACTAAGCCACAAGTGTCTCGGGGTGGCAGTGACATTCCTCTGTCCTTTCAGCTGTTCTTACCCAGAACCTGGTGTTGGGCATAGGCATTTCACTCTAAAGGAGTCAGAACAGAACTAAATTGACTCTTCAGGGGCCTCGGAAAGGGATATCAGTATTGCTCAGGACCTGCTGGAAACCAGACCCAAGTTCTCAAGACACAGGGCCACTCATCAATGACAGACACTTCCTACACATTGTGTACCTTCAGCCAGTATCTACCTGCTGTCACGGCACTGTCCCTGTCAACTTTGTGTAGGGACGTGTGAGGGATATAGGGTCCCTCTGACACCTGCACACTGTCCAGGTGGTGAGCCATCTGCTTCAGCACGTCTTCTGTTTCTGTGTCAGACACAGTCTTACATGGAATTCAGATTCACCAGTGCTGGAGCGCTCTTTCAGGCAAAAATCATTTCACCAGAAGCAGCCACAAGTAGCACCTTGTTTAGATATCTCCGTAGAGGCCCTGTTAGCCTGCTGGGGACTTGAGCAGTGTTCCATTCTGCCCTGTGCCTCCCTGAACAGGATTTCCCTGACATGCCTACACTCCTAATAAAACTGTTGCATTCCTTGTGCCTCCTCTTCCCCATCTGGTTACTTAGTCCATAATGATGATGTAATTGCACCTCTGACTATCAGCAGCCTGTCATCACATTATAGTGTCACAGTATCCCAGCAAGGCAGGAGGATATGGTTAATAGCACTAGTACAAGACACAGAAGACCTGAGTTCTTGCCTCAGCAATCTTGCTGACAAACTAGTGCTAGGGAGAGGGCCCTTGTTCTGTGGACCCATCTTCATCTGTAGAAAAGTAGGACCGAAGTCTGACTGGCGTTCTACACTCTTGACAAGTGGGTGAAGGGGAAGGAGACCAGGTAATGTACACCGCATGCAGCATGCTCTAGGCTTAGCTAAAGGCATGGAAACATCTGAGCTGCAGGAAACATTTGGCAATGTCTGAAGGCACTTTTTACTGTCAAACTTGGGAGTGTGTTGCTAAATACCCAGTCACGCACAGGACAGGTCCCCACAGCAAGAATTATCCTGCCAAAAACATTAGTAATAGCAGTGTTTAATCCTACTTTTGGGGGGGGGGTGTCTGTGCCTTTCACCATGTCTGAAGACCCGAGTTTAATCATTAGACCCCACCATGGTAGAACTTGAGAACTGACTCTCATAAATTGTCTTTTGACCTTCACATGTCTGTATGCGCACACACTATGCATAGAGATGATAAAGATTTCTACTTTAAAGGGATCTGCATTTTGCAGTCATCCACATTTCCAGGTAGCCTCATACTTGATTACTTTCCTCTGTGTCCTTTCTTACTGTTGAAGAAGTGGGTTTAATTTGTTACAGTATCAGATGTAGTGGAGAAGCAGAACCACTGAGGGTGTAGATAGTTATCTATCCAACCTCCTGGTATACGTTGTTACAGGGATGTGAACCCAGTCAAGATGGCGGCTAACACTCTGTATAAAGCAGTTGCTTTTGTGCCTGGTGAGAGACTGAATTTTTCAGGGAGAGAGGTGAGAGAGGAAAGATAGCTATAAAGGGACACAGGGCTTGGCTAGAACTGAGAGTTACTGTCTTAGGACTACCATTGTTGTGATAAAACACCATGACCAAAGCAAATTGGAGAGGAAAGGGTTTATTTAGATTACACTTCTAGATCACTGTTCATCAATGAAGTCAGGACAGAAACTCAAAGGGCAGAAACCTAAGGGCAGGGGCTGAAGCAGAGGTCATGAAGGAGCACAGGTCACTGACTGGTTTGTTCTTCATGGCTTGCTTAGCCTGCTTATAGAACCCAGGACCATCAACCCAGGGATGGCACCACACACAATGGACTGGGCCATCTCCCATCAATCACTTATTAAGAAAATGCCTTATAGCTGAATCTTACGTTTCCCTCCCTTCAGATAACTCTAACTTGTGTCAAGTTTACATAAAACCACTCAGCACAGAGGCTAGGATGCATGCCTGAAACCTCAGTAGAGTAATATGTTGCAGGAACAGTTGGTGGTCTTTGTCATGGAATTGAATATGACCTGGCCCAGGAGTGAGCCCCATAAGGAAGGCCAGGAGCAGGTGGAGCAGTTACAGGCCTAGCTACTGAACGACACCAAGACATCCAACCAGGTAAGTAACAATGTGGCATCGCAACTCAAAACAGGAACTGGCTGCTATTTTATTTCCACATGCTAGATTCTTCACAACATCCCTTGTGGTACTCTCTAACCAGAAACATACAAGGAAGGGATTCTGGAAAGCATTTTGGTCTAACCAAGTTGCCATGTTACAAAGCTGTAACACTGAATCTCCATTTTTAAGAATGTACAAACGTGTGTCTAAAATTGACATCTGCAGGATGCTGTGTTAGTCATACAGGTCTGGCAGCTTTTGAGTTCCTCTTTCATTTAGAACAGGAAACATCACTTGCAAGAATGTGACATCCTGCTGTGTCCATTTCTGTAAGAGGGGACTAGAGAAGCCAAACATAAAAGGTGACAAATGGTACGATTTATTTTTATGAATTATCTGAACTACGTAAATCTGTATGTAGGAATCAATAGTGGTTCCAGGAGTTTGGAATTGGAGAGGAGTGGGGAGTCAAGGCTTAATGCAAATAGGATTTCTTTTTGTGGGTATAAAAATGAGATAGTCCCCGAAATCATGTAGCAGGTTCCATGCTATTGTGAGAGTTTAAGTGAATTGGTGTGTTGTGCTTCTACCTCAACTGCTGAGTACTGAGGGAAGGCTAAGCAAGCTCTGAGCTTGCAACATGGCCGGATTATGCTCACTGCCCAAAAAGTGAAAGGAAAAGTGCATTCCTGTGGAACATGTATTCTGCCTTCAGACTAGAACAGGAGGAATGGTTTACTGTGTACACAGTAGGGTGAAACAGTGTAGACCAGAACTACCTCACAGACTAAAGTTTAAGGAGTCATCTGCAGGAGTCACTATTAGGAAGGAGGACCTGATGGGGCAACTCCAACCTGATGAAAGACAACACAAGACAGTGACCTGAGTCACACACAGGCTTGGCATGAACTCTTCTGTGATAGTCATCCTCTTCAGGAAGAGCGTGAGAAACTTTAAAATTAGAAAAAATAAGGCTGCCACTCATCCTGGACCTGACATGCTTCTTACTGAGATGTGCTGGTGAAGAATTCTTGGAGACCCAGGGTTTCCATCTCTCATCATGGGACTCCATGTCTCATTATGAGGTTTGTGAGAGAATCACCTGTCCTTAGCTTGAATAATGATTATCCTCTTAACAATTAATTATGTACAATTGCTACCTCTTCAAAAAAGGATTCATTGTTAAATTACCATTTTTGATGTTTTCATATTTAAATTTCTGATTTGTTTGAAATATTCTGACAAGAAACAGAAACAATCTTTTTTCTCTTTCTTTATTTTGTATTTTTTTTTCTTTGTACTCTAAATCCAGCAAATAAACTTGCAAGTGACATGTAAAAAAAAATGAGATAGTCAGAGCTGGAGAGAAGGGTCCATTGGTTCAGAGCACTGACTGCTTGTGGTGGTTTGTATACACTTGGCCCAGGGAGTGGCACTATTAGATGAGGCCTTGTTGAAGTAGGTGTGTCACTGTGGGTGTGGCCTTTAAGAACCTGTCCTAACTTCCTGGGAGCCCATATTCTCCTGTTTGCCTCTCAGCTCCTCCTGCATCATGCCTACCTGGATGCTGCCATGCTCCCACTTTGATGATAATGGACTCAAGCTCTGAACCTGTAAGCCAGCCCCAGTTAAATGTTATCCTTATAAGAGTTGCCTTGGTCATGGTTTCTGTTCACAGCAGTAAAACCCTGAGATACTGCTTTTACAGAAGTCTTTAATTCAATTCCCAGCAACCACATGGTGGCTCACAACCATCTATAATGTGTAATGTGGTCTGATGCCTTCTTCTGATGTGTCTGAAGACAACTATAGTGTACTCATATAAATAAAATAAAAAAATCTTAGAAAAAAAATGAGATAGTCACACAACATTCTGAATGTACTACTAAATTGTTCATTTTCTTTTTTTTAATTATTTTGGTTTTTTAAAGATTTATTTATTTATTTATTTATTTATTTATTTATTTATTTATTATATATAAGCACACTGTAGCTGTCTTCAGACACACCAGAAGAGGGCATCAGATCTCATTACAGATGGTTGTGAGCCACCATGTGGTTGCTGGGATTTGAACTCAGGACCTCTGGAAGAGCAGTCAGTGCTCTTAACCACCGAGCCATCTCTCCAGCCCTGAATTGTTCATTTTCAAGTGAATAATTTTATGTTAGATGAATTTCACCACCGTTTTTTCAACCTGAAGAGATTTAGAAACTGGGTAGTTTTAAACTTTGATTTCAGCCTCAATTGCTACAAGAGTGGTTATTGACCATAAAGAAAAAGGGTGGTACGAAGGGCTAGAGTAGCCTCGAGGTAGAGTGCTTGCCCAGCCACTGCAAGGCTATGGGTTCAGCCCTCAACCCTGCAAGCTTCTTTTGAGTGTTATGGGACATCTCTGTTGTCTCAGCTTCATAGGACACTGAATTGGGGATCATATTTAATGAGTCACTGTCTTGGAGAGGGGCTGGCAGTATTGCCCAGCACACACAGGTCCTGGTTCAGTCCTAGGTACCACGGGGAAAAAACATTAAATAAGTATCTTGGTTTATGTTATTTTGTGTATGTGGGGGGGGCAGGGCAGGGGGAGCACAACACAACATGGAGGATTCTCTTTTTCACCATTAGGTGGGTTTTGGAAATTGAACCCAGGTCACTAGGCTTGCTTGTAAAGTCGCATCTCACGGATTCTGTCAATTTCTTTTTTAAAGCAATGCTAAAATCTATATGATACTCCCATCTGTAAGAGAATATAGAAATCTGCAACAGAATCTTCTGTAGGAAAAACAAGTCCCACCCTGGCCTGATTTAGCATTCCAACAATGAAAGGAACCATGTCCTCCTAGCAGCCAGGCCAGGAAAATTTGCAGGCATGTCTTGCCCCTTTAAGACCAGAAGCTAAGGCTGGGCAGTGGTGGCGCACACTTTTAATCCCAGCACTTGGGAGGCAGAGGCAGGCAGATTTCTGAGTTCGAGGCCATCCTGGTCTACAGAGTGAGTTCCAGGACAGCCAGGGCTGCACAGAGAAACCCTGTCTCCAAAAAAACAAAAAACAAAAAACAAACAAACAACAACAACAAAAAGACCAGAGGCTAAAATGAACTGGTTGCTAAGGAGTCAAAATGACAACTCTTGGGCAGTTCCTTTTTTATGTAGTTTCCACCTGCCCAGACCAGAAGTCCCAAGGAGTAAAGCACGCCTCTGTAGTGAGAGATGTATGTAGCCGAGGTTGTATATGTCTAGACTTAGTTTCTAGGCTCAGAGTGCCCATGCTGAGATAAGGGATCCGTGATGGAGCTCTTTTCTACCCTCAGAGGAACACAGAGCTTACTGGAAGTAGAGGTTTCCCTTGAAGTGAGATCCTGTGTAATCAGCATTACTTCTGAAGTTCAAGCAATAGAAGGGAAAAGCATCCAGTTGCGAACACCCCTGAAACCTGTCGCTCTCATAACTCCTGCTGAACAATGTAGTCAGTACAGGTCAATACAGGTCAATATTACTGTGAATTTCTTTTCAGGTTTCATGAATCCAGGAGAGTGATTAGGAAGTACTTAGGAAACCTCTGTGGCCCCATTCCAACAGAGATGTGAACTCCCAAGTTCAGAATCTGGAAGGAGAATGGTGCTGAAGCGCACCACCACGAGGACTCATGAGCTAGTCACACACACCACCATACTCAACCCCTTCTGCCTGAATGGAGCGTCATGTTGTTTGCTATCTGTTACTGCAGGGATTGGTGCTTTGGAAGTGGACATGGAAATGCTAGAAGACCTTGAGTCTCTGAGGTTTGAGTTTGGGATTCCAGAGGAAGAACGTTACTGGCTGTACTTACAGGGCCGTTATCGGGGATTGATGATCAAGGGCTGTGCCCATGCAGCCTTCTTCTGCAAAATGTTCTCTACTTTGAGGTAAGCTATTTGAAGAAGAGAGACAAGTACCACTGCTCAGAACCCAAGGGACTTGTGCTTTTGTTTTTTTTAAAAAGATTTATTTATTTATTTTAATTTATATGAGTACACTGTAGCTGTCTTTAGACACACATCAAAGAGTGCATGGGACCCCATTACAGATGGTTTTGAGCCACCATGCGGTTGTTGGGAATTGAACTCAGGACCTCTGGAAGTGCTTTTAACCACTGAGCCATCCATCTCTCCAGCCCAGGATTTGCTTTTTATATTGGAGGTTCAATATGGGGGGAGAATTGTTTGTCTACCCTTTCCAACCCACATTCTGTTGCTTCTGGTCTGAAGTGACCAGAAAAATCCATACAAGGGTGTCTTGTGTATACATAGTAAAGTTGGACTAGTGTGATTTCTACTAAGAGGACAAGGTGATTTATTTCATTCATTTATTCCTGCATTTACTCTTCCCAAACTACCAGCTTGCCTTTCTCTCACAGCACTAATGACCAGTCAGTCATTATTGGTCTGCTGCTTCAAAGAGAGGTAGTTATTTCTTCTGAGACAGACCTAATAGTGGCTGATAGGAAAGCCACGTGGGACTTTGCTGTCCCTACTAACCAGATAACTTGCTTGAAACCAAGAATATTGGTAGCTCATGCCTTTAATCCCAGCACTCAGGAGGCAGAGGCAGGCAGATTTCTGAGTTCAAGGCCAGCCTGGTCTACAAAGTGAGTTCCAGGACAGCCAGGGTTATACAGAGAAACCCTGTCTCAGGAAAAAAAAAAACACAAAAAACAAAAACCAAAACAGAACATTAATAAGGAGCTAAGAGATGACTCGATGGTAAAAGAGCACTGATTTGTCTTTCAGAGATCTTGAGTCCAATTCCCAGCAACCACATGGTGGCTCACAACCATCTGTAATGGGATCTGTGTCATGCAGGAATACATACAAACAAAGCACTCTAAATAAATAAATAAATAAATCTTTAAAAACTAAAAACATAAACAAAACTGGCAAACCCTTATTTAAACTAAGAAGAAATAAACCAAATAACAATCAGGCATGGAAGAGAAGCTCTGACAGCCAGTGGCTCAGGAAAGGATTGTCAAGAAATTGCATTAGAAACATCCAAGCATTAGAAAATCTTAAAACTTGTAAAGACTAATCATAAAGGCAATAAATAAATAAATAAATAAATAAAAAATGAACAGCCCTTTAACCAGTAAGGAGATTGAATTGGTAATCAAAACCTTGCAACCAAGAAATTTCCAGGATAGCCAGGGTTGTTACACAAGAAACCCCGTCTCAAAAAAACCAGTCGATGATCGGTAGAAAGATAGATAGATCCAATAAATAACAGACAAACAAACAAATAAATAATAGGGAAAAAGGTTATGTACCATGAAAAAGTAGAATTTATTCCTGAAATGCAAGGATATTTCAACATGCAAAATCAGTCAGTGTATATAATACATTGATATCTAGAAGGTTGACTAAGGTAAGATTTCTTCTTTTTTTAATATTTATTTATAATATATTTACATTTCAAGTGTTATCCCCTTACCCAGTTTCTCCCTCCCTGAAACCCTCTATCCCATACCCCCTCCCCCTGCTTCTATGAGGGTGTTCCTCCACCCACCCACTCCCTCCTCCCTGCCCTCAATTCACCTACACTGGGGCATCTGTCAAACCTACATAGGACCAAGGACCTCTCCTCCCACTGAGGCCTGACAAGGCTGTCCTCTGCTGCATATGCAGCTGGAGCCATGTGTACTCCTTGGTTGGTGGCTTAGTCTGTGGAAGCTCCCAGGGTCTGGTTGATTGATATTGTTGTTCTTCCTATGGGGTTGCAAACCCCTTCAGCTCCTTCAGTCCTTTCTATAGCTCCTTCATTGGGGACCCTGCACTCAGTATAATCAGTGGTTGGCTGTGAACATCTGCCTCTGTATTTGCAAGGCTCTGGCAGGGCCTTTCAGTAGACAGCTATATCAGGCTCCTTTCAGCAAGTCTTTCTTAGCATCCACAATAGTGTCTGGGTTTGGTGACTGTATCTGGGATGAATCCCCAGGTGGGACAGTCTCTGGATGGCCTTTCCTTCAGTCTCTGCTCTGCACTTTGTCTCCATATTTGCTCCAGTGAGTATTTTGTTCCCCTTTCTAGGAAGGACTGAAGCACCCACACTTTGGTCTTTCTTCTTCTTGAGCTTCGTGTGGTCTGTGAATTCTATCTTGGGTTTTCGGAGCTTTTGGGCTAATATCCACTTATCAGTGAGTGCATACCATGTGTGTTCTTTTGTGATTGGGTTACCTCATTCAGGATGATATTTTCTAGGTTCATCCATTTGCCTAAGAATTTCATGAAGTCATTGTTTTTAATATCTGAGTAGTACTCAATTGTGTAAATGTACCACATTTTCTGTATCCATTCTTCTGTTGAGGGACATCTGGGTTCTTTCCAGCTTCCAGCTATTAGAAATAAGACTGCTATGAACATAGTAGAACATGCGTCCTGGAGTAAGATTGCTTTAATCCAGGTTTTTGTTTACAATGATGAAACAAAATAATTTATAGATGTAGACAAAAGCCTAGAAAGCAAAGATTCCTTTGGAAAAGGAAGTACTTGAGAGTGTGTGTGAGCAACCTCCTGTATGGGGGCCACACTGGGAGCTGTTATCCCAGCTGTGCCTTGTAGACTTAAGCTACAGACAAGAGGGGAGTGTTTATGCAAATCATCTGACTAGGTCCAGCTTTTATGATACTTAACTCATATATCCTTTCCTGGGCTGTGTTACTGTGCCTCCCAGCTTCCCATTTTCATTATCTATAACATACAGATGATGGCTAATCTTGGCTGTCTGCTGGGCATTCCTAATCAAATGATTTAAAGCAGAAAGACCCACTCTACACCTGAAAAAGAGCCCAGAGAGAGACACTTTGCTTTTTGTCTGATTGCCCTCATTCTCAGTTTGTTCATCCTGGTGCTGGTGCCAATATTTAAATCAAACTTCTCCAGGATTCTGACTGAAGACCAGTGGCTCAGCAGGGTGCTCACCAGTGTCTGATTGGACTGTGGAGATAACTCATGGATATCTCCTCATGGACTGAATAGAAATTGCATTCTCAGCCTTTCTGTTATGAGACAGGCATTGTTGGACTACCAAGACCACGTTCTGTAAACTAGTCTAAGAAGTCACACATGTGCACACGTGCACTCACACGCGAGCACGCACCACACACATACTTTATCAGTTCTGTTCCTTTAGAGAACTCTGATACAAAATGTATTAGTGATTTGAAGCCATAGGACTTAGACAATGTGTCAGTTTTCCTTTAATTACCCCTATTAGTTGAGTACCAGCAGTGGAAGGTCATGTCCCAGTCCCCAGGAGAGAGTATTAGCGAACTGCACAAGCTCAAGAGTTGGTTGTTTATGGTGATTGTTAAGATCCTGGAGAACATCATAGAGGTGAAGTCTCTTTCTTTTCTATTTACATGACATGGAGAGTGACTTGCCTTCACTTTGTGTAAAGTAAGGAGGAAATGGTGTAACGGAAGAGTTAGTCACAGTCTCTGATTTCTGACTTTCTGCCTAGAGACCCTTTTGCAACACCACATTAACTGAAGAAAAGACCAATGTCACATGATTTCAGTCAGTGCAGAAAACTGTAGATGAAAGTCAGTAGTTTGCCAGGATCACAATAATTATCAGCTGGAAGTAAATACTTCCATGTACTAACAGCCATATACAGAAAGCCCAAGGTAGCATGATATTCAAAGCTGAATACTGAAAACCAGAAACAAAGTGAGGATTCCCACTTTCAGCGCCTCTATTCACTATAGTCCTGGGAGTCATAACCGATGCAATTGGGTTTGTTTTTTTTTTAAATAGGCAGTTTTGGCGCCCACCTTTATTTCCAGTACTCAGGAGGCAGAGGCAGGTGGATCTCTGTGAGTTCAAGGCCAGCCTGGTCTACATAGTGAGTCCCAGGACAGCCAGTGCTACACAGAGTTCTTGTCTTGAAAAACAAAACAACAACCACAACAAAATCAGTATATATACACATAAAGACCTCCTGCAGCTCAGCAATAGTCAATAACCTGATTTTTAAAGTAAGGCTTCTTCAAAGAATGTATAGAAATGACCAGCAAGTATATGAAAGGATGCTCAATATTGACAACCACCAGGAAAACGCAAATCACAACTACAATGAGCTATTCTTTTCATTGTCAAATTGACAGGACCAAGAATAATATTGATTATTTAGATCAGGTCGAGTGTGGTGGGAATAAAAGGGAGAGAGTGAGCTGCGCGCTAGCACACATTGCTCGAACTACTGACTATATGTGACTGTGTCTGCAAGCTTCTGCCTCCAGAGGTCCTTCACCATGATGGACTATACACCCAGCTATGAGGCAGAGAGGGGGAAACAACCTTGTGATTTGAACGAGATTGGCCCCTATAGGTTCAGATGTTTGAATGCTTGACCTCCAGTTGGTGGAACTGTTTGAGAAGGATTAGGAGGTGTGGCCTTGCTGGAGAAGGTATTTTTGGAGGTGGACCTTGAGATTTCAAAAGACGCAGGCTTCCCTGGTTAGCTCTCTTTGTCTCAGCTACTGCTCCAGTGCCTGCTTGCCTACTGCTGCCAAGCTCCCCACAATGATAACATTGTACTCTAATACTCTGGAACCATGAGCTGCAAATTAAATTCTTTCTATTTCTTCTACTTCTCCCTTAAGATACTTCCTCTAGGTATCACAGTAACAGGACAAACCACTCATAGAATGGAGAAACCCACAGTGTCATGTCTGTCGAGAGTGGTGGTGGCTCATCCCTGCAATCTCAGCACTCAGAAAGCAGAGGCAGGAAAATCAGAAATTTAAGGCTAGCCTGGGCTACATGAGACTCTTTACAACACAAACCAATTTATTTTCACACAGTGAAATATTACTATTAGGTCTTAAGAAGGAAGTTTGATAAGGTAGGAACAAGTTGCAGCTTGGGGACAGGATTGTACATGCAAAATGATAATGCTGCAGGAATCCACTTACACACCATAGCTAAAGGAGCTGGAAAACAAACAGTAAAGATTCGGGGAGGGGAAACAAGCTGTTCAGGATATAAAGTTTCTGCTTTGCAAGGATGCAAAGGGCCTAGCAATATGCACAGACTCAAACATACTGTGTACTTAAATTTAAGTTGGTGATTATGCACTCTAGCTGACAATTGTCTACCCAGAACATAGGCCAGAAAGTTCAGAGAATCAGTAAACAGTGTGCTATACATAACCATATGATGCATAACAATCATTGTGATTTGGGGGGAGGGGGTCGAGACAGGGTTTCTCTGTATAGCCCTGGCTATCCTGGAACTCACTTTGTAGACCAGGCTGGCCTCGAACTCAGAAATCCGCCTGCCTCTGCCTCCCAAGTGCTGGGATTAAAGGTGTGTGCCACCACGCCCGGCATCATTGTGATGTTTAAAGTCAGTGAACTACAAAATATACAGACTTCATGTTTAAGGATCCAGGAAAATGCAAGAAACAAACAAACAAACAAAAATATTTCCATCCTTGGAAAATATTGGAAAAGGAATGTACTTTTTCAGGACAAAGCTTTTAATCCCTGGTATGGCCATATAAACAGCTTCCAACCCAAATGTCTTGTTTCTGAACTATTATGTTGACTTTGGGATTAAATTAAAGACCCTGAAATACTGCTGCAGAAAACTATAGCATGGGGCTGGAGAGATGGCCCAGTGGTTAAGAGTACTGACTCTTCTGAAGGTCCTGAGTTCAAATCCCAGCAACCACATGGTGGCTCACCATGTGTAATGAGATCTGACTCCCTCTTCTGGTGTGTCCAAAGACAGCTACAGTGTTTTGTTTTGTTTTTTTTTAAAGATTTATTTATTATTATACATAAGTTCACTGTAACTGTCTTCAAACACACCAGAAGAGGGCATCAGATCTCATTATGGGTGGTTGTGAGCCACCATGTGGTTGCTGGGATTTGAACTCACAACCTTCGGAAGAGCAGTCAGTGCTCTTACCCGCTGAGCCATCTCACCAGCCCAGCTACAGTGTTCTTACATATAATAATGAATAAATCTTTGGGCAGGAGTGAGCAGGGCCGGAGGGAGCAGAGGTCCTGAGTTCAATTCCCAGCAACCACATGATGGCTCACAACCATCTGTACAGCTACCGTGTACTCATATACATAAAATAAATAAATCTTTTTTTAATAAAAGAAAACTATGGCATGTACATATATTTATGTGTGTCTGGTTATTCTCCAGCAACTTATTGCAGAATCTGCCACGCACAATACATCCCCGGACTGTGTCATTTGATAACGCCGCTACTGAGGATGAACTGCTAACCGTGGGCATCATTGGGTGTGGCCACCTTGGAAAGCAGCTGACTAATGTATTGCTGAAAACCGTCCCTATCCCTGCCGAGAACCTGCAGATCTCCACTAGGAGGCCAGAGTCCCTGGGTGAGGACCAGGGAATGCTAGACAGTGGGTGTGGGCTGCATATCATTAACAAAGCTGTCTTAAAAGGTGCCTTCCCTGCTGGCTGGCCCTCAATTATAAACTTGTTGGTTAAGACGACTTTTCTCCACTTATTATATCTGTCCCTCTTTCTGGGTATAAGATATGGGGGGGAGGGGGGATGTTCATATAGTATTTAAATCTAACTGGAATATTAGTCTAGAAAAAAAAAGTTACCAAATATTTACATTTGGCCTTATATTTTAAAAAACTGTCATCTGAGTACAAACATTTACAGTGATTCTAGGTGTTGACTAATGTGATAGAAACAAGAACAGTATTTGTCTTTGAGGAAGTGGAGTGAAGAAGGGGCCCAAAGAACATTCTGGGGAGAAGGAAATACTTTACATCTAGGGTAGTGGTTCTCAACTAGTAGGTCATGATCCCTTTGGAGGGGGAATGTCAAACGACTAAGATTATCAGAAAACACAGATATTTACATTGCAATTCACAACAGTGGCAAAATTACAGTTAGGAAGTAGCAACAAAAATAATTTTATGGCCAGATGGCACATGCCTTTAATCCCTGCACTCGGGAGGCAGAGACAGGCAGATCCCTATGAGCTTAAGGCCAGACTGGTCTATAAAGTGAGTTCCAGGACAGCCAGGGCTACACAGAGAAACCAAACCCTATCTCAAAAAACAAAAAATTATACAACAATAACAATAATAATAAATGTATGTATGTATTTATTTATTTATTTATTTGGTTTTTCGAGACAGTGTTTCTCTGTATAGCCCTGGATGTCCTGGAACTCACTTTGTATACCAGGCTGGCCTCGAACTCAGAAATCCACCTGCCTCTGCCTCCCGAGTGCTGAGATTAAAGGCGTGCACCACCACGCCCGGCTATAAATTTTATTGTTTGGGGTCACAAAAACATGAGGAACTGTATTAAAGGGTTGAAGCATTAGGAAGGTTGAGAACTGCTGGTCTAGAGGGAGCTGTGGGCTACATGGATGTATGCCCTTATCAAAACTGTTCAAGCTGTATACTTCAGAGTTCCATGTGGTACTGTATGTAAATTACACTACAATAAAATGCAAAATAACATTGCAAAGCAGTATGCATACTGTAGACAAATTACCCTGGAAGAAAGGATAACCATCCATACTCTTTTTAACCAGGCTATCGTCGTTCCCCCACCCCACCCTTTTTTGAAGTATATTGTATACTGGCTTTTCACCTGATGCATCGGAAGTGCATTTCGTATCATTTAGCATTCTTTAAAATAAAGATTTTTAAGCCCTTTCACTGTCACCCGGCTGGCTTTGAGAGCACTTCCTAGTGTGTCTGACCTTATCAGGGCAGTTTGTGTCGCTGGTGTCTGGGCATTCTGGGGAGGAGATGAGGCAGAGCTACAGTTGTGAGTGCTTTGTGCTTCCCCCGCCCCCTTTACTTTCTTCTCCGGATTTAAGATATATTTCCATGAAAGATTAATCTTATTATAAAAAGGTGATTTTAAGCTCATGTTACATTCCTATTATATGCCCATTAGAGATAAGATTCCAAGCTGGAAGGCGGTGGCACATGCCTCCAAAAATAAAAACATCCAGCATTTGTTCCAAAATCAAAGCAACAGCAATCACATAAGAAGCCCAGTCTCTGCCTCAGTGGTACCAGCTGCTTTCGCAAAGGGGTTATTGGGGAGTGGGGGTGGGGCTTAAGCTCACAGAGGCTTCCAGGAACCAGCGGCTGGTTTCTGTGGCCACGTGACTTAAGCTGCTTCCTGAAACACCCTTACCGCCATCCTCTCCCCACAGCTGATGTGCAGGTCAAACTTCTCTGCATTATTGTGTTCTTTCTCCCTCCCAGGTGAGTTACGGAAACTAGGGGTCCGGTGCGTCTATGACAACGCTGCTGTGGCGAGCTGGGCCAAAGTGTTGTTCCTCTGCTGTCTGCCTGCCCAGCTGCCTAATATCTGCCTAGAAATTCAATCCAAACTCAACAAGCACTGCACCGTGTACAGCTTTGTATCCGCCATTCCGCTACCCAGGTATCTTGTCAGGATGAGAGCGGAACTCATAGCCTCTTGGCCTACCTCTTGGAGTTAGGCATGCTCAGTAATGAGGAGGAGGAGGCAGCTTGACCTGCAGAAAGACCCCGCCAGCCTTTCTAGTTCTGTCTTCCTCCAGTTTTACACAAACAGCACTTGGGGTTTGGATGACTTTCCCTGCCTAAAATATTAATGGCCTGCTGCTTTCCAGTACTCCATTCCCACTTGGGGCATCAATGAGAAGACACCAGAGAACAACATGAGAAGCTACTAAAAATACATGCCAAACATTGGGTTTTTTTGTTTTTGTTTTTGTTTTTGTTTTGTAGTCTTGCATCTAGCCAAGAGCTAGGCACAAGATAACATTCAGTAAATATTAGGTGGATGGTTGAACAATCTAATCAGTGCCCTGAGCGCACAGTGGGCCCATAGCTTGTTGCCTGAGCAGTGGCTTGCAGGGGAGAGTCTGGGGTTTGGCCTGAATTCAGATGCAGTAGATTGGAAAGTCACTTATTCCAGTCTGTATTCCCTGTCTTTGTGGCTTCCAGGTTGAAAAGTTTACTGAACCACACCAATATCCTGAGGCCCCAGTACCAATTTGCTGAGGATTATGACAACATCTGGGGAGAGAATGAGGAGGTCCCAATTGCTCTCCAAGATACAACGATTATCCGGGGTACCTGCCCCTACAATAATCTTGGTAATGGCACAACTGTGTAACTATTTCTGGCATTCTTTCGACAATTACCTTCTCTCTCTCTCTCTCTCTCTCTCTCTCTCTCTCTCTCTCTCTTTCTGTGTGTGTGTGTGTGTGTGTGTGTGTGTGTGTGTGTGTGTGTGTGTGTGTATGTCTGTGTCTGTAAAGCACAAAGCAGATACATTCTTAGTTATTTGAGTTTGGAATGCAAAGAGCTTGGTAAGAAAAAGCAACCTTTGTTGGGCAGAATGGAGTAGCCTAATTTGTGGATCCTTAAGTCTGGGCTAGAAACAACCAGGGGAAATAGCTATGTGAACAAGAGAATGAGCTGGGCTTGGTGGTACATGCCTATAACTCCAGCCTTGGAGAGGAGGAGACAGGAGAATCAGGGTATCGAGACTCTTGGGCTATATAACCAGTTTGAAGGCAGCTAAAACTACATGTGAACCTGTCTCAAAAAAATAAAAAAATTTTAAAAAGATCAAAACCAACCAAAACAAAACAAAGAAAAACAACAAAAAACAAAACAAAACAAAACCCAGGAGAATTCAATGTCTGGGACGAAAAAAAAAAAGACAGGGGGGTGTTCCCTTTAATCTTGCAGTCTTCCCTAGTTCCTCCCTGCTGTGGGCAGGGACCTTTGTCATTAGCCCTGTCTGTCTTAGCCCTATCTGCTTCCCTTTGCTGTGATCAACACACATTGTGCTGTAAAGGGCAAATGGGCCTCTTCCCAGGGAGTAAAGAGTGTCCCTTCATCTCCTGTCATACTGACAACCAATGTAGGAGAGAAGGTGGCTTCACAGTCACTCTCTGGGTTTCTTGAGTCATTTTTTCTTTCAGGTTCCCTGCAACTCACTGTTGCGTGTGCTCATTGTGATTCTCCTCCTGTCTAGGGGGAGTAATCCTTAATGTCAAGTGGATAGAGGGGCTGTGCTATGCCCTCATCAATGCCTGTACGTCAAGGAGCGTGTTTCACTCACAGGTGCTGAAGCTTCTAAACAAACTGCTTCTCCCTATGCACTTAGAAAGCTGCACGACAGACCCAGAATCCTGCCCCCAGTTTAATTTAACAGATTTCATGAGCAAAAGCTACGTCAAAAACTTGTATCAAAAAAGGTAAAGTATCAAACATCTGGACCCCACAGTTTTGTTTTAACCTATGCTGTTTGTTTGTTTGTTTATGGGACAGGGTTTCTCTGTATAGCTCTGGCTGTCCTGGAACTCACTCTGTAGAATAGGTTGGCTTTAAATTCAGAGAATCTGCCTGCCTTTGCCTCCCAAGTCTTAGGATTAAAGGCCTGCAGCACCACTGCCCAGTAACATATACTTTTTTTTTAATTTTAAAGATTTATTTCTTTATTATATGTAAGTACACTGTGGCTGTCTTCAGACACCCCAGAAGAGGGCATCAGATCTCATTACAGATGGTTATGAGCCACCATGTGGTTGCTGGGATTTGAACTCAGGACCTTGCAAGAGCTGTCAATGCTCTTACTCGCTGAGCCATCTCTCCAGCCAGTAACAGATACTTAAAAAAAAAAAATTTCTTTCTGAGGGGACTTATAGAGACCAGAGATAAACCTGTAGGAGTCAGGATTCTCTTTTCACCATGTGGATTCTGGGATCAAACTCAGGTTGTCAGCTTGGCCACAAGCTCACTGACCTGCTGAGCCCTCTCGTCTGCCTCACACATGCTTTCCTTTCATCCTTTCACGGTCTTCTCCTTGTCTCAGGTTCCGAATAGACAAGACTAGCATCACCCAGAGTTCTAGCGGGATGCAGAAAGCAACAGTGGTACTCTGCCTCAGCATTTCTAACAGTGTAGGAATAGTTTTCCTTACATATTAAAATATAATGACAATATAAATAAATGTCGGTTGGTGCCTAGATAATATGACAAATACATGGTCTATTAGCCAACTATCTATTGGGAGTAATTTTGAAGATTCATTTTGTTTGAGAATGTGTGTGCTCTACCTACAGTTTTACTGAGAACATGACTAAGCAGAAGATCCCAGGCTGGAAGCCATTCTCCTGTAGTGTTGTGAGCACAGTTTGGTTGTCTTCAGCTTTTAGACTTGCTGTTGGGAGCAGTGGGGTTTCTCTAACTCATCTTCTTGTAGTTTTGGTTTTTGAGACAGTCTTCTCAGCCCTGGTCCCCCCTCTAACCCCCCTGGACTCAGGCTCACTATGTGAGCCAGGCTGCTTGTGAGCTACCCAGGTGCTGGGCTGTTTTCCTCCTTTTTATTTTGGACAGAGTCTCACTACGTAGCCTTTCCTGGCTTGAAACTTACTATATCAACCAGGTTAGCCTTGAACTCACAGACATTCTGCCTCTTGAGTGCTGGGATTAAAGGTGTGTACCACCATGCCTGACTCAAAGTCCTCATTCATGGCAAACACCCTAACTAATGGAAGCACTTCCCAAGTCCTCTCCCCCAGCTAATTTTTAAAAAAATACTGTGAAATATTTATCAGACCTGTACAGAAGAAGTTCTTCTCTATTTGAAAATATACCACTTCATGAATGATTGTGATACAAATGACATCTTTTGTGCCCTGGTCCATACAGCTCCGCCATTGCTGTTCTCTTTTTTTACTTTTTTTGCATCTAGAAATCTCTATAGTGATATAGTCAAGTTCAGAGATTCTTGCCTCAGTGTGGTGTTTTACGTGTATTAAACAGAAAGTAATGCTATCTCTTTTTTCCACATAGGCCTTTCCCCTGGTTTGATCTGACTACTGTGCAACTCAAGGAAACTCCTTTTAGCCAGCACATCTCAGCCACTCCTTCTCTTCAGGACCACATTAGTCTTTTGTACTGTGAAGTATTTGGCCTCACCATAAGCGAAGAAGAATTGCCTTATATTTCCACAGTTATCCGGCCCCTAGTAGAGGAGAAATGACAGAGAGCCATGAGTTCTGCTTGATACCCGAGTGAAGAATAAAATAGGAGATCCTCCTCTATATGTCAGTATTCTTGGGTGTTTCTTAGAAACAATCTAGTCCATTGCTTCCCCCAAGCCCTTGTCAACACAAACTAATGTCTTTTACATGCTAAATTCAAGCAGTCATGTCACAATTAGACAATCAAACACCACAACTTCCTGTGATGATATAAAACTAGAAAATGATAAAATTTGATTCTCCTATTTTTTTTTTTTTGGATAGATGAGATAATGTTGGGTGAACAGTCTTAGTTGAATTATGATTAATTCATGCTTGTTTTAGTTATAGTTGATTATTCTGGGATGGTTATTTAAAGTGATTTCCATTTAAATCATTTAAACCCATACAAATCTTAGAAATATTACTGGTAAAGATGTAGCTCACTGGTGTGGGGTGCTAGTCTAGGATGCCCAGAGCTGTGTGTTTTTATTCATCAGCATCCCAAAGATTGGGTGACATGGCACGTACTTTCAATCCTAGCACTTAGGACATAGAGGCAGGAGCGTTGGATGTTGAAGGTCGTCCTTGGCTACACAGTGAGTTTGAGGCCAGCCTTGATCACAGGAGACCATGTCACAGAAAAACCATGAAAGGAACAAATCAAACCATCAGCCCCCAAATCAATGGCAACCAACTAGGGTTGAGTGTGGTGACACAGATCCGCAGTCCTGGTGCCAGGGGAGATGGCAAGTTCTAGGCCAGTCTCGTGCCACAGGTGAGTCCGTCTTAAAACAGACAGATAAAAACAAAAAAAAGTATATTCAAACCTGGCACTTCCATTAAATCCTTTAAAAAAATTTTTTTTTTTTTTTTTTTGGCTTTTTGAAGCAGGGTTTCTCTGTATAGCCCTGGCTGTCCTGGAACTCACTTTGTAGACCAGGCTGGCCTCGAACTCAGAAATCCACCTGCCTCTGCCTCCCGAGTGCTGGGATTAAAGGCATGCGCCACCACACCCGGTTCAAAAAATTATATTTCTAGTGTACATTTATTTCATGTTTTACCAAAACTTCTTGTCAATTGTAATAGAGCCAAAAACAAAAGCAGTAGGCCCAACAAGGTAGGAAATGAAGTTCCCAGCTTTGCCACCAGGAGCTCAAGGGCTTCTGAGCAAAGCCATTCACTATACATGGAAATCGCTGTGGTCTCATATTGGTCATTTACATTTTATTTTTGCATAATCATGCACTAAGTAAATTCAATGGTTCCAGAATGCTTTTTTTTTTTGGACAGTTTCTAATCAAGAGGTGTCAATGGATGCCTTTAATCCCAGTACTCTGGAGACAGTGGATCTCTGTGAGTTTGAGGCCAGCCTGGTCTACAGAGCAAGTTCCAGGACACCTAGAGCCTCACAGAGAAACCCTCTCCTGTCTCGGTAGGTGGAGGTGGTAGGAAGAAGAAAGAAAGAAAAAAGTAATAAGGAGAAAGACGGTTTCTGATAAAACCTTCTAGTTTGGAGAAAAAATCGGTTTGTCATCCAACACTGATATGTAGCCGGGACATGGATTTACTGCAGTCAGGAATGTAATTAGACAAGCGCCTCACTGCACTTCTGCACTGTGTTAGCCTCCTAGGATTCAGAAGTGTAGCCAAGATGCTGAGGAGCTTGCTCAGTGGGTAAAGGGCTCGTGCACAAGCAAGAAGACAAGCGTTTGGACCGGAGCCAGGGGAAAGCTGGACTGGTGGCAGGCATGGTGGTTGCCTGTAATTTGAGAGGGGAGATGGGAGACAGGAATTCCTCCTAGGGTGAGTTAGCTACCTAGACTAACCAATGAGTCTGAGAGCCCCTGCCTGTGTAAATAATGTGGACAGCGATGGGGAAGGCACTGGACATCAACTTCTGACCTCCAAACTGACCCACACATGTGTGTCCTCACTAAAGGGCACAAATACACATGTACATATATATCATCATTATCATCATCATCATCATCAACACACACACACGAACACAGAAATATAAAGATGAAAAAAGGCAAAATGGCTCAGGGATCACTACCCCTCTGTCCAATCCAGATAACCTGAATTGGTTACCCAGACTCCCATGTAAAAGTGGAAGGAAAGAGGCAGTTCCACAAAGGCATCATTTTACCTCCACGTGTGTTTCATAGCATGTGAGCCCACATACATCATTTACTTTTTTTTTTTAATTTAAAAGTAGTGAGAGCAAAAGAAAAAGAACAGCTGAGCTTGTACAGCTAGACCGGAAGCAGTCGGGCATGAGAGGTAGAGGCAGGAGAATCAGGAATTCCTGTCCTTCCTTAACGACATGGCAAATTCCAGCCAGTCTGGGCTATATAAGATCCTGTCATAGAACAAACAAACAAAGATGGGAGCCTGAGTTATTTAAGCAACAAAAAGTATTTAATATTTTTTGAGACGTCCAGATATAAATTTATTTCAGTTTAAATTTCATTTTGTGGTCTGTGAGTTACTACAGAGTGTCCTCCCCATCTCTGCCAGTCTCTCTCATCTCTGATGTCTAAAGGAAACATTTCTCCTCCTTTTCTTGACAACTATTCCTTAGAAAATGTAATAGTTAGGGCTAGGGAGATAGCTCAGAGCCTCGACATGATGTCTAACTTGTCCACTCTTTGGGATTAACAGTCACCATGGAAACAAGCCTCTGAGCATGCCTGTGGTGTGTTTCTAGGCGTGGGAATTGGAGTGATAAAGGTCCCTCCATTTGTGCAGCACCATGGAATGGGCTGGAGTTCTGGACGAATACAATCTATTTCTTCCTGATTCAAGGTTCCAGGTGAGCAGCTGCTATGACTTCTCCCACATAATAGACTGTACCCCCAAACTGTGAGCCCAAAATGAACCCTTCCTTCCTCAGGCTACTTTTGTCAAGTATCTTGTCTCAGCAATCAAACAATTAATTTATGGTACAATCAAAGGGACCTTAGTTCAATCCCCAGAACCCACATAAAATCCCAACCATGGTGGCACATACTTGTAATTCTGATGCAGGAATGACAGAAACTAGCTAGTTTAACCTATTTGGTGAGCTTCAGTCCAGGGCGAGACCCTGTCTGTAATAATAAGGTGCATATGAGGCTGGAGAGATGACTCAGTGATTAAAAATACTTTTGCTTGCAGAGGGCCTGGGGTTTGGTTTCCAGTTCCCAAATGGTGGCTCTCAATCACTTTTAATTCCAGTTCCAGGGAATCTAATGCTCTCTTCTAGATTCCCTGGGCACTTCATACATGCAGTTCACAGACACAGATAGACACACCACACTCACACACCCCACAATTGTAGATCTTTACTTTTGAAAACATGTAAGTCTTTCAAAAAGTTGTGTAAGCCTCTTACCAACTTTGCAGCTCAGGACAGTCTTTTGGGGAGCCTTGGGGCCATTAAAGTATGAGTAATGAAGTAGGAGGTGCCATTGTCTTATCTGTAGGAAGTTAGTGAAGGGGCTTGGTGCCAGTTAGTAACTTCTTATTTCCCATGAAGACACAAGTATTTCCCCTGCATTTGGATATAGATAGTAATTTGTATGTAACAGATTGTATCTATTCTAAAGAGGGCAGTTCCTTTGTCTTCACACATTCTTTAGCTACTTGAATATGCTGTGTTGCCACAGTTTCATGCTTATTTAAAAATAAAATGACTTTTTTTTAGTTAATTAATGAGTTTAATTACTGTTATTTACAAGAACATAGGTGAAGGGCTATTTCTTGTGCATGGACAACTATCAGTGGCTACACCCCTGAAGGAAATGCCCTTTCCCCTGTCACAGCTAATATTAACTACCTACAGAAACCTCAGGGAGGGGTGAGGCTCCCAGAGCAGCCCCCCTGTAACAATCATATAGACCTGTAAGTCCTGAGAGAGAGAGAGAGAGAGAGAGAGAGAGAGAGAGGAAGAAGAAAAAGAAGAAGAAGAAGAAGAAGAAGAAGAAGAAGAAGAAGAAGAAGAAGAAGAAGAAGAAGAAGAAGAAGAAGAAGAAGAAGAAAAGAAGAAGAAGAAGAAAGAAGAAGAAGAAGAAAGAAAGAAAGAAAGAAAGAAAGAGAAGGAGGAGGAGGAAGAAGAAGAAGAAGAAGAAGAAGAAGAAGAAGAAGAAGAAGAAGAAGAAGAAGAAGAAGAAGAAGAAGAAGAAGAAGAAGAGGAGATGAGAGAGAGAGAGAGAGAGAGAGAGAGAGAGAGAGAGAGAGAGAGATTGAGAGAGATGAGGAGTCTTCTGGGCTGCCCCTCTCCCCTGCCTCCCACAATACCAGGATGGAAAATTGACAGACATTTGCTCCTTTTAAAAGATGAATCCATCTAGGCTGTGGTGGTGGTACATGCCTTTTTGTTTTGTTTTGTTTCGTTTTTAGATTTCTTTATTGATTATATGTAGCTGTCTTCAGACACCTTTTCTTCTCTCTCTGGCCCACTCTCTCTAGCCTCGCTTGCTCTGGCCCAAAGATTTATTTATTTATTTATTTATTTATTTATTTATTTATTTCTTACTATATGTAAGTACACTGTAGCTGTCTTCAGACATCCCAGAAGAGGGCATCAGATCTCATTATGGATGGTTGTGAGGCACCATGTGGTTGCTGGGATTTGAACTCATGAAAAGCAGTCAGTGCTCTTACCCACTAAGCCATCTCTCCAGCCCAGTGCATGCCTTTAATCCCAGCACTTGGGAGGCAGAGCAGATGGGTCTCTGTGAGTTAGAGGCCAGCTTGGTCTACAGAGAGTTCCAGGACAGCCAGAATTACATAGCTCTCAAAACAAAACAAAAAAACGACAAATTTTGGCTTTCTTCATGGCTAGGCTTTGCCTAATACATTATGGACATTGCTACAGTTTGTCTTGTTGCCCTCAGTTCTTCATCTAGACACATTTCTGGTATTCTGTCACTATGTGGAGAACAACTGCCATTTTCTAATTCAGGCTTCCCACAGTTATAGTTGTAAGTGCTACAAATAGGGGATAGCCTCTGGCACAAGGCCTGTGTTGGTTTTGTTTCTTGGTAAATTTAGAAATAATGTCATTTCCCTTCAGTCACGTGGTTTCTTTCCTTCCAAGTGGGTAAGCCTTTTGGCTCACAAGATTTAAGTATGTTTTATACCAGTTTCTATGTGGTAGCATTTTCGTTCTGTTTCTCATTTACTGATCAAATGCTTGTGCATCTTTCAACTGTATCTGCTTCTAAGGTATTTACTTTCTTTTTTTTTTTTTTAACTTTGTGTTTTAACTTTGTGTAGAAATTCCCTCCAAATATGTTTAAAGCATGGCCCACTTTGTTTCTAAGCCTAACTTATTTTTTCTTAAATAAACCTTAGAAAGATGATTGGTACACACTTTTCCAGCAATCACGAGTCTTCCTGAAAGATGCTTTCAAAAGTGGGTTCTTTTCCAGGAAAGGTGGGCAGTAGCCCAGACAGGCATGTTTCTCCTCACAACCACTACTTATTAAACAAGAAGCACTTAAAAAAAAAAGACGTGTGTGTGTGTGTGTGTGTGTGTGTGTGTGTGTAAGCATTTGCCGTGTTGTTTGCAGATGCCCATGGAGGCTGTGGTGGTTTGAATATGCTTGGTCCAGGGAATGGCACTATTAGGAGGTACAGCCTTGTTGGAGTAAGTGTGGCCTTGTTGGAGGTGTGTTACTGTGGGTGTGGGCTTTGAGATACCTTTCTCCTAGCTGCATGGAAGCCAGTCTTCTAGTGGCCTTCAGATGAAGATGTAGAACTCTCAGCTCTTCCTGTACCATGGCTGCCTGGATACTGCCATGCTCCCACCTTAATGATAATAGACTGAAGCTCTGAACCTGTAAGCCAGCCTCAATTAAATGTCCTTATAAGAGTTGCCTTGGTCATGGTGTCTGTTCACAGCAGTAGAACCTAAGAGGCCATAAGAATATCAAATCCCTTGGAGCTGGAGTTGTGCTCAGCCATCTCTCTCTCCAACCCCAGAAGGTATTTATTTTATATGATTTTTTGGTATGTATGTGCACATGTGCTTGGTGCCCAAGGAGGTCAGAAGAGGTGGGTCAGATCCTCTGGAACTGGAGTTATCAATGATTGTTAGCCACCATGTTGGTGTTGGGAACTGAACCTGGGCCCCTTGCAGAACAGCTCTTAACCACTGAGCCATCTCTCCAACCCAAGAAGGTATTTGCTTATGAGTGCTCTGCCTTTGGAATTACATAGTGACCCTTCCTTGTTATATCTTTTCTCACAAATATGTGTGTGTGTGTGTGTGTGTGTGTGTGTGTGTGTGTGTGTGTGATATGGGTTCAGCATACACTTAGAGGGCAATGGGCAATGGGTTCTCTCCTGCTGCCATGGCTCTAGGGATCTAACTGGGGTCGCCAGGCTTACACGGCACCAGCCTTTACCCACTGAACCTCATTGCCAGGCCTCTATGTACCTTCTCTATCAATCACCTCTCTTACCATTGCTGGCTCTTCAGTCATTATTTAGGATGTGAAAGTGGAAGATTAGGGGCTGGAGAGATGGCTCAGTGGTTAAGAGCACTGTTCTCCCAGACGTCCTGAGTTCAATTCCCAGCAACCACATGGTGGTTCACAACCGTCTGTAATGGGATCTGATGTCCTCTTCTGATGTGTCTGAAGATATCATGACAGTATGCTCACACATAAATAAACAAATTTTTAAAAATGGAGGATTAATTTTTCTAGCTCAATTCTCAGCTGCCTTTTCTGTCAGTGTGTGTGTCTAGGCCTTTTGTGCTTCCTGTTTCTGTTTATTCCAAACCTGGCTCTGATCTGAATATATGAGCATCCTTGATTCTTTCCACCTGGTGTGGAACAAGGCTGCAATGAAGGTATTTCTTTCTCTCTTCTGCTGCTTGTCTGCTTACTTGCTATATTTCTTTCTTTTTAAAAAAGATTTATTTTATGTATATGCGTACACTGTTGGTGTCTTCAGACACACCAGAAGAGTGCATCAGACCCCATTACAGATGGATGTGAGCCACCATGTGGTTGCTGGGAATTGAACTCGGGACCTCTGCAAGAGTAGTCAGTGCTCTTAGCCACAAAGCCATCTCTCCAGCTCAATGCCATATGAAGTTGATCTTACCCTCTCTGACTTCCAAAGGTTGAGATTAAAGGTGGTACCATCACACCTAGCACAGCAGCCATCTTGGTATACAGATTTTTTTAATTAATTTATTTACTTTATGTATATGAGGACACTGTAGCTAGTTGTGAACTACTATGTGGTTGCTGGGAACTGAACTCAGGACCTCTGGAAGAGCAGTCAGTGTTCTTAACCGCTGAGTCATCTCTCCAGCCTGTGATAGTTCATTAACTCCAATGTAGGTAAGTGGAAGGTCTCCAATCCACTCAGTCCCACACTCATTCTCATCCCTTCCTGGGCTCTGCTCTTCCTTCCTGGCGCTGCTTATGTTCACTGTCTTCAGGCCACCTTTGTCCTTTCACTGACATCACTAGTTACCTAGTTCATGTTCTTCTCTTCCAGTTCCTGGCTCCATGGTGCTGTCCTTTGGGTCAGATGGTAAACCAAGAAGACAAACACTTTGGAAATTGACTGATATTTTGGGACCATTTTAAGCCCCACTTCATAAAGTCTTATGTACTATGTATGCATGCTTGTCTTTATGAGTTTGTGTGCACCACAGTTGTCAGATGATCATGGAACATTAGAAGAGGGCAGGGGAGGAGTAGGCAGTACTCTGAACTGCTGAGTTGACTCTCTAGGCTTTGTCTTTATTTTTATTCTCAGAATCATTGCAATCAGACTAAGACATGCTCTTATCTGATGTAGGCCAGGGGTCATCAGGCCCAGGCAGTTCAACACACAGAAGTGTGGGTGACCCCAGATCAGCAGCATTGCTGTCAAGCCACACCCCATCTTTAAGTGGCCTCATAGAGTTCCTGCAAGACAGTTTAAAAAATCATTTTCTTTATGTGGATTTCTAAGACTTGCCATGTACCTCAGACTAGCCTCAGATTCCTGATCATCCCCCCTCCATATGCTTAGTGCTAGGATTAAAGGTCAGTACTATGCCTTGCTGAGATTGTATTTTCAATTATAGTTTCTCCTAACAAATCTTAGTACTAGGTGTATTAGAATTTAACACAAGGTCTGAAAATTATCAAGGAAGGTAAATACTGCTATCTTTAATAGAGGGAAGGTGCTATGTGTCAGGAAGAATTAAGACTGGAGCCAGCTCCTTGTCGTCTGGGCTGGTGCCCTGAGCAGACCTTGGGTACAAACTCCACAGCCAGTCCCACAACACCCAGAGTAAGCTCCACTCCCAGGCACTCTAACACGCCCAGGATCCCAGGATCCCAGGACTCCAGGACCCCAGGATCCCAGGATCTCAGGATCCCAGGAGCTTGGTCACACCAAGATCTCAGGGTCCCAGAGGCAGCTTGACTCCCAGGAGCTCTTACACACCCAGGATCTCAGGATTACAGAATCAGAGAGACAGCTGAAATCTGAGGAATTCTGACACAGCCAGGACCACAGGAAGGACAGGCTCCAGTCAGCTATAGCAAGGGTAGGTAGCACTAGAGATAATCAGATGGCAGGAAGCAAGTGTAAGGACATAAGCAACAGAAACCAAGGTTACTTGGCATCATCAGAACCCAATTCTCCTACCATAGCAAGTCCCGGATACATCATCACACCAGAAAAGCAAGATTCAGATCTAATATCACTTCTCCAGATGGTGATAGAAGACTTTAAGAAGGACATAAAAACTCCCTTAAAGAATTACAGGAGAATACAGGTAAACAGCTAGAAGCCCTTAAAGAGGAAACACACAAAAAAATCCCTTATTACAGGACAACACAATCAAACAGGCAAAGGAAATGAACAAAACCATTAAATATCTAAAAATGGAGATAGAAACAATAAAGAAATCACAAAGGGAAGCAATCCTGGAGTTAGGAAACTTAGAAAGAGATTAGGAGTCATAGATGCAAGCATCACCAACAGAATACAAGAGATAAAAGAGAGAATCTCAGGTGCAGAAGATACCATAGAAAACATTGACACAACAGTAAAGAAAATGCAAAAAGCAAAAAGCCCCTAACCCAAAACATCCAGAAAATCCAGGGCACAATGAGAAGACGAAACCTAAGGATAATAGGTATAGAAGAGAGCCAAGATTCCCATCTTAAAGGGCCAGTAAATATCTTCAACAAAATTATAGAAGAAAACTTCCCTAACCTAAAGGAAGAGATGCCCATGAATATACAAGAAGCCTACAGAACTCCAAATAGACTAGACTAGAAAAGAAATTCCTCCCGCCACATAATCAAAACCAAGCAAAGAAAGAATATTAAAAGCAGTAAGGGAAAAAGGTCAAGTAACATATAAAGGCAGACCTATCAGAATTATACCAGCCTTCTCACCAGAGACTATGAAACCTAGAATATCCTGGGCAGATGTCATACAGACCCTAACAGAACACAAATGCCAGTGCAGGCTACTATACTCAGCAAAACTCTCAATTACCATAGACGGAGAAACCAAGATATCCCATGACAAGACCAAATTTACACAAAATCTTCCCATAAATCCACACTACAAAGGATAATAGATGGAAAACTCCAACACAAGGAGGGGAACTACACCCTAGAAATATCTAGAAAGTAATCTTTCAACAAACTGAAAAGAAGACAGCCACACAAACATAATTCCACCTCTAACAACAAAAATAACAGGAAGTAACAATCACTTTTCCTTAATTTCTCTTAACATCAATGTACTCAATTCCCCCAAAAAGACATAGACTAACAGACTGGATACATAGACAGGACCCAGAATTTTGCTGCATACAGGAAACGCACCTCAGTGACAAAGGCAGACCCTACCTCAGAGTAAAAGGTTGGAAAACAATTTTCCAAGCAAATGGTCCCAAGAAACAAGCTGGAGTAGCCATTCTAAAATCCAATAAAATCAACTTTGAACCAAAAGTTATCAAAAAAGATAAGGAAGGACCCTTCATACTGGTCAAAGGAAAAATCTACCAAGATGAATTCTAAATTCTGAACATCTATGCTCCAAATGCAAGGCTACCCACATTCATAAAAGAAACTTTACTAAAGCTCAAAGCATACATCACACCCCACACAATAATAGTGGGAGACTTCAATACTCTGCTCTCAGCAATGGACAGATCATGGAAACAGAAACTAAACAGAAACACAGTGAAATTAACAGAAGTTATGAACCAAATGGATCTAAAAGAAATTTATAGTCCATTTCATCCTAAAGCAAAAGAATATACCTTTTTCTCAGCCCCAAATGGTACCTTCTCCAAAACTGACCATATAATTGGTCACAAAACAGGTCTCATCAGATACAAGATTAAAATAATCCCATGCATCCTATCAGATCACCACAGACTAAGGCTGGTCTAAAATATCAACAAAAACAATAGAAAGCACACATATACATGGAAGCTGAACAACACTCTACTCAATGATAACTTGGTCAAGGAAGGAATAAATAAAGAAATTAAAGGCTTTTTAGAATTTAATGAAAATGAAGACACATCATAACAAAACTTATAGGGATACAATGAAAGCATTGGTGAGAGGAAAACTCATAGCTTTGAGTGCCTCCAAAAAGAAACTGGCAAGATCTTACATTAGCAGCTTGACAGCACACCTGAAAGCTCTAGAACAAAAAGAAGCAAATACACCCAAGAGGAATAGATGGCAGGAAATAATCAAACTCAGGGCTGAAATCAACCAAATAGAAACAAAAAGAACTATACAAAGAATCAACAAAACCAGGAGCTGGTTCTTTAAGAAAATCAACAAGATAGATAAACCCTTAGCCAGACTAACCAGAGTGCACAGAGACAATATCCAAATTAGTAAAATCAGAAATGAAAAGGGAGACATAACAGCGAAATATATCTTAAAATGATTAGTCTGTTTGTTGAATATTAATAGTTGAAAATATTAAAATCATGTTCTACAAACATCATGAAATATTATTGATAATTTCTCACTGTGCTTGAAATTAGCACTCTCTTAATGTTTAACTTTAAAGAGTTTTTGTTATTTTGAAATTTTTAAAATATACTCACTGATAAAATAATTTCTCTCCTAGAAACACTGATAATCTTTTTTTTTTTTTTTTTTTGGTTTTTCGAGACAGGGTTTCTCTGTATAGCCCTGGCTGTCCTGGAGCTCACTTTGTAGACCAGGCTGGCCTCGAACTCAGAAATCCACCTGCCTCTGCCTCCCGAGTGCTGGGATTAAAGGCATGCGCCACCACGCCCGGCTTGATAATCTTTTTTAAGTAAACTGATTATTAGACAATGTACACAGATTTAAAATGTGTTTTAAATACTCTCTCATATGTCGATAAGGGCTTTTGACTATATTTCTTAATGATTCATTTTTAATATTTTATGCTCTTTTACTATGCTTAATTCCCAAAGAATATTTTGCATTGTTTTGAAACAATTTAGTATTCAACATTAGATATAGGATCCTCAGTTATGGATAGTATTAAATATTCATTAATGATATTTTTAGGGTATGAAAAGATATGAAAATAAAAGTTGAACAAAATGTTTTATGTATTATTTGATTCTCAAAATACTCAGTATTACTAATATGTTTGATGTATAAACTGCATTTAAATAATAATAAATAATAATAAAATGCATTTAAATAATAAAAAAGTTTAAGAAAGAAAAAAAAAAAAGACTGGAGCCAGCAGTTCTCTCATCCTTAATGAAAAGGAGAGAAAGAAAACTGGCAAAGATTACACCTTTACCTCAAGGGAATGTAGTTTGACCTTTCTTTCTTTTTGTAAAACAATAATTTATTTTTATTTTATGTGCATTGGTGTTTTGCCTGCATGTGTGTCTGCATGAGGGGGTTGGAGCCCCTGGAACTGGAGTTACAGACAGTTATGAACTGCTATGAGGGTGCTTGGAATTGAACCCTGGTCCTCTGGAAGAGCAGCTAGTGGTCTTAACCACTGAGCCATCTCCCCAGCCCTAGTTTGATCTATCCAGCTAAGTGAAATGGCTTTCCTACTGCGCCTTGGCTAGCAATGCCTCATGTTGTCAAAATCTGATATATTGGGCTGGTGAGATGGCTCAGTGGGTAAGAGCACCCGACTGCTCTTCCAGAGTTCAAATCCCAGCAACCACATGGTGGCTCACAACCATCCGTAACGAGATCTGACTCCCTCTTCTGGAGTGTCTGAAGACAGCTATAATGTACTTCCATATAATAAATAAATAAATAAATAAATAAATAAAAGGAAAACGATTTAAAAAAAAAAATCTGATATATTGCCTCATTTTCTTCCAAGCTGTTTTCTGGCAGTGCGTCTTCTTTCTTTTCCTCAGCTTTTATCTCTGGATTATACTCCTGTAATCCTGCTGCTTCAACAAATTTTGCCAAGGTCAAGGAATCAGACTTTACTCCACTGTGCCCTTTCTGCTCAAAGAACAAGCCCTTGTTGTCTCTGTAGGGAAGGCTGATGCTGCGGCTGAACAGTGGCTCCTCGATCCCCAGCAGCACTCGGGTGTGGTACGATATTGCCTGAAATAAAAGGAAGATTTTTAGTGGGACTAACTTGAAAATACAAGGAAATCAAAGCTTCATTCAGTTTTCCATGTCTCTTGAAAACCAATTACTTATATTTTTACAATGAGAGAATGAAGTGATAAGAAAGCTTTAATAGATGCTGACACCATTGCATACACTAGCAAGATTTTGCTGAAAGGACCCTGATATAGCTGTCTCTAGTGAGACTACGCCGGGGCCTAGGAAACACATAAGAGGATGCTCACAGTCAGCTATTGGATGGATCACAGGGCCCCCAATAGAGGAGCTAGAGAAAATACCCAAGGAGCTAAAGGGATCTGCAACCCTATAGGTGGAACAACATTATGAACTAACCAGTACCCCGGAGCTCTTGACTCTAGCTGCATATGTATCAAAAGATGGCCTAGTCAGCCATCACTGCAAAGAGAGGCCCATTGGACTTGCAAACTTTATATGCCCCAGTACAGGGGAACTCCAGGGCCAAAAAGTGGGAGTGGGTGGGTAGGGGTGGGGGGGTATGGGGGACTTTTGGGATAGCATTGGAAATGTAAATGAGGAAAATACCTAATTAAAAAAAAAAAGAAAGCTTTAATAGGCTTACAAAATGGCTGTTCTGGAACTCACTCTGTAGACCAGGCTGGCCTCGAACTCATAAATCCGCCTGCCTCTGCCTCCCAAGTGCTGGGATTAAAGGCGTGTGCCACCACTGCCCAGCAGGAAACAAAATTCTAAAGTGCTGCATCCTCTTGCGTGATGGGACAGCTTGTGTGAGTCACATCCAGCTTCTGTTTATGCAACATTTTGGGGGAAAAAATGAATAGGAACAAATAGATTACTGTCAAGATTCAGAGACTAGAGAAGGGCTGACAGTGATGGGGACCCAGAAGTTTGAATTTGAGGAAACTGATTCTTTGGGGGTAGGTACATGCCTCTAAGCATTTATTAACATCCACAGAACCACACAGAACAGAGAATGACTTTACTGCATGAAACAGAAAAGTCAAGTGTTGGGCCAATAGGCTGGACTACAGATGAGCATTACAAATTTAGGGTATAATTAATCCCTCTGAAGTGGTAGGAAGAAAAGAGGCTCACATGCATTGCTTTCCCTTTGGAGAGTCGAGCTTTGTATAGATACTGTAAATCTTAGGGACAAAACCAAGTATATACAAACATTGTGCTTTATTTGGTAAAATTGTCTCTTAAAAAGGCATATGCTTATTGATGGAAAGAGCCATGTTTCTCACTGTCAGAGAAAGTTACAAATAGGACTTGGGTCTGTGGTACTAGGGACTCCGCGTGCTGTGTCCTCATTCTCGCTGACGCCAAGCCTGCCAATGTCAGCCGGTGGGCCTGCTGATGAGCTTGCAAGAGGTGGATGAGTGGCCCTAGAGCATGCTGCCATGGTGGAGGAGGATGGGCTGGGCAAAGTGGGCCCACCCAGGTTAGGATTAGGCCCAGGAACATTCCATAGGATAGCCTTGATCCAGGGAAACTCTATACATCCCGGTCCTCACAGACCTGGATGCTCCAGCAGAAAGAACCCTAGATTCTGAGAGTGGCACCACTTTCTGGATGTTAACATGAAAGGGCAATGGCATTAGCCATGGCATGGTCCTCTCAGATTATGTGCCTGCTCCACACACTCTCACTGCCAGGCACCCAGAGCACCTTCACAAAACCAGTGGCCTGGAAGAGCAGGAAATGTCCAGGTACAACCAGATGGTCTTCAGCCGAGAGAGTGCACCTCCAGAGGATGTGCTTGGGCCTACACAGGCCCCTTCAGCCCTCCCAGTCTGTGCAGCACGTGCCTGCTAATGATGGTATTCCTGCCTAGAATGAACTGAACTGGTATCCAATATAAACGCTACATCTAAAGAATTTTAAGGAGGCTGTGATAGTGTATGGTTTGCACTCTCTGTTTTCTGTTTTCTTTTTAATATTTATTATTTATTTTATGTACATGAGTACACTGTAGCTGTCTTCAGACGCACCAGAAGAGGGCATTGGATCCCATTACAGATGGTTGTGAGCTATCATGTGGTTGCTGGGAATTGAACTCAGGACCTCTGGAAGAGCAGTCAGTGCTCTTAACTGCTGAGACATCTCTCCAGCCCAGCTTGCACTCTCAATTTGTTAAAGAAATGTTAAATACTTGGGCTAAGCAGAATAGGGTTATCCCCGCCTCCCCCACCCCCGCCCGCCTCGCCCAGACTGGAAAGGATTGGCATCAGCTATTCTAGAAGCTGGATAACAATTACAGTGGTTGTTGTGGTGGATGCACAAAGCCACAAAAAATAGAACAGAATATAGTGAGGGGGATAAATTTTACTTAAGACCAACTGCTCGGTGAAGGGCGTTTTACTGATTTACAAGAGCAAATCCAATCTGATGATGGTGTCATTGAACAATGTCAAGTTGTGGTTTTAAGAACCTGGGGTTTAGCTAGGCAGAGGTGGTGCAAGCCTTTAGTCCCAGCATTTCAGAGGCAGAGGCAGGCGGATCTCTGAGTTCGAGGTCAGCCTGGTCTACAGAGTGAGTTCCAGGACAGCGAGGCTACACAGAGAAACCCTGTCTCAAAAACAAAACAAAACAATTGTAGCCTCCCTCAGCCTTGAAGCAGGCTGATTCAGACTTTGCTGCCACTGGATATGACATCACCTAGCCTTCCAACTTAGATGGCTATATTGTTATGTCAACTACTGCTGCACTTCTCTGAGACTCTGCTACCTGCTGAGAGACCCTTGAGACACATCCTATCCTGCCTACAGGTTGGCTCCAGGCACCAAGAATGGACTGGGGGGGGGGGGGATGGGTTTTCCCCCTTACAAGCACAGTCTCTTAGTAAACTCGCAGGCCTTGATCAGAGAAAATTTGTCTTGGCCTCATTATTTCTCCCGCCGTCTAGTCTCTCTTTCAGCCCCAACCTGCCTACCAGGAGTACCCAGTTCATGTAGGCCGGGCCGGCTTACAACAACACAAAACAAAAAAACAAAACAAAACAAAACAAAAAAAGGGCCCAGGGTTTGGTTGAGGAGTCAGGGTAAAATATACCTAACTTATGAAGGTAATACAGGGGCCTGCAGAAGCATTTACCAAATCCTTACAGAGACTGGTTTAGCTGTATAGAGCTATTATCAGACCCAGAAACCAGACAGTCATTGATAGAAATATTGGCCTTTGAAAACACAAATATGGAATATAAGAGAGCAACCAGACCATTGAAAGCATGAGGAGTCCCAATAGAGGAACAGTTAAGAGAGACAACTGATATTGGCTCTCAGGAACATTATGCTAATATAGGGCAAGCTATAGTTAGAAGTCTTAGAAATCAACATGCCCGATGCTTTAATTGTGGTGAATTTAGCTATTTACAAAAACACTATAAGGCTAGAAGATTCAGAGCTTAAAATAGCAGGTCCATTGACTCTAGAGAATATGGTGTTCATAGACAGAACAAGTAGGTTCTGGCTATTATGAACAACAAAAGTTTCCAGGGTATTACTATAGCTGCCTTAGAAAGGGCAAACATTAGTCAAAGAATTGCTGGTCCGAGAGGGTCGTACGAGGGCAACCTCTTGCCTGATAAGCAGAGGGGACTGTCAGCTGGAGGCTCTGCAATAAAAAAATACTAACCATATTCCTTTGGTCAGCCAGAAAGTATCATGCAGGCAAGAAAATGAAAATTAAGTATTTCTGATCTCATACATGCTACAGAAGGGAGTGTAGCTTTGGATCTGGCCACAGATGTGCCTTTTACCCTATCCCCAAAAGTTGAATGTTACAAGTTAATCACCGGTGTGCATGGTTTTGTACTCTCAGGAACAGTGGGAATAATCTTGGGCAGAAGTGGGTTAACTTCTCAAGGACTTACTGTGCATCCTGGTATAGTAGATAGGTATAGCAAGGAAGAAATTAGAATCATGGCGTATGTGAAAAAGGAGATGCAAATTGATATAGGAGAAAGAAGTGCTCAACTGTTGTTTCTTTACATTAAGGACAAGGGTGTTCCAGTGGAAAGGACGGGAGCTTTTGGGAGTACTGGAAAATGTGTGTTCTGGCAAGCAATGGTTAATGATCAGAGACTCAAATTAATAGTGCAAGTGAATGGCTGACATAGAAGAGTTGTTAGATACAGGAGCTGATGTTAGTATACTTTCCCCAAAGTCTTGGAAGCCAGACTGGCCATTTCAGAAGGTATACACACAATTTATAGGAATTGGAAACTTATCAGGAATAAGACAATGTGCCCAATGGATTGCCTGTGTGGGACCAGATGGGCAAACAGGGAAGCTGAGACCTTATGTGGGTGACATAATCATACAGTTATGGGGAAGGGATCTTTTATAACAATGCGGGATGCAAATTTATATTCCTGTCATTTCAGGGATGTGGGAAGCCACATGTGCCATTGCAGAGTGGCACTGACTACTGCTGGCCACCACGCATAAGTTTGGACAAACAACCAATGTGTACATATGCAGAAAAGTTTTTTGCAAAGACACTGCCTGGTCCAGGCATGATAATGAGGCTTTGGGAGTATAACCAATCAGATGTGAGACATGCAAATGAGGTATGATAATGAGGCTCTGTGAGGTACAGAGAGAGAGAGTAGCCAATCAGATGAGGAACATGCAAATGAGGCTTAGTGCATAACCAATCTGGGTGTGAGACACGCCTCTCCTAGGCCTATACAAGCAGCACCAGTTCTGGGCTCTGGGTCTCTTTGCCTCTGCAATCAAGCTCTCCCAATAAACGTGTGCAGAAGGATCCTGTTGCAGCATCGTTACTGCTGGCCAGCGTGCACAAGACAGGAACAGCAAATCAGGAAATTAAGAGTGATATGGTAGATGCTCCTGGCAGCAAAGTAGGTGAAGTACAGATGCAATTACATAAGTACTAAATGAGTATCAAAGGCATAAAACGTTACTGAGAGCTCTGGAAGAGAGGTTACTTTGGACAGCAAGGTCAAGAACAACCTCCTGTGGAGATGAGGAGGAATTGGTCCTAAAGCATGATTCAAGGGAAGGAGAACTTAGCAAAGATCTCCAACAGAGGGAGCATGCACTAGTAGGCTATGAGTTAGGCTGGGGATTAGACCTGGCAGGCTGGAGAAGACTCAGGTGGAGGAGTGGCAGGGCAGGCGCCAGGAAAGAATGGTGGCTGGAGCAAACTTACAGAGAGCCTGGAATCCTAAACCAAGGTTTGGGGCTATCTCACACCAGGGAGATCAGAGAGGGTTTCTTAACAGTGTGTAAGTAGTTGGAAATCAAGATCTAAAAGTAGAATCTTTGAGTCCCACAGGCTTACTAAGAGAGGCTAAAGGCAGGAAAGCGGGAAGCTACTGCAGTATCGTAGGTACGAGGCGGTAAAATACCAGACAGTACAAGTGCTACAGGAGGAAGTGACACTCAAGACAGAGGGAGGAAGCGACCACAGTGAGTCTGAGGGATGAGCGTATGATGACAAGAATGGACCAGAACAGAGAAAGATGGGGCAGGCAGCGAGTAGGATTGTCCTAGCACTTGGCACAAGGAAATGCCATGCACAAACTCACCTTCATGTCTTCAAAATCAGTTATTCCCATCTGAGGAAGGTTGGAGCAGTTTACGTGGATGAGTTTTTGACCATTGATGAAGTTTTCAGTAAAACACTCCTGTCAATGCAAGAACAGCTCTTAAACATGCATTATGGCGACTGGAAGCAAAAAAGAGACAAAGCCACATTTTTGCTAATTTATTTATTTATTTTTTAATAGAAGTGCTGGGTTAAATTTCAGGCAGTGGCTTCAGTCTGCTTTTGCATGTTGTGTGTTGTAACTGATCTTTTTTTCTTCTTGAGACAATGACTTTGTGTGTGTGTGTGTGTGTGTGTGTGTGTGTGTGTGTGTGTGTGTGAGAAGGCAGGGTAGAGAAAAGCTATCACTCTTTGTTCCAGCTGAGCTGGAACTCAGTTTATAACCCAGGCTGGCCTCCAATCCCTGATGACCTGCCTGAATCTGTCTCCTGAGTGATAGCATTACAAAGACATTTTAAAATACAGAAGGTACAAAAGGTTTCAGATCCTGTTTTGTGACAACCTAATGCTGTAGTCAGCATCAATAAATTCAGAAGAGCACACTTGTTGTTGTTGTTGTTGATAAAACCAATTTGGGTGGATAGCTAATATGCATTAATACTTTTAAGTGTTTATAACACATATGACATATTTGGGCAGACAACTAAAAAGAGTATAAATTCAGGGTGAGGGCATTGCCAATGAGACATCTTAACAGAAAGACCTAATTTTGAACAAAATATATTAAAACTATAGATTTATATGCAAAGGGGACTCTATACATTTTTAAACCTCTATACAAGGAACAAAGAGAATTATAATAATTGGGATGAATAGGAAAATCAAATAAAACTTTTTCTTCTAAAATACTGTTTACTTATATCTATATATCTCAGTTATAGGCTGAACATGTGTTTGACATGTGCTAATGCAGGAGGTCCAATCTTCACTATCACACACACAAGACAGGAAAAGACACACAATCAAAACTGACTTCCCCCACAGTGCAGGACTTCTCTGTTAGAGGCAAGAGAACTTGTCAGTCATAGAGAAAAATGGGATTAGAGCATGTAACTTCAAAACCATTGCTTTTGTATATACCTTGTATTGAGGGAAGCCTAGATCACTAATCCACTCTGCAACCCTTTCTGGGCTCCAGGTAAGATGCTCAAACTCTGGGGTAAGACTTGGCTTGGTTTCTTTACGTCCTAGTAGCTCCACCTCCTGGGGTAACACTGTAGAATCCCTCAGTTCTGTCTGAGACTCTGAAGCATCAACGATTGGGAACAGTTCGTTCATGTCAGTCTGAAGGTCTTTGAGGAACTCCTGGGTTTCGTACAATGTACTGAAGGACTCTACGCTTTCTCTAGGAGATCCTACTATAAACTCAGTTTTAATCTTGGCTGGTAATGCTAGCTTATCTTTGCCTGCAGGATAATTAGGTTTGCTTGATTCTGGTTTGTCTTCCTTGGGGAGGTCTCTCTCCTCTTCTGGCTTGGGTTTATTTGGTAACTCTAGATTTTTCTCGGTTGGTTCTGGCTGCGACTTCTCTTGAATGTCTGGATCAGTTATCTGCTGTGGCTTGTCACCCGTTTTCTCCGTTGTCTTTATTAGTTTCTCCTTTGGAAATTCAGTCTGTGTTTGTAGCCCCGGGTCCTTGTCCTTACTTGGCTCTATTAATGTGTCCTTTAATTTAGACCTTTCACTTGATTTTCTCAGCTTGTGCTTTTGAGCTGATGGTTTCCGGTCCCCTAATGGTTCTGGAACTTTCTCCTTAATGGACTCTTCTTGTGTCTCCTCTTGGTCATCTAGTAGTTCTACAGTAATCTGTTCTAGCATCTCTGGAAATTTTTCATCAAAAGAGCTTTTTTGTGCTTTCTTTGAAGCCTTTAATGGTCTCTTTTGTGAGAGTTCTAGACTTGCTTCATCAATGGGTCTTCTTGATTCTTCTTCAAAATCCTCCAGTGGCCCTGAGACTTTCTTTTTAGTTGACTGTCTTAGTTTTTTGTCTGGGAACTTAGTCTGCTCAGGTTGCTCTGTGCCTGACTGCTCTGTGGACTTGAAGTGAGGTTTGAGATCTGCTTCCTCAGTAGACTTCCTTAGCTTCCGGTCTGGGAACTTAGGTTTAGTTACCTCATATGGCTCTGTACTTTTTTCTTTAATTGACTCTTTTTGTTTCTTTTCCGATTTGGTCATCTTGGATGGAGGTAGAGCTTCCTCTTCAACTGATTTTCTTAGTTTTTCACTTCGAATATCTGGTGTCTTCTGCTCTGGATCTATTTTTGTTGGTAGCTGTGTACCTGTTCTTGTAGGTGGTCCTTTGAACACACCTACTGAAACGTCCTGTCGTTGTAGGTCTGGCACCTCATGATTTTTACCTACGGGCACCAAATCCCCCTTGCGTGTCCTGGTTGGCTCTAGTGGCACATTTCCTACATTTCCTGGGTCTCGGTCAGTATTTGGGGACAGCTTAGAGCTTACCTCAAACAAGGTGTCTGCGTTAGCATTATGTAATTTACCAGATTTGGTTCTTTTAGGCTGCAGACTCAGACTCTCATCGGAGTCAGAATTATAATCTCCTGAGACTTCAGACATGTCAGTCGATGCGCCCAAGGCCTCCTAGCAACCTCAACTTCCGACAGCGTCTCTATGGATACCACGATTTCCGGCGGGGTTTTCCAGACTCTTCCCGAGATTTTGTCGATCCTTCCAAGTGCGGACTGTAAAAACCGGCGACCGAAAAAGCACGCCCCCCCCCCCCCCCGCCCCTCTCACGTGTCAGGCCAGCGCTACCCTCTGCCGCCCAGCCGCTCCTTCCGGCCCGTGGCTCGCTTCGGCTCCGCTCGGCTCTCCTCTGCCGCGCTCGCTTCGCCTTCGGCTGTTTCCGGAGCCGCAAGCCGCTGGCTGCGGAGCCGCTCCCGGCGCGGGCTGCAGATGTCGGACCGGCAGGCAGCTGAGGGGCCGGCCTTCTGGAGCCCCGCAGCTCGCCGAGGGTCGGCGGGCGGCGTCGGGGACCGACGGGGAGTGGAGGAGAGCCAGGCGGCCGCCTCAGGTACGCAAGGCCCCGGGCGCTGCAAGGGTGGGTGCCTCTGGGCTCGGGGCCGCGCACCTCGGGCGACCGGGGTCCCCACCGTCACGGGGCCCGCGGCTGCGCTCGAGGTCGTTTTCTACGCGGTTTGGAAATGCCCTGGTTCCAGTCCCGCTCCCTTTCTCGGAGCACCCGGCTTGGCAGTCCGGCTCCTTCCGCCGCGCCTCTTTGGCTTCAGTCGGGGTCCGCATCCCACCTCCATTCCCGCCGCTCTCACCCCTGCCCCTGTCTTTGGCTCTCCGCGCGACCCCACCTGCCTTTCCGCGCGCTCCTGCCGGCGTCTGCTGGGGCGCCCGCCTTCCTCTCAGAACCCCGCTTTGCCCTAGCGTAGGCCCCCGCGCCCAACCTCCGTCCCTTGCATCCTTGAGAGTGGGAGAGATGGAAAGCAGCCAGAATAAGGAGGCTTTGAGGTCTCGAAGGAGCCTGATAGTGAAAGCAAAGGCAGGAACTAGAGGCTGCAGTAGAAATTTTGGTGATGTCTCTCGTTCTCCGAGATCCACCCCTCCTCTTGCTTGGGCCGGTGTCTCCATTTCAGACCACACAAGTTCCTTCGTGTGATTTTACTTAAGTGTCCAAAAGCTATAGGCACAGTCTATCGCGCTGTTACCTTTCAGCCTTGTGACCATCACAGGGGCGTGCGACTAAAAGGATACTTTAGAGGGGAGAGATCTGGTCACACTAAGTGCAAGTGATTGGTTTTATCGAGATCTCAAAGTAGCTGTCACAGTGACTGAGGTACTGCTGTGGATTCCTGATGCTTAGTTGGAATGTGAATCCTCACTTTTAGTGCCCTTGGACAATTGGTTAAACTTCTCTAAACATGTCTGAGTTTCCTCTTGTATAAGATGTGGGTTCTAAAAGTACCTGTGCCTTACAGCATCGGTGGGAGGATCGTGAGCCACTGTGACTAAAGTACTTGATGTGCAACCCAAGATGCCCGCTGTACAAAGCAATTGGAGGAGATTAAAGTCTGATTTAGTACAACTAAATTACTAGAAAAGGTATTCCTGGTTGCTATCTTTCAACATAGTGGCTTTTCTCCATGCCCCTGGTGTGTGGTGCTGCACGAGCACCCCTCCCCCCCCAGCTGTGAATCACGGACAATATTTTTATTGAAAACATCCTAATACATTTTGTCTTTTCTATTTTTAAGGGTTTTTTTTTTGTGCTCTGTGGTAAACAATGCTAACATATATTTGATATTATGGTAATAAAAATTCTAATTAGGGTGGGATGTAGTTAAGCGGTAGAGTTCATTTTCGAGGCCCTGGGTTAGTCCCTAGTGCTACCAAGAAAGAAAAGGGGAAAAAAATTAAGTGTACTTTCTGAAAGATTATAAAGATTAAACATATAAGCCCTTATACAGGTATATGTTTTATAAGCACCTGTCCCTTATATGTGCCAATAATTATAAATTACATACACATTAACTTGTCTTTCATTTTCTCACTTTGTGGTGAACATACCCGAGTGTCTTTGCTTTATATCAGATCTATTTTCTAACATATTCCTGGAGTGCTCTTAACACCTTGTGTTTCAAATGTTTGTTGGGTGGGAAGTTCTGCAAATATCTGGCTGAATCTGGAGGTGAAGGTAACAGTGCAAAGATTTGACTGAACATCCAGTAATAACCAAGGATGCTCCTTGGGGTAGAGTGGTGGATCTTAACCAGGAGCAATTTGACACCCCAGGAGACATCTGGCAACATCTGGCAACATTTTTGGTTATTGGAGCTATAAGCAGCTATTACAGCCAAACTATAAGCCATAGGCTATTAAAAGGTCCTTGGCCTGCAGGTCTACCTCACGTGTTAGAAATGCTGCATTCGAAAGAAACTCAGGCCTGGACTTAAGCTTCGTCTCTGAAGCTCGGGGGCAATGCTACTTTAGTGGGGTTTTATAGACTCCGGAGTGAAACTTTAAAACTGCTCAAAATTGGGAGTGTGCTGCCACTTCCCAGTAGAAAATGAGCTGAGTTAACGTAGAGACACTAAAAAGGGAGGAGACAGAAAGACGCTTTTTGTTATCTTAGAAAACAGCAGGGGAAAATGAGTGGATATTCATTTGTTATTGAACTGAGGGTTTGAGTCTTTCAGTGTACTTTATTCCTTCAGGAGTTTGTCAGTATGCAGAATAACAAGAAAGAATGTGTTTTTACCATGCAGCACCGGTATTTGTTGCTGAGGTTTTGGTAAAAGGAAGGATGTATGTTTGTGTAAGCCAAAGTCTCTAGTGGTCATGGTGTTCCTAGAGTCTTAGGAACTGTGATTGTTTTTTAATTTTTTTTTTTTTTTGGTGTTTTTTGTTTTTTATTTGGGGGCACCTGGGTTCTTCTTTTCCCCAGAGGAGAATCATTCCTTATATCATGAAACTCTCTGAGGAATACGTATTACATCACTTAAAGGCAGGTTTTTTTTGAAGTCTACAGAGCCCTGGGGTACTGGGGTGGGGGTGGTTTTGTGCACTGTGTATTCAGATGCCGATTGCTGTGCCCAGAGATCTGGTTGCAGTTTGGACATTGACAATGTCATGATATTTGGAGCAACTCCTGTCTCGGTGATGTGTGATAATTCTTTTCCATCTCCCCTGATTGATTAACAGTGAGCTGATTCAGCCTATAGCTGGGCAGAAGAGGGTAGGGCGGGACTTCTGATTCCAGTCCGGAGTCGCAATTGAAAGGGAAGAATGAGAGAGGAAGAAGGGAGAAGGACCAGGAGGATTCGCACACAGTCAGGGGAGTCACCATGAGGACACACATGGAACAGAGGGAAGCAGGCATCTGTAGAGAGTTAGAACAGTGCCTGCAGCTTGTTCGTAAGTTTATTAGGCTCCCGTGCCATTTTTTTCGGGAGCTAAAAATGGACTAGAGCGGGCGAGTACGCCCTGTAGTTAACCTGGGAGCAAAAGGGGTGAAGAATAGCTCAGAGAACTACATTTACACTGGGGAAGATAAAGGGCAGTGTTTGTGATGACCTCAGCAAGGACTCAGTTTGCTGTGTATGACCAAGCGTCTGATGTTCAGGCCTGGAGATGGGCAGGTGAACTTGGTGATGGTTCTAGTGTAAGACTGAGCAGTGCAGTCTGTCCTTTTGCAAGGGATGGAGTGGTTCATGTCCGTGACCGTTTCTTGTTAAGTTAGCTAGGACTGGAAATGGAGCGGCTCTCTGCCGGATGGGACAGAGTGCTGGCTGGAAGCTTATGCCAAGACGTCTTTTTGTTTTTATTTCTTAATTTCTATTCTGATTTTTAAATTGACATGCTAATAATTTGCTTTTAAAAAGAATAGTTATTGCATTTTTACAGTGTCGATGGCTGGTTACCATGTTTTACTTCAGTTCATGAGGTATAGTACAACCAGTGTTACCTGAATGAACACTGAGGTCTGTCATACCCCAGCCTTGGGCACTGAAGAGAAATTGGGCTATATGGTCACTGGGTTCTGTTGAAGCATCACCCAGTTGATGTGCTTTCCTGTAAGCCTCCCAGTTCTAACCACATCACCTGCTTTTGGGCCTCTGCTCTGAAAAAAAAAAAAAAAAAAAAAAAAAAGGTAGGCTAATTATTTCTGCAGCTGTCTAGTGAAGGGGAAGTCTTAGGAAATGAATTCTAAAGAAACCTTGACCTAATATTCAGACACTTTGGGGAAAACCTGCCCTTTTTTTAGCTTCCCAGTAAAGAGAATAGACAGTAAGCTCAGACCTGTAACATGAGACTGAGCCACTCTTAGCCTGGAAAGAAAATCATAGTTTGAAAAAGGTCCAGAGCTGGGTGCTGGTGCCGTGCATACTTCTAGTCCCAGCATTTAGCATCAGAAGTAGGTGGGTCTCTGTGAATTTCAGGCCAGCCTGGTCTACAAAGCAAGCTCCAGGACAGCCAGTGCTATAACAAAGAAACTCTGTCTCAAAACAAAAAACAAACAAATAAACAAACAAAATAACCAGACAACAACACCCCCAAACAAAAACAAGACAAAACAACAACAAAAACCAAAAGGGAAAGGAAGCGGTCCCATGTAGAGAGAGTCTTTGAAGCAGGCTTTGAGGAGGCTTTGGTTTGGTTGAGCCCATCAGTTACGAACTGTTACCGTCCAGCTCCTGTTTCTCCTCCACTCATTGGTTCCAAGATTTTGGCCAGTTACGAACCCTAACACTGATCTTGTCACAGTAAAGAGTACCATAGTCAAATATTATTTGGTTACTATTTTAAATTTTCATTTCAGTCTTAATGTTATACGTGATAGTACTAGCTTGAGAAATTAAACTTTTATAATCATACTAAGATTAACAAATACATACTCATTAAAAAGAATAATAAAAGCCTTTCTCTGCTGTCCTCCAATTTGTAAAACTTGTCCTGTTTTCTCTAGAAATATACAGAGAATTAGCTTTCATTTGGCTGCCCTATTAAAATCTGTACTACTGAAAAATTGGCTTTTCCTTGTTCCTAGTGGTTTAGATTTCAGAAACCCCAAAGGATGTGTTTATATTTGTTTTTTTTCCTGTCTCTCTCACACAACAGTCCATCTTCCCACATTGTATACTCCAGGAAATAAACTTATGTTTTTCTTTTCTCCTTACACTTCCTGCCTATTCAAATACAGCTACAGTTGTTTTTGCCAGCAGTTCTTGAGTAAGTTAGGGCATTCCTTTAAACTTAAACTTTCTTTCTTTTTCTGTATACATTAAGCTGTTTGGAAAAAAAGATGCTCTGGGAAGCGACTCTTGATATATGAACTTTGTGTAGCCTGACTGATAAGGAGAAATGGAAATGACTCACTGTTGGTACAGGTGCACAAAACATAGTTGTACCTTTCTCCAGGGGACCTAAATTACACTGTTACTATCCATCACAATTAGAACATAGTTTCCATTGACCTGTTTCTTTGCAGTGTCTATTTTATATGGGTTTATTCCTGTTTAAGAATGTGGATACAAGGTTATTACAGCATCATTTGTAGTGGTAAAAGATTTTGGAAAAAAGTTTATCCATAGAAAACTCATAAATTGATGACTTGTTTTTCATCAAATGAAATATTTGCTGTAGAAAAGAATGAGAAAGCTTCATAAGGTATCTGAGGTGCAGCTAGAAAAAAAGAAAATTTGCAGTAGTGTGTCTAATGTCCCAGTAGTGTAGAAAATCTGAAACTCATGTGTATATGTATGTTATATCCTTCCCTTTATTCACACAAACATGCACATTACCTTTACGTGCATAAAGTCTCTCTGGAAGACTACATAAAACCCAATAGTGTTGATCGCCTTTGGAGATGGGGGAGCTAACATAGAAGGAAGCTTTCATGGTAGAGTTTTGACACTTTGGAATTTTGAATAACAAGAATCTACCTATTCAGAAAAGAAATACAGGGGCTGGAGAGATGGCTCAGCGGTTAAGAGCACTGACTGCTCTTCTGAATGTCCTGAGTTCAAATCCCAGCAACCACATGGTGCCTTACAACTACCTGTAATGAGATCTGATGCCCTCTCGTGGTTCTGAAGACAGTAACAGTGTACTTACATATAATAATAAATAAATATTTTGAAAAAAAAAAGAAATACATATACAAATACTCATGTGCTAGAACATTCTTCACTGGTTTTTTCCCCTAAAATTGGAGTCTTTCTGCATTTAGGAACAGATATTTTTTAATTAATTAATTTATTATTATTATTATTATTTTGGTTTTTCAAGACAGGGTTTCTCTGTGTAGCCCTGGCTGTCCTGGAGCTCACTCTGTAGACCAGGCTGGCCTTAAACTCAGAAATCCGCCTGCTTCTGCTTCCCAAGTGCTGGGATTACAGGTGTGTGCCACCATGCCCGGCCAGATCTTTTTTTAAAAGTCCGATTTTTTTTTTTCATGAACTAGAGTTTAGCAATATCTTTGAGTACTAACTTTATGTTCTAGTATATATTTTATTGTCTTAAACTGGTTCATTATTAATTTAAAACTATTTTTCATTAAAAAAAGACTATATTAAGATTTCATTAAAAAAAACCAGTTACCTACTTTCATAATGTACCATTGCCAACAAAATCACTCAGTAGTAATTATTTTGATATATACTTAAAGATTTCATTTCTTTAATTTAATTTAATTTAATTTAATTTTGAGATAAGAGTCTGTGTAGTCCTGGCTGGTGTGGAACTTGCTATGTAGACTGGGCTGACTTCTTCCAAGTGCTAGGATCAAAGGCATGGGCAACCATGCCGAGCAAAGCTTTTTTTTACTTTTAACTATGTGTATGTTTGGGTCTGGGCTTGTACATGTGCATGCCTGTAGAGGTGAAGAGTGTGTGGAACAGCCTAGAACTGGAGTTACAGGCAATTGTGAGTCTCTCACCCCAACATGGGAACTCCGTAAGAGTAGTGCGCTCTCTTAACTGCTACACTAGCTCCTTAGCACCTTATTTGTTCTTAATTTTTATTTCTTTGTTTATTATTATTGTTTAAGGTACATATGTGAGTGCCTACATGTATGTCTTTGCACCGCATGGGTGCCTGGTGCCCACAGAAACCAGAAGAAGGTGTTCGATTCTCCTAGAACTTGGGTTACAGATGGTTGTGAGCCACTTTATGAGTGCTGAGACCCAACAACATGGAGCCTAACTGCTGAGTCCTCTCTGCAGCCTCATGTGTATTTTAATTAATTTTAGAGCACTCACTTGTAAATAGCTCCATATTCTCCCTCACTGCTCCTGTCCCTTCCTTGCTGCTCTTTCTCCCAGAGGAGTCTCTATTACAGAGGAGTCTCTGTACAGGTGCAGACTCCATGTATGAGAGAAAATGTACTCTTTTGTCTTTTCTACCCTCCCCCTTTCTGAGCTCCTTCCTCTTCGCACATAGTTCCTCTTTCATGTTATATGTGTCTGTATATGCATACATATATGTACACCAGACACATACAAAATAACAAAAGCTCTCTGCCAGGTGCATGGCCGGTTTGTCTGTCCATTACACTCGTAGATCTTTATCTTTCCTATGGTGTTTGTGGTGGGCCTGTACTACATAAATGTCTTGATGTCTGTGATAGCTCACTTCACTTGAGCCTTACTTTCTTGGCGCACGGGTCCCTTGCTGGTCCCTCTTAGCTTTGTGGCTTATGGAACAGTCAGGTTCTCTCCCCCTGCGAGAATCCCCTCTTGATGTTCTAGGCAGGTGTTTTTCTCCCATGTGTGTTAGGAATTGGGGGAAGCACACACAGTTTGTAGATCTTTATAGAAGGACTGGTCTCCCTGCTTTCTAAATGAGCTAAGCTTTAATAACATGTTGTGGTATTATTATGGTATGTGGCTGTCAATTTCTCATAGTCCACTGGAGACCCAGAATTCTTATTGCTACAGCAGCAAATCTCATAGCAAATGTTTGAAAGCAGAGTTTGACACTCCCACCCACAAGCTCAGGCTCAAGGTTATCCAGCTCCAAAGTCATTTTCTTTTTCTTTTTTAAAGATTTATTTATTATTATATCTAAGTACACTGTAGCTGACTGTAGCTGTCTCCAGATGCACCAGAAGAGGTCGTCAGATCTCATTATGGATGGTTGTGAGCCATGGTTGGGATTTGAACTCAGAACCTTCGGAAGAGCAGTTGGTGCTCTTAACCACTGAGCCATTTCTCCAGCCCCGCAAAGTCATTTTCTTTTTTTTTTTTTTTTGGGTTTTTCGAGACAGGGTTTCTCTGTATAGCCCTGGCTGTCCTGGAACTCACTTTGTAGACCAGGCTGGCCTCGAACTCAGAAATTCGCCTGTCTCTGCCTCCCAAGTGCTGGGATTAAAGGCATGCGCCACCACCGCCAGGCACAAAGTCATTTTCTGATGATGAGGTTAGCCCTAGCCATTGCCTGCAGAGGCTGCCATCCCCCCAGGCCCCAATCTCCAACTAAACTTCCTGGTTGGTGGCAGCCTCCTGCTTGTTCTTTTCTACTTGCTTGCTGAGTGTCTCCCCCTCCCCAGGACTGCCTCCCTCCCCAGTTGTCTCTCAGTCTACAGCTTCTTGAATGGGTATTGTTCCCTGTACCCCAGGGTAGCTGAGTTTTAAACAATAGGTTTCCTTTCTGATCACACTCAGCTCAGGTGGCACATTAAGTGACAAAAAGAAAGTCCTTTCTACTGCTGACCTGTCCCACTAGAGTCACCACTTGGTCACCAAGACACACAGCTTGATTTGAGGATTGTGTGTGAGAGAGAGAGAGCTGGGGGCTTTTTCTGTGGGTGGGACAGCCTGCCTTCACCGGGACAGACAGGGACTGCCTCACTTATCTTTGGGATGAATGAGGCTTCGTCAGAACGAAGCTGTGAGACCTGAGCTCTGTTCGCCTTATTTCCTTTTGCTGTCTTTCTTTCACTTTTCAACAGAAGCTGTCCCCATGTGATTGTGGGAAAGAAAAGAAAAAAAAAGAAAAACCAAAGCATATACCTCCCCAAATCTAGGACCGTCCCACTCAGCCCCACCTCTGAAACGTCCCCTCACCTTCCAAGGCCTTCATTCTGCGGTGCAAGTTCCTTAAGCATGAACCTGTACACAGACATAACCATATCCAGACCATGGCAGTTACCACAGTGCCTAGCTCAGATACAAAACCTTATCCAGGTTGTATATGTTATTGAGAAGACATAAAGGCTATCTATATATCTATATGAATCTATAAAGGCCTTGGCTATGTAGCGAGTTGGAGACCAGCCTGGCTAGAGTCAGTCTCTTTTTGTCATATATCAACAAATAAATGGAAACATACTTCTTATTTGTAGAGTGGAAAACTAAGATTATAAAGATTAGTGGTTAGTCCCCAGGTTGCATATGTATGAAATGCAGCATCAGGAGTCATCCCAGAAGAGTTTTGGTGTTTCCTTCAGGGGTGGAAATTGACAGACGTACATATAAGTGAAAGGTTGCAAAGGCTTCAAAATCATGTCCAGCAGGGAAAGGCTTGCTTGGCAGAATAGCCAGATCCTAAGCAGGATGAGAAGGCTTACCTTATTTTATTATATCCCACTTCTTTACAGTTCACAGATAATGGCAGCCTTTACAAGTAGAAATCCGGGACCATCCTAGACTGAGCAAGTATGCCAGCACCATTTCTCCAGTCCTGTGTGCTCACATCTTATCGCAGTTACACTCTGATAATTCTCACAGTAGACCAAGAGTTCATTGTTGTTAGTGGTGATCTGTGATCAGTGGTCATTGATGTTAATATGGAACGTGTTCTGGGGCATCACAAATGGCTCTCATGTAACCTGGCAGCCTTATATGAACAGATGTCGTAAATGAGGCTGGTGTATGGAAATGACTCAGAAAGCAGTTATCAAGTTATCAGCAAGTTGTCGAGTCTTTGCTGGAACAATAAGGATGATCAGAATGAGGCCAGGATGCCACGCATGCTCTTAAGTTTAAATGCCGAGTGCAGACAAATCCTATCTGTGGGTTTTTTGTTAGATTTCTTGTTTCAACCAACAGAAGCTAATTCTGATTGCCTTAGGCAGAGAGAGGATTCATTAGAAGGTAAGGAAGACTCACTAAATCACTGTAAAGAGGGGGTGAGAGGCCAGAGGCCAGACAAGACCCGTGCGGCCAGGGCTCTAGATGCTGCTAGAATTCTGCTCACATGCCAAACTGTTTCAGGTCCCAGGTAGGGGATATTAGGTTATGTGTCTATCTCCTGACTTTCTGGTGCTGGGAATTGTAGCTCTTTCATTACATCTTTACAGTGTATGAAACAGCCAGTCTCCTTCAGAGAGATGGTTGGATATTTAAAAGCTAAAAGGCTGACAAATGACTCCTGTATCTGCCATCCTGAGGGACCTGCAGATAGTTTATATCAGCACTGAGGCCTGTTGAGGTCAGCCGTAGATGTATCTGCCAGTTATTCCACAGAGGAAGATGGAACTTCAGATCTGCACCATGAAATTAGAGATAAGTCCTCAGCAAGGCTCGAGGGCATGTCACACAGATAGTTTTTCAGCCCCTAGAAAAGAAAATAAATGGTGCTTAGAGGCTAGTATCTGTGGTGTACCAAAACAAATTTGGCCACCTAGTTATTGTCTAATTGTGGCCTCCAAAGTCTGTTTCAGCTACCTTTATTAGTTAGGTTCTCTGTCTTCTGTGGGCTACCACAGAAACCTTCTGTCTGATCTGGTATCCATCCCTACTGAAGGCTTCCACAAATCTGACTATTCTAAGTACTCAGGAAGAGGGCTGGAGAGATGGCTTAGTGAGTTGTTAAGAGCACTTACTGCTCTTCCAAAGGTCCTGAGTTTAGTTCCCAGCACCTACCTACATGGCATCTCACAACTGTCTGATGCCATCTTCTGATGTGCAGATATACATAGGGGAAAAGATCCCATATACATAAAATACATAAATAAATAAATCTAAAAATAAATAAAGAAATAACTATTTTTAAAATTTTTCAGGAAGAACTGAATGCAATTAATTCAATCTGTTTTCTCAAGGTCCTTCAAGGGATGGATAGGTGGATGTTGAGCCCAAGGCCTGATACATGCCAGGTAGATGACCTGCCACTGAGTTACATGCCCAACTCTGTCTCAGTTTCCTTTTGTACCTTTACTATGGCTTCTAGCACACACACACACACACACACACACACACACACACACACACACACACATTGGCTTCTTCTGTTTCCTTTTGACTTGGCTGAGCCCTACTTGCTCATTAAGACAGTTTAATTATCATCCGTTTCAGGAAGCTTTAATACTTGTTCCCTTTGTTAAGTGTTTCCGTGATAATCTAGTTAATTATTCTATCTAGATAATATCATGTATTTACTATTACCTGCTTGCTAGTTTTCTTTACCTAGTAGACTGAGTCTTTGAAGGTACATATTCAGCTCTGCTCACGGCATGGAACATAGTATCTGGCACGCAGCAAGGGCCTAGTAAAGTTCTGTTGAATGGAGGTAGTCATTAACTCAAGTTCTTTTTTTTTTTTTAATTCAAATTTTTATGTATTATACAAATGTTTGCCAAAGTGATGTCTGAAGGATAGACTCTGTGCTCTATTGTAAGTGGATGAAAGAGCAGGGCTGGGGAGGTCACTTAGTAAAGCGCTTGCTGTGTAATCAGGAGGGCCTGAGTTCAGATCTCTAATACCATGGTGTTAATACCAGGTATGACAACATACAATTGTGCTGAGGAAGCAGAGACAGGAGGTTTGCCTTCCAGCCAGCCAGTCCGGCCAAATTGTTAAACTCTGGTAAGAGCCTATCTCAAAAAGTAAGGTAGAAGCCAGAGAGATGGCTCATGGGTAAAAGCACTTGCCTCATAAGCCTGATGACAGAATTCCCCAGAACCCAAGTTAAAAGCTGGATGTGGCTGCGGTCGTCTGATATCCCAGCGCCTCTGTGCCGAGGTCCGTGGCAGAGATGGGAGGATTGCCCAGAAGCTCAGGTGCCAGCCAAGCTGGAGTACACACACAGCAGGAAGTCACAGCAGGAGACACCTCACCTCAAAACAAGGTGAGGGCAAGAACTGACTCCTGAGAGATTTCCTCTGACCTCCACACTTAGTCTGTAGCATACATACATGTACTCACATGTCACATACACACACACACACACACACACACACACACACATAAATTAAAAAACATAGGTAGAAGACTGAGTGTGGTGGTGGATATCTTTAATCCGAGCACTTGGGAGGTAGAGGCAGGTAGACCTCTGTGAGTTCAAAGCCAGCCTGGTTTACATAGTGAGTTCCAGGCCATCCAGTAGTGCTTAGGGAGACCCTATCTCAAAAAATAAAAGGTGAGTGATTGAAGACCCTTGAGGTTGACTTCTGTTCACACACACACACACACACACACACACACACACACACATACACCTGCACACATCTACCTATACACATATCTGGCACACATACACAAAAGGGTCACTATCATTACTGAGTGAAAAGGTAGACTAATGCTATAAATGGTATGAGCTTTTTTTTTTAATCAAATTATTTTATATGTATAAACGGTTTGTTTTGATGTAACTTATCAAAAGATTGTAAGTTAAAATAGTGTACCATCATGGTAAAGATTATATGCACATTATGATATGGAAAATGATCGCATTTATTTCCTGCTAGCAGAAGTGAAACTTGGAGAGAAACTGAATAGTGGGGATGAAAGTCTTGATGGGCAAGCCTTATGACAAGGAATTCTATTTCTGAGGATTGCTTAGAAGGAAGTAAAGTAAAAGATAGATATGTGCATCCGTGTGCTCTAACTTAATAAAATAAACACAAATGAAAAGTAATATATGAGTTACTTATCTTGTTGCTATGATAAAAGACCCTTCCTTTTATGAGAAAGGATTTATTTTTTCTTACAATTCAAGGGTACAGCCTATCATGGTGAGTTTCTTAGTTACTTTCCTATTGCTGTGAAGAGACACCATGACCAAGGCAACTTATAAAAATAAAAAACATTTAATTGGGGGACTTGCTTACACTTTTAGAGGGTAAGTCCACAGGTGTCATGTTGTGGAGCATGGCAGCAGGCAGGCACTGAGAGCTTACATCTGGCCCACAGGACAGAGACAGAGAAAGCAGGGTGTGTGTGGGTAACTGGGAGTGACATAAATCTTTTGAAACATCAAAGCCCACTCCCAGTGACACATTTCCTCCAACAAGGTGACACCCCTAATCCTTCCCAAACAATTCCACCAACTGTGGACTAATGAGTGGATGGGACATTCTCCTTCCTGTCACCATAGGGAGGAAGTTGTGGTGGCAGGAGCATGGGGTGCTGGTCAAGTGGTCAGGTTGCATCCAGAGCCAGGAAACAGGGCAACGAGTGCTCAACTAGCTCCTCTTTTTTTATGCAGTCCATGACTCAAACCTAGGGGACTGGGCCACCTGTTTTTAGAGTGGGTCTTCTCACTCCAGTTAACACAACCAAGATAATCTTTCCTAGGCTTAACCTAGTCTAGATAATTCCTCATTGGCATTCACAGATGCTTGTCTCACAGGTAAGTCTAGATAAGTTTTTATCGGATACAAATATATCAGCCTACCACGTTGACAATCAGTAATAACTGTCACAGATACCAAGTTAGGTTGATGGTAAACAAATGCAGTCCCAGCAATTCTGGAAGCCAGGGTCAGATGAATACTTGAGCCCAGGAGTTCAAGACCAGCCTAGGTAACATAGTGAGACCCTGTCTCACAGAAAGGAAAATAAGGAAACTGTCATCACGTTTTGAATTCTATCAGTTTCCTAAATGGTTTGTAAATTGGACTCTGATGTTGCATTGTGGGAAAACAGGTATTCTCTTGTTGTTGCCAGGAAAGCAAAATGATGAATGATCCCTGCCAAAGATGGCAGCCTGCCAAAATGTGAAGTGTACATACGGCACTATAGAACAGCTTGTAGTATTAATGGTGAAAAACTGGAAGTAACACTGATGGGCCTAGTTAGGGATGAGAGTATGGCATGTATGCCCATTGTCTTAGAGTTTCCATTGCTGTGAAGAGACACCGTGACCAAGGCAACTCTCATAGAGGACAACATTTAATGGGGCTGGCTCACAGGTTCAGAGGTCCATTACCATCATGGCGGGAAGCATGGCAGCAGGCAGGCAGACAAGGTGCTGGAGGAGCCAAGAACCCTACATCTTGATCCTAAGGAAGCCAGGAGGAGACTCTTAATTCCACTCTGGATGGAGCCTGAGTATAGGAGCCTCAAAGCCCACCCCCTAGTGACATACTTCTTTCAGCAAGGCCACACCCACTCCAACAAGGCCACACCTCCTTATAGTGCCACTCCCTGGGCCAAGCATATTCAGACTACCACATTAATCAATTATTTCATTTTAAGACACACGTGAAATAATATTTTGCTCTTGAGATACTGTTGCTTGTTTTGTTTTTGTGGCTTTTTGAGTCAGGGTCACCCTGTGACCTCAGTCCAGCTTCAAATTCTTGATTTTCCTGCCTCAGCCTTCTAAGTTAGTATGTTCTCATGAATGACTGACCACTTTATCATTGAGTAATAGCCTTTGTTGTTCCTTGTGGCACCTTTTGGCTTGAGGTGTGTATACATATGTGTGTGTGTTTGATCAGTTGATTCTTGGTTTTATAGGGTTTTGTGGGTTTTTGAGGCAAGAGCTTGTTGTTGTGACCCAGGTTGGTGTTGAATTTACAGCGTCCTCACCTTCTCAAATAGGAGTTAACCACCGTGTCCAGCTTGAGTCCATGTCATCTCATACAGGTCTAGCCACCTGCACTCTCTCGGTTCCCATTTGCATGGAATATCCTTCCCCACCCTTTTTTACCTTCTGCCTATGCAGTTCATACATTTGGGGTGCAGTGCTCAGAAACATCATGATGTCTTCATGTATGTCTCAGTCCATTTTTTGCTGCTGTAACAAGGCTGATAATTTACACTCTCACTTTTTCAGTATTGAAAATTTAACCGAGTTCAGGCATAAGAGGCAGGGTCTCTGTCTTTGAGCTGTATTGTTAAGCTTCATTATATTATTGAGAATCTCCTGTCTGCCTTGCCATGCCAGATTGAATCCAGGGTCTTATTCACTCTAGGCAAGCATTCTACCCTCCTCAGCCCAAGGTTGGAGAGTTTATAGTGAACAAAGCTTTATTTCTTGCAGTTCTAGAGGAAATGCAAGGTCGCATCCAGCAAGGGCCTTTTTGCTCATAGCCACAGGCGGTGATGGAGAAGTGGGGGAGGGAAAGTGAACTCAGTCTTCGAACTCTCCCCAGCGATGGGCCCAGTGGGCACACGGGAGCTGCTATCACCGAGCAAGGCGAGGGAGATGTGAACAGAGCATGGCCTTAATGATACCTAGTAGTCATTGTTCACCTATTTTTCCAATTATTTTGCCAATCGATACAGAATTAACCTTTTGTCTTCCCCTCTTTTTCTCTCCCTTTGCTTATTTTGTTGTTGTTTTCTCAATAATATTGTTGTCTCACTGTGTAGCATAGCCCTGGCTGGCCTTGAGTTCAAGATCCTCACGAAGTCTCCTGTAAGCATCAAGCACAAGTTCTGCCTTTCTTTTCTGAGTCTCCCATGGAATTTATGAGAAGCCATATAATGCACGAGGGGAATCTTTTCTGGTAGAATTCACACTGATGCACGTTCAAAGTGCTAGTCTAGGGAAAAAGCATTTTCTGGTTTCTAATGGAATTAGACAATTTTAGACACTGATCATGGATATTTGCCAGTCATTAGATGAAATTTTGAGCATTGGTATGTCCCTTTTCTTAATCAACCACAAAACAAATGCTCACTAACATTTGATGCGTGTCTTTTAGGAATAGACACTGTAAGGCCTCTAGCAGGCCTGAGCATGGCAAATGTGCACATACACATGTTGCATACAAACCTGTTTATTTGAATACATTTATATGAATACATTTCTGAAATGCTACGCACCAAATAGTTAACAGTAGTTGGCTGGGTTTAGATTTATGCTTGATTTCTCTTGCTTTGTGGTTATTTTGCTCATCTGTATGTTTTGATTTTCTAAAGCGAATGATAGATATGTTAAAATGTTTTATAGAAAATAAATTGTATAGAGGTGAATGGATTTTTAATCTGTATTTTATTTATTCTACAATAAACAGTTATGAATAATAATAACATGGGTATATAAAGTCTAAATTTAAGTTTAAAATTCCACTATTTTCCAAAAGTTTATCTCAAAAATAAGAGGGAGTAGATTGAGAGAGAATTTATGTTTAGAAGCTAAGGGAAACCTGATTGATGTATTTAGAACAAATTTGCAGTTAAAAAAACCAAACTAGTGTCTGGATAGTGTTATTCTCAGAAATGTACAGTTAATGAACTCCACAAGGTTTAGGAGACTCTGGGGGTGTGGCAGGGGCAGCTGTGTGTTTTATTCCTTCCTTTGAGTGAAACAGTGGGACAGCAGACCCCTCTGAGGTGGAGAAGGCAGCCTGGGGAGAGGGGCTGAGTGGGCAGTGTAAAGATTTAATCCGGTCCTGAGGGAGGAGTAGAACACATTCTGAAGCAGCTTTCCAAGTCTGCACGGGGAGGCACGTGCGAGTCTGATACTGTGTGAGCCTGGTACCTAGGTGGGAATGAGCTGCAGGTGGAGCATCGGTGAGCTCTAGCATCGCCTGAGCTCTAGCATCAGTGAGCTCTAGCATCAGTGAGCTCTTGCTGTCTGTCAGCGTCTTATTGGGAGGAGCTCGGGGTGACAGGAGCTGAGCAGTTTTTCTGGGGATGAGATTGCCAGTCAGCATAAAGAACAATGAGATCCTGTCATGGACAAGTGAGACTGGCCAAGGTTAGATCATAAATACTTGCCCTGTCTGCACTTGTATGTTTCTACAAACTCTCAGTGTTTGAGACATATTTTGTTACACTGTATTTTGTATTAGGAAGTAGATTTGGGGCTCAGTTTCTTTGACCTTAAGAAGAGGGGCTTAGAATAGGGAATATATAAATTCACTGACCTGGGTATACCAGGAAAGTCTCAAGGAGTAGGGCAGCAAGATGATTAAGAATCCTCAATAGTGGAGAGCAATCTAGGAAGATGCCTGATGTTAACTTAAGATGTCCACACTCATGCATACACATGCATGTGTCCACACATGTGAATGCAGATTCATCCATGCACGGACACTATACACACATACACATGAAAAAAAGGAGAAAAATCAATGGTATGTGTCTTTGTGTATCATGGTTTCTTTATCAGATGGGCATCGCATCCAGTTCTAGAACTTGGCTAGTTTTGCAGTAGATGTGTGTGCAGGTATCCCGAGAATGTGTTGACTTAGATTCCTGTGGGTCAGTTACCCAGGAGTGGTATATCTAGAGCATATGGTAGTTCTGCTTTTAATTAATTAATTGATTAATGTGTCTGAGTATGTATGTGTTCATATGTGTGTGAAGGGAGGCCAGAAGAGGGTTCTTTGTTTCGCTTTGTCTCTCCCTGAATCTGGAGCTCTTATTTTCTTTGCTAGGATGAAGCCAGCAAGTCCCAACAACGCTCCTATCTCCATCTTCCTTGGAGCCAGAGTTAGAGGGGTACATAGGATGCCTGGCTTGTTAGGTGGGAGCTGAGGTCCAGGCTCTGGTTCTCCTCCTCCTGAGTTTGCAGCTCTTAACCCCTCCAGCCCTTCTGTCTCCCATTGTTTGAAGACTCAGACTGGTCTCTCTCCATAGTGCTTTTACTACCTTCTGTTCTCACCAGCAATACATAAACAAGCCGCTGGCCTCCTCACAAGCTTTTGTCATTTTGTGGGTTTTTTGATGGTCGCAATTCCAACCTAGAAGAAATCAAATCTCATTGTACTTTTGATTTGTATTTTGTTGATGGCTAATGGTGTTGTACATTTTTTTCTTTTTTAAAATTTATTTTATTTATATGAGTACACTGTCGCTGTCTTCAGACACACCAGAAGAGGGCAGCAGATCCCATTACAGATAGATGGTTGTGAGCCACCATGTGGTTGCTGGGATTTGAACTCAGGACCTCTGAACTGCTGAACCATCTCTCCAGCCCCCTTTCTTTCTTTCTTTCTTTTTCTTTTTCTTTTTCTTTCTTTTTTTTTTTTTTTTTTTGCCTACTAGTTAGCTATGTGTACCTCTTGTTTTGTATCTGTTCATTTGCCCATGTACTATTTAGATTATTTGTGTGTGTGTGTGTGTTTATATGTTCTAGACATTAATCCCCTCTTGGTAGGCTGTCTCTTTACAATGACAGTTGCTTCTTTGCTGTGTCAAAGCCTTTTCTTTTTTTTTTTTTTTCCATTTTTTATTAGGTATTTAGCTCATTTACATTTCCAATGCTATACCAAAAGTCCCCCCTACCCACCCACCCCCCAAAGCCTTTTCATTCCTGCAACTCTGTTAATTCTTGAGTGTCTTTGGGCTATGTGGCTGCCATGCCTGCGTCTTGAACTGTTTACCCTGTGCTTCCTGTAGCAATTTCAAATATTTCATTCATAGACGAAGATCTTTGAACTATTTCTAATTGATTTTTAAAAAATATTTTGTTGTTATTTTGTGTGTACCAGTTAATGCCAGTGTGCATGGAAGTGCACCACATGTATGCAGGGCCCTTGGAGGCAAGGAGGAGGCACTGAATGTCCTAGCGCTGGAGTTACAGACATTTGTGACCTGCCATGTGGGTGCTGGGAACCAAACCCAGGTGCTCTGGAAGAACAACCAGTGCTTTTAACCCCTGAGCCATCGCTCCAGCCCCTTGAACTGATTTTTATGTAGGGTGAGATACAGATATGCTTTAAATGACTGTTTTAGACAGTGTCTCAGGCATCCCAGGCTGGCCTCAAACTCTTTATGTAGCTAAGGCTGGTTTGAACTCCTGATCTTCCAGCCTCCCAAGAACTGAATTATAGCCGGGCGGTGGTGGCGCACGCCTTTAATCCCAGCACTTGGGAGGCAGAGGCAGGTGGATTTCTGAGTTGGAGGCCAGCCTGGTCTACAGAGTGCGTTCCAGGACAGCCAGGACTATACAGAGAAACTCTGTCTCAGAAAAAAACAAAAAAAAAAAAAAGAACTGAATTATAGGTGTGTGCTAGTGTTTCCTCTCACATATCGAATTCTTCCTATGATTTTTCCAGAGAAGGAAGATCTGGAAAGCACCAACGTCAGCTCTCCACTGGCTTCTGCTTCTGATCCAGCAGCCGAGTCCTCACCATACAGGTAGGGACATGCAACTGCTTGGGATAACGTGTTTCTGCAAGGTTTGTCCTGAGACTGAAGGAACTGCTAAGGAAAGCAGCAGTAGCTGTAAGGGGTGAGGCACTTGTAGCTTTTTAAATGTCATTTTTCAGGTTAAACATGATCACCTTAGGTGACCGTTCCTTTTTATACTGTGTATTTTTATTTTATGTGTATATATGAGTGCCTTCATGTATGTATGTGTATCATGTGCATATCTAGTGCCTACAGGAGCCAGAAGAGGGAGTTACATTCCCTGGAACTAGGGTTCTGGGTAGCTGTGAGCTGCCTGAGCTGGGACTGGGAACCAAATGGAGTTCCTATAAAAGTACACAGTGCTCTTACCTGACTCTCTCCAGCCACTGCAGTGACGGGCTTAAATTTCTTCTCTGTCCATCGCATCCACCCACGGCTGCTGAGATGCATGTAGTAGAAAAGAAGGGTTATACTGAGCCGTAGCATGTGAGGAAGCCATGAATCACGAGTGGAACACACAAGTCTGCCTTCAGCAGCTACCTGATCCAGCTGCTCAGTCCCTATGCAGCGCTGCCTGGTAGAGCCTGTGGTCTCCAGGCCAAGCGCAAATACGGCCGGGGAGAAAAGGGGGTGCAGAGGTAGTTTTAAACTGATCTCTTTCCCAAAATAACCTTTTGCTAATTCTTTAGACCATAAAATTCTAATGTGAATATTAAATTCACATGGATATTACAAGTCTTCTTTAAAGTATTTTTAAATTGGTATTAGATGGCTTGGTGGTTAAGAGCACTTGCTTGCTCTATAGTCATGAGGTCTGGGGTTGAGATCCCAGCACCCACATCACACTTTGGGCATGCCTGCCAATCAGGGGAACGGAGAGAAGAGGATCTGCTGGGCTTGCTGGCTTCCAGCCTACCTGAAATGTGAGCCACAGCCACAGCCACAGGGAGAGAGTCTGCCTCAAGGAACAGGCAGAGGGTGAGAAGGCCACACGTCACATCTGACACTCTCTTCCGGCCTCTGCGCGCACATAAGTATGTGTACCTGCACAGCACATACATATGAACTTACCTAGCACACACAAGTAGATATACATATGTACATAAAACAAAAGCTTAAACATGTTTTATAAGTAAAACTGTGTTTGTCCAAGGTAGCACACACAGGCAGAGAGGAGGCTTTAGTTTCAGATGCAGCAACTGTAACATTAGGTTAGTGATGCTGCAGAACTCTGAGTGTCGGTTTTCCCGATACTTCAGATGATAGTGTGATCCAAGATGACTTACTTTTGTTCCCAAACAGGAACTAACACATCCTTTCATTCTTCACAACAGTCAGGAGACGGCTACTGTTTGTTCACTGCATAGACACTGTTGTATACCTGAGATTCTTCTAGGTTCCAGAAACTGAGGATGGACTGAAGAGTCCAGGGCACTGTTGTAATGGAGCTTACACCTGATGAGGGTGGCAGACAGAAATCAAGAGTATAGCTTGTTTCATCACCTGTGAAATTTGCAATTTTATATGTGTGCGCGCGCGCGCGCGCGTGTGTGTGTGTGTGTGTGTGTGTGTGTGTGTATTCCAGCTAGAGTCTAATAGGGTCCCCAACACTAGGATATCAAAAGCCTGTACCATCAATGAGAAGATAAACAAAGCCAGAATTATCCCCCCAGAAAAAAACAACTGCAAGAAAACATGAACTGTCTCTAATTTGCACTGAAAAACAAACAAACAAACAAACAAACAAACAAACCCTGAGAATAGGAACCTCACCCCATAGGTATCTGTTTTCTGTCCAGTGTGGTCTAGACAGAACACTTGAACAGTTTCCTCCAGTTGATAGTATTCCAAGCACCGGCTGAAGCCCCCACAGACCAGTGAGAAAGCTTGGTACAAGCTTTGACGTTATACCTTTAATATACCCTTTGTTTCAGCTGTGGCAAATTTTAAGACAAATGTGTATCTTGCAATCACAAAATGTGGTGCATATTATGTCAGTGCATAGTAAGTGCAGTGAAGGATGCTGGGAAGTCATCCGTCCAGGGACCTCGAGGAACCCTCCCAGAAAGCGATACTCAAGAGCTGAGGGAAGCATGCAGTAAGCTAACCAGAGGCAGCTTGTTGTTGTTGTTGTTGTTGTTGTTATTATTGTTGTTGTTGTTGTTGTGTTTGAGACTATAGTGAGTGCAAGGCTCCCAACAGCAGTGTGCTGGAAGTGCTGAGGTCTGTTAAAGATCCAAGTGGTCACTGTTGGTGAGTGAGTCCAGGAGATAAGGTCAGAGTTCAGAGAGCCTGAGAGTTCCATACTCAGAGTTGGTTTGAGACACCAGGCACACACAGGGTGTAAGGCCCAGTTCCCAGCATACGTCTTGCCTTCTAGTAAAGGAACAACAAGGAACAAAAAAACGGATTGAGGTTTCTGGGCTTCTAAGAATTAAGATGGTTCACCCATTTCCCATGTACACGAGATGATTTAAGCAAATGACTCTGAGTCATCATCTTTCTTGGTTTGCTCTGAGGTGGACTTGGGTATTCTAAAAGATGGCTATCTTTATTTGAAGAAGATATAATCTATACATTGAAAATGATTTTCTTATTTATACTACCAAGGAAAACAACGGTACTGATAGTCTAAAAGCCAGGGGCTCTTGGAAATATATATATTTGTTTTGTTTTTGTTTTTTGAGACAGGGTTTCCTCTGTGTAGCCCTGGCTGTCCTGAAACTCACTCTGTAGATCAGGCTGGCCTCGAACTGAGAAATCCACCTGCCTCAGCTTCCCAAGTCCTGGGATTAAAGGTGTGCGCCACCACTGCCCAGCACTCTTGAATGTTTACACTTTGAATAATTAGTGAAGACCTGCAGAATTTATTTTTCACTCTATTAGAGTTGAGTGTGGTAGCTCACACCTGCCATGATAGCATTCAGGAGGCTGAGGCAGGAGGATCATTACAAGTTTGGGGTCAGTGTAGACTACAGAATAAAACATTGTCTTAAAAGGCCTCCAAAGTTTTAAAAATCATATAAGAAATTAAGACCTAAAATTATGTTGTTATTTTACTCATTTGAAAACAAAAATTAACTCACTCCATAGTACTATAAATAGTATGTCTTTAAGGAAAAATAATCAACTTCGAAAGCAAATATAGTTCAGTAAGACAGCACAGATTCCTTTAATGTCTGGTTTAATAAAAGACAATTGAATTTTCACCTCTGCATCTTGATTCACTTGGCTGTCCTGTTGCATGTCTTGTGGTCTCTGGAAAATTCCACTGCCTACTGCAGAAAATGCAGAAAATAAAATGGTATTTTAGTAGTATTCTGAAACGTTTTAAGGTGTCATACTCCTCCCATAAGGGTCCTAAGTACTACAAGGGTCCCCAGACCATCCTTTATGACTCCTGCTTTAAGAATAAAACTCACATTACCTCTTACTGGCAGTAGATTTTCAGAAGGTCTGGGGATTGTGCTACTGCCCTGACTGTCTACTCATTTCTGGTCTCTGTGAAACCAGTGGGAATGGAAGGCAGCATAACTCATCCCGTTCCATGACCTTTTCCTAGGGAGACATGAACACACCCATCTGCTCACCCCAGGGCCAGCACCAAGGATACAAGCAGTTCAACCCAAGGGTAGCTTGGTGAGCCTCTGACTTTAACTGGAGCATGGAGATGGGCAGCCTACGGAGGGCTGCCTCAGGGCAGAAAAGATCTCAGTTTTCCCAGCTCTGGTTAATTTCCCATCTATCCTTGCGATTAATCAGCGGACACTTTCTGTTCAGTGGCCAGTCTCTGCCTCAGGAAGCCTCATCTCCATGACTTTTGTGTAGAAACAACTGGGAGTCCCAACAGCGTATAAAGATTCTGGTTGGAGCTAGTAGTGAGTGAGGAATAAAGCCATCCCCAAAGACGCGGAGAGCAGCCAGGCTGCAGGGATGGCTGGGTGGGGAACAGTGCCACTCTCAGTCATGGAGACCAGAATTTGGTCCCCAGCGCTGCTTTAACAAGCCAGGCATCCTGCAGATGCTTCAACTTAATCTCAGGGGTCTGATGCCCTCTTCTGGCCTCTGTATGAACACGGGAGCCCCTGTGTACGTTTACACACATGCGCGCGCGCACACACACACACACACACACACACACAGAGAGCAGAGTGATGATTACCAGGAGTTGGCACACAGTGGGTGTTACGTTGGCAGAATAAATAAGATCAAGAGGTCTCTGCTAGCATGGTCGTTAGATTTATACTCAAAATTACAAAGAGTAAATTAAGAATGTACTTATAAAACAAAAACTGAGTATTGGAGTAATGAATATGTTGACCCATTTAATATTTCACAGAACCTACATCTAGCACAGCATCATACCGTATGCCACAAACATGTGCCGCAGACCCTGAGTCCATCTTATGACTGAGCTGTGTGTTTGTGGTGGCTCTGGAGCCTGGGGCTGGCGTTTTCAGTCCCTGTGCCCTAACTGTGAACAGTCAGTGGTGAGCTAAAGTGACACGGACCTGAGTGCAGAACTCAGGGGGTGGGGTGTCTCTTGAATGTCGTTGTATTTCAGAGTTCCTCCAGAACGATTATGCCTCTTCCAAGACCCCTTGAACTGACCTGTTTTCTTGCTCTGAGAGGCCACAGATGGTATCTCCAGCGAGTAAGGATACCACGGAAGATCTACAGAACGTGGCTGGTGCCTCAGAGGGTCAGGCTCCGGGGGAGCAGGCGGCGCTGCCAGCAGGCCAGACCCAGGTTCTCAGTGAGGTAGGGGCACCCTCAGGCTGGCTCTTGGGAAAGGCGAACTTCTGGTACCCACACGTAGGCACACAATGGTGGATAGAAGTATCTCTTCCGAGACAGTGGCTCTCAGAATTCGCTCCAAGCAGGCACGTCCAACCTTTGGACGTTGTGACATGCCATAATCTACAAAGCTCACACCTAAGAACTGCATTGTTGGGTTATAGAAAAAAAATGTCCTTTGAAAAAAACCTCAGTGTTTTAAGTAACTCTAGGCTTCATGCAGCCCAGGGGACATGGGTTAGACACCCCTGTGAGGCAGCTCAGTTTTAATTGTTTGGAGAATAATTGTTTGTCTCTCCCACACAGACTGTCACACAAACAATGAAGTGTCAGAACAGGCATCTCATGTCCTCTAAGACCTTGACAACCTGAGTCATTGACTGTTAGCTGGACTACGGCGGTCTACTCTATCTATGTCGAGTCCATAGGAGTGCGTTATAACTAGTGATTCCTTTGACCTGGGCAGGGCAGGTGGCGATGGTTTGTGTTTATATTTGTATTGATAGTGATGATGTAATTAGAATTTGTATCAATAAAGACATCAAGCATTATACCTTTTGCATAATGCTTGGTAGTTTAAACTTCATTTACTGTTGATCTCACTCTAGTGAGACAAATACCACTGTGTCCCCATTTAGCAATTGTGGAAATAAGGCTAAAAGCTTTACTAAGACTCTGCTGCTAATTAAGTTGCAAATTACATCCACACTGTAAAAGGAAGGGTTCCTTTAAACTTGGTAGGCAAGGTCTGGTTCACATTACTTAGCTGTGTGGTTGAGAAGGGGAGGGCTCGGCCTCTGAAACAGATCTGTGAGGACACAGCCTGGGAGGATTACAACTTGATTTCCTTGCACAAGTACAATTCCAGCCCCTCTAACTGCATTGCTGACTCACTGGTGTGCTCTTCCCCATGGGGGTAGGTATAGATTTCTTGTTGAGTTGCCTACCAGCTGGGGAAAGGAACAGGAAATTAAGGCATAATAACATGAAACAAGGAACACACTGTAAGAGATTCAGAGAGAAATCCCTCTAGAGGGACTGCAGACTTCAGTGTGGGTAGCCAGGGCTTTTTGCATCAAATGCCATTTGTATCCTTTTATGCAGGTTGGGACTCTGGCAGCAAATATACTGTTCAAAGGGAACAGTCCTATGGCTGGCTTAAAGTGAAACTGTAATTAGTAAGAGAACACTGTGGAGCTAGAGAGATGGCTCCCTGATTCAGTACTTAAGAGCAGTTGCTGCTTCTCCAGAGGGCCTCCGCTTGCTTCTCAGCATTCATATCAGGTGGTTCACGACTGCCTTAACTCTAGCTCCAGTAGAATATCTAACGTCCTCTTCTGTCCTCTGCAGGCACTCACATATGTGACAATGCACACACACACACACACACACACACACACACTCGAAGAACATTGCTAGTGAAGTACAGGGGGAGACAACTTGTAGCATGAGGGGTGAGTGAGGGAGAAATAGGAAAAAGATACAGAGGAATGGAAGGAAGAGAGGAAAATTTGAAACCAGATACTTTGTGATGCTTTTGATAAATATGGTGGCTGATAGTGATACAGAAGTAATTGTTGAGTGGAGTAGCCTTGCTGCTGGGAATGTGTTGGAAACCCTACTGATGTAGGCCTGTAGTAAGCTGTGAGGATATTTGTGGGGAAGATTTTGCAGAGGGTCTGAAAGGAAAGACAACAACACTTTTCTAAAGTTACAGACACAGGGAAGAAAAGAATCATTAGGAGACGCTTTGGTGATGTTAAAAAGTAGAATTTGCGGTTAACTTGCACTTGGCAGAAAGAAACAACGTTGATTAGCACACTAACTTTCTGGATGTGGTATCAGGGAAGAGGTGGGGCAGCCTGCATTTGGAAAGGTGCTAATTGGAGTCTGATATCATACGTCCTCTAACCAGAATTCTGTTGTGTAGATGGCCAAGTACCAAGCTCCACAGCGACCTGAGGACACAGTTATGATCCAGTCTGAGCACACTGGGGCTATAGATGTTCTTTCAGCGGACTTGGAATCTGCAGATCTTCTGGGGGACCACAGGAAAGGTGAGGCCTTTGGAAGCAGAGAAAATAGTTTCTTGATGGCCAGTAGATGCTTGAAGGATTCAAGCCAGAAGGAAGGAAAGAAAACAAGTTGGTGGAGGCCCTTAGAAAGAATGTTGTGTGTTAACCTAGCAAAATGCTGGGCCAGGGGCGTCTCCCAAGCTTCTCAGTAAACTGTCTGTCCTTTCAGTCTCTCCGCCTCTGATGGCTCCTCCGTGCGTCTGGACCTTTGCCAAAGTGAAGGAGTTCAAAAGCAAGCTGGGCAAGGAGAAGAACAGCCGTCTGGTAGTGAAGCGGGGAGAAGTGGTCACCATCCGGGTCCCTACCCACCCCGAGGGAAAGCGCGTGTGCTGGGAATTTGCAACTGATGACTATGATATTGGTTTTGGAGTTTATTTTGACTGGACCCCAGTAACCAGCACTGATATAACCGTGCAGGTCAGTGACTCCAGTGAGGATGAGGAGGAGGAAGAGGATGAAGAGGAGGAGATTGAAGGTAAATCTAATTTTCATTTGCTCAACCTAGTTGCTAGTGGCTGCTTCATGGATTGTAGCATTCTCTGCCCACTCAGAATGCAAGGCAGCATTGCAAACTGATGGGGTATTAATGCTTTGGTGGGCCTCGCCCCTTTGCCCCCTCCCCTTTATCCCTCCCTCTTTAACAAGTATTTCCTAGTTATTTCCCCTTTCTCCATGTGTGTGGATGGGCAGCAGGGTTTTCCAGCTCACACTGGAACACAAGATTATGTTTTTTCTCTCTTTGTTTTGGAATATTTATTCTTGATTTTTCAGCCACACTCTCTGGCTTAAGCTAAAAGTACCTCTCTCCCCTCTTTCCTCTTTCTTCTAAACTGCCACTGCTGGCAGAATACAAATTCTTTGCTTCATGTTAACAGTAGTGGTCTCTCCTCCATTCTTTAATTCTTTGTTTGTTTGTTTGTTTGTTTTTTCGAGACAGGGTTTCTTTATATAGCCTGGCTGTCCTGGAGCTCACTTTGTAGACCAGGCTGGCCTCGAACTCAGAAATCCACCTGCCTCTGCCTCCCGAGTGCTGGGATTAAAGGAGAGTCCCACCATGCCCAGCTTCATTCTTTAATTCTTTAGAAATTTTTTTTAAATATTGTATTTTATGTGCATATTATGCCTACTTGTATTCTGTGTACCACATATGTGCCTGGTGCCTATGGAAGCCAGAAAAGGGCATCAGATCCATTGGACCTGAAGTCACAGATGGTTGTGAACCACCACGTGGGTGCTGGGACTTGAGCCAGTGCTCTTAAAGCACTGAGCCTTTGCTCAAGCCCCTCTCTTCTCCATTCTTGTTATTTGTGGTGTCTACTGGAGACGTGACAAATGGAGAGGAATCTAGAAGTAATGTCTGAGCTTCCGTTGTAGTCCTTGGCTTTGATGTATGCCCGTGAATCACTCTCTTGACTCGCTCTTTCAAGTCTCCCAGGAGATGCATATGTATTTAGGGACGAGGGGGTCCTTCTGTCTTACTTGCTACTCTTCAGGACATCAAGTGGAAGTTTTAGGGCCACATTATACAATTGGTTTACCTGTATTTCCTTTCTGTTAGCTACTCCTTCCATGTACTTCCTGGAAACCATGGATTTCCAGGTTTTGCACTTTTAAGTAGCTTTTCCCCATTGGAAACCAGACACTTCTAAGGTTATCTGGCTGGATCATGGTTTCTCAAAGGATGCATTACTGTTTATTGAGACTCTTGGGCTCTGGGCTACTGGATGCCAGTTTCATTCCACAGTCATGTTACTGACCAAGATCTGTGCACTTTTCCTAGTACATGTGGGAAGACAGTAGAGTCCCCATGGGAGAACCACTCTCTCACCTTCATGCGGGATGTATTCCGTCTATAAACTCCTATCTAAACTCTGTCCTTTTGCTCCTACAGAACCCGTCCCGGTGGGAGATGTAGAGAGAGGCTCCAGGAGTTCTCTACGGGGCCGCTATGGGGAGGTCATGCCTGTGTACCGGCGGGACAGCCACCGAGATGTGCAAGCTGGCAGCCATGATTACCCTGGGGAGGGCATCTACTTGCTCAAGTTTGATAACTCCTACTCCTTGCTCCGCAACAAGACTCTCTACTTCCATATCTACTATACTAGCTGAAGGATGCTGGGCTAGGGCGGGCTGTGTTTGCTGGCTGAAGCAGGCTGCCAGCTGGTGCCTCTTGTGTGTAAGCAAGAGCCTGAAGTTCTGTGTGGGGCTTTGAAGCCTTGTGCCCTGCCTGACTATTGACCCCATGTAGCTTTTCTCCTTTCTTGGCTTCTGCAGGTGGTGGTGTAGTGCTCCTGTTCTGTGGTCCCTGACTCACACTCTTGTTTCCGACTCCAGCAAAAACCCTCTCAGAAGGCCCCTATGAGGCAAAAGCCTAAAGTGAAGTAGAAGGATGTCTTAAGAAATGGACTCACTCTGGTAAAGCCCATCATTCAGGTTACCGCTCACTCTTCTCCAGAGCCTGTGATGCCAGTGGACTTAGTAGTAGCGCCTGCCTTCTTTACATTTTGAGGTGCCAGAAGAGGGAAAGCACACTGTATGAAAGAGCCCAATCTTTTGGATGGAGAATGCTTTCTCTATCCAGCCTCTCACCACTGCCATATTCCTGCCTGCCTGCTGGGTCTTCTTAGTCTCTAGCTCAGGCTGGGAGACCTCACTGCCTTGAATGGATATTATTATTCCTGATGGTTAGACCTTTCCTCCTTTCTCTTTACCAAGTCTGTGTTTCTGCCACATAGCAAGAACTTCCAAGCAGTTGCAAGCTGTGGTCAGTGTCCTAAGAGAAGAAAAGCGTCGGCCTCTTATCTGTCTCCAGAGTTATCGCCCTTACTAAGGGTGCTGGTAGTTGATGAAGAAAGGGTGGAAGGTAACCACTGAGTTATCTCAGACCCTGCCCTTTTGGAAATCAGGTATTAGTCCCCGCACCCCATCTTAGGCCATGTGTGTTATGTAGAAAATTTGCTTTGGTACCAAATACAGTGAAACCCAGACATGTTTGCCGTGATTCTGGGTTTATGTTTTTTACACTGAGGACAGAAAGCTTTTGGTGTCCATGGTCCTTAGGGAAAGCAATCATGGGATTTTGCTGTTGCTGCTGACTGTGTGTGCATCTTACTTGACCAAAGCCTGCAGGCGACAGACAGCCTCTCACAGCCGGTTCCTTCTGAGGTTCTGGAGCGGCAGAATGTATTGTAGTGGGTGGCCACAGAGCGGCAGGTGCTAAGGCCTCTGGTGGAGTGGGCACACAGTGGCATGGGTCTCTGCAGCCATCCATACCTCTGTTTCCCAGTCTGTGTTGTCTGTCATTCTTCTGAATTTTGAATAATTAGGTTTATTTATTACTTTATTTATGTTTTTTAAAGCACATTTCAGATTGCCTTTGAAACAGCTCCCATCTGTTTCTCATAAGGCTTCCCATCTGCTCTGAGCCACGAAGGCCACCTCTTTTATGGCGCTAAAGATGATTTTAGGGCTTAGAAAATGATCATGTGTGTTTATTCTAACATGTCATCCTGCGATGCTTGGGAAGTCTGGCCTTTCAGAGATGGAGGACTCCAACCTAGTCTGTGTTAGGTACATCTCAGTGCTCCCACTGCGGGATTCTAAGGTGTGATGGACGCAGATCAAACTGACTGGGGAGTCAGAGATAACTGAGCACCATGATTATGGGACGCCAAAGTCCTTTTCCTCCTCTGACACCCTCTTCATAATGTTTCCGTTGGCACCTTCCTTTATCATGTGGTTGCCTCACACCAGGCCTCTCTGTCCTACAGAAGTGATCACCCAAAGAGCAGGATCTTGCCAGTAGGTGTGGTCAGGAACAAAGGACGCACCCTGTAGCTGTCAACCTGGAAGCAAAGTGTGGGCTGTATGGCCCGCCATAGCCTCTCAGTGACCAGTCAGCACCACACCGCCGTTCTCTCGTCATTGCAGATGTGCTTTGTAGGGGTACTGGCAAAAGTCTCTGTGCCCTCTGAGAAATGAGTAAACTGTGGGCAGTGAAGAGCCTTGCTGCTCACCTTGGACTCAGATGCTGAGCTGAAGTTGAATCATGCTTTTACTGACTGAGGGTACTCTCTGTTTGAGAAAACAAAAGAAGCAAAGAAGCACCTCCTTCGGAGCTATTTCCAAGTCAGTGGCAGTCTCCATACTTCTCCTGTTTGTTGTGGACCCCTGACCTGCTCTCAGCCTGGGAGCAAGGCCCCTGGGCTTGCCCTGCACTCAGCGCCCAGAATGCTCCATCTTTCCTTAGGCTTGTTTTCTTGTAGTGCACAGCAGGAGAGTTGAGGGGCGTCTCATCTCCCTCTGTACCTGTCACTTGCTGGCTATGCTGCAGTTATTGCTTGCTGACCTTTTCCTCACAGGGTGGGTGGGTTGTTTGTCTCATGAACATAAAATGCCTAAGGGACGGCACGTCCATAGTATGATGCATTCACTACTCACGCACTAAAGTTTTGCAGTAAGAGAACTTGAGAGACAAAGTATTATTTACTAAAACCCAGGTAATTGTGGAGACCACAGAACACATACCTTGAAGGGTCTAAGAAGTGTCACTTCCTTGATCCCTCTGTTTTCAAGTTTAAAGAATTAAACAATGAAATAAGTTATCTGCTTTTATCCTTGCCCTGCTCTCTAGAGCACAAGTAAATACTATGCAGTTAAAGAAGGGATTTCTAAGAGAGCAGAGATTAGGATTCTCTTCCTAAGAGTGGCTGAGTTCTTAAATTTTTTCAATTTGTCTAATTTTGCTACTTTGTTAAGAGACAGGCTTTTTAAAAAGACATATCTAAAGTACTATTTTTCCAACATCTTATTATGGAAACTTTCAGCAAATAAAAAGCATACACTTTCATCCCACATATATTTTTAAATTACAAACTGCCAGTTTCTAAACCAAGATTCTAGCATTTAGTTTTGTCTGACAAGTACCCCCTTGGAGGATGTCCCCTGTACTGTGTCAGTTCTCTGTTAGGAGCTCTGCTTATGCAGATCTCTTTTTCAACATGGGCTGCCTAAGAGGTCTTCACAAAACTGGCCATTGGCCTCCATCTTTCAGAAAGCTAGCTGTATGTCCCTTCCGGCTGTAGCCTCTCTAACTGCCTATCGGTGTCAAGGTAATTGTGTAGCTGTGTTGGAAAGCCTTCCTTCCCCATCTGTGGCTCTCTGACACATCCTCAGGACGCTCATATGCAAACACACTCCTCAGATAACGCATGGACATAGGTAGTAGCTTGAAAGTAGACTATTCTTAGGTATTTTCCTATGAATGGATTCATGCACTTTAAAAATATTTTATTTGGTATTTAGGAAAAATGGACTTTTAAAGAAGTATATATTGTCCCATTATATGATTACAGACAAGTTAATCTGTAACTGTCATATATTCATGGGATTAAATATTATTGTGGAGTTTATAATATATACATTTTGATTTTGACGAGCTGTACTCAGTTCCTTCTTTATGAGGAATGGGCAAAATCCAAACCCTAAAGTCTGTGATTGTATATTTATGTTTAAAGACCACTCTGCGAAAAGTTGCCTTTAATGTCAGAGTCCATGGTTCTAAGGTGTGGGATTGAGTGACCCTAGTAATTATGTGAAGACGTTTTTAGTGGACAGAGAGAAGGTGCAAATTAAGTTTGTGCTGCTTCAGAACTGTCTTTTAAATGGACAGTGAAGGGTGTCCATTTAAAACAGGATAGAACAGAGGCTGGAAAAGTGAACAAACCATCACGTATGTCCTGGAATTCATTCACTGCATTAGTGCTACTTTGTTCATTGGAACTGTTTTGTAAGCCAGAGCCTTACTTGTTCTTCTTGTGCTCAGTGGAGAACTCTCCAGCCCTTTGTGCCATCTGTTAGCAGGATCAGCTAGATGCATTTTTGGGTAGGTCTTCTCTGCTACAGGTAACCCTGACCGGAGGATTGGTTTCCTGTCTCCATCCTTTGGGGCTGAAGAGAGAGTCAGTCAGTTCCACTTGTGGTGCAGACGCTACAGTTGTGAATGTGTCCTCAAAGGCATAGTTAAGATGCATTTGTCTAACAGCACAAACCCTGCAGTCACGTGAGTGCTTAGGTAACAAGCAGGCCTCGATAGCCTGACAGCATTGACATGTTAAACCACACAGAGCACACCACACAGCGTTTTCTCTGTCAGGGCTTCTATTTAGAGTTTCTCCTGAGGCTAAACATCCACATTAACTCCTGCCCCTATTTTTTTCCCATGACCAGAAGTGTAGAATGTCTACACTTTGGGAAAGGGGAATTACATGTTCCCTTCAGACCCTTTGCTGTTTGAAAAGGCAAGTTTTCATCTGAAGGAAGGGAACCAGGGTCCTGTTATACGGGTAGTTGGTTAAAGGGTGTGGGTTCTGTAAAAAGCAAGTCCTTGTGCCCATTGTGTGCCTGAGGTCAGGGAGCTGCACACTCCTTCTTTGGGGAGTAGAAAATGAGGATCAGAACCCAGGCACGTGTTGGGTACCCAGTTCCCAATGACCCGAGCAAGCACTCTTTAGTCCTGGTAGCATTTTGGGTGACTCTCAGGCAAGAACTTCTGGATCTCTGTGTATCTGATGCTGGTCACTGACAGACTTGCCCTTTGTGTAACTTCTGTAACACCTGTGGGCATTCCCAAAGAAGATCCATTTATCTAGGTGATGTGATTAGAGGGACTTGTGATCCAGTGTGCAGAGAAACACTGTAAGCACTTTGTGGCCAAATTTGCAGTCACTGTTCCTGCTGAGATGTAATGTTGCCCCCTTGAACCAAGAAGGCTAACCAGAGACTCTGAACCACTGTCTCAAAGCTAAGAAAACACAATCAATGACATAAAGCCTGATAGGGTATCGATTGATAGACTGGCTCCTTTACAAATCGTCATTCCTCATGAACTAAGTGCAAAGATAGTACACCCTGGCTGTGAAGTTGTAGGGCTGGTCCCTGGTTTGAACCCATGATCGGATTCTTAGCATGTAGACTACTGGCATGGCTCTTCATTCTTAGATACAATAAAAATGGCACCCCAGAGACCTAGAAATACACCCTGCTTTATGAAATTTCAGTTTCCTGTCATTTAATTGGAAGCTTTTTTGCTTATCTGGAAGTAAAATTGTGTATGTGACAGTATATTTTCTGAAGTTCTGACAAGATCATAAAAGGTTCTGAAGTTTGGAGTTGAATAATGTATAGTCTTACAGAAGAGCCCCTAACCCACTGTCAGTTTAAGGGGTCCTCCTCGGCTCCTCCCCACTCAGGGTTGAAATGCCTGGTTTTTAGTGGCTCTTTGTTATGGTTATTGTTCATTCTTAGGTTCAGGCCAGGGCTCATCCAGAAAACATTATCTTAATTCCTTCCCTCATAGCCTTAATAGTACATTTTATTAAGACATGTTGAAAATACATCTGTGTCCTGTTTTGAGATTATTGTTCCATAAGTGAATTAGCTTTCATCTAATCAGTCTGAGTTATTTCCATTTAGCCTTGTTAAAGAACAAGCCAGTCTGGAAAAAGCAATCCCGTGATGCATGACGTTGGTATATCCATGTTCTCTATTTTAATAATGGGAAGTATTTTGAAACCCACAGAAGAAATGTTTGATGCTTTGTAATAAAAACCAAAAGCATTTGCAAATGCTTTGTAATCAGAGTGATAGATTCTAGAGAGCAGAGTAGATAAGGATAATGGGAAGGCGGGGAGGTGCTTGGAGATTTCCTAAACCACGCTATGCCATTTGCTTATATATCCAAAGGGCTACTCTGGAGCCATTGCCTGATCCATCAGTGGTTAAAAGTGATTGTGTTTCCTTGCTAAATGTTTAAGCAGCTGACAACCATGAGACATGCTTTCCTTACTGTTTCGTATCGTATGCTGATGCCAACCAAGGTCACCAAAGGCCTTGAAGGAGAACTATCACATAGTCTTGTCTTTTTTCTTCAAAATATAAACAAATCCAAACTAATCCATTTGAGTCAACTTGTTTTCCATGTCTCCCTGTCATGAGAAATGCTGTCCACATGTATGGTTTCCACACTAAGAACTCGGTACCAATTGTTACTTAGTTTTTCTGTTCTACTGAGTGGTTTTTCTTCTGTCAGACTATATTTTCTCACCTCAAAGCACTGAATGTGTTGCTGTGATACACGGATGAATCCTGAGCCATGGTTTTAACAGCTCAGTTCTGGTGTTTTTATATTATGTGACAGTTTTGTGAGATGCTTTTGTGCATTTTTTTGTCTTCTTTTCCAAGTTTTGAAATCTGTCATGAATAAACTTTTTCACTGTGCACCTAAAATATTTGAGTTCTTTCTTAATAAGCCTTTTTTTCTCTTCAGCTTAAGAGGAAGAGTATTCAGTGAACACTTGTGAATCTTTCATAATCTAAGATTATAAAAATTAAGAAAAACTGAGCCTAAGATGAATGTCTGCTTGTATGTAAAATCCTATCAAAGGGTATAGAACGATAGCTCAGCCATCAAGAGCACTTGCTGCTCTCGTAAACGATCCAGGTTCAGCTCCCAGCACCCACACAGTGGCTCACAACCATCTCTAACTCCAGTTCCAGAGAACATGATATACTCTCTTCTGGCCTCCGGTGGCATTGCACACTCGCGGTACACAGACATATATACAATCAAAACACCCACACAGAATTAAATTGTAAAATCTTTGGGGTTGGAGAGATGTCCCAGTGGTTGCAAGCACTGGTGTTCTTGCAGAGCACCTGGGTCTGGCATCCAGTACCACACAGTGGCTCCCAAGCTATGTTATTCCTGTTCTAAGTTAGGATCACCTGTCTTCCTCTGACCTCTTCAGGCACCAGGCAGGCACATAGTGGGCATACACATATGCAGGCAAAACACTCATAAACATTTTAAAACATAAAAATAAATCTGTGGCAGAACATTACAAGATGGGAGCTAAGGGAAAATTAGATTTATAGCAATGATGGGTTTATTGCAAACAGAACTGTACTGCTGTTGATCAGAGTGCTATACATACTCTGTACAGAGTACTCTGTATGGGGAGTGCTGTCACCTAGTTAGTCCAAGCTGGAGATGGTCAAGCTGTCTACACTGCACAGGAAGGGGGCTAGTTCCATTCCCAGCATCATTCATGAGTGGACTTCCTCAATGTGCTTAGTCCTGGAACTAGTTCAGGAGTATGGCTTCTCCTTAGGATGAGTAACTGGGTCGAGAACACCAGCAGATGTCTCTGTACTGGTGTGGACATAGAACAGCAGTGCAACTCCTAGCTCTGGGAGCCCAGCTGGCCACTAGATGCTTTCCTGCTTCTTAAATCTTTTCATCCTGGATCTTGTTCTCTCAGATAGGCTCTGTGCTTATTTCTCTTCCTAACCCTTGTGGGAGAAAAAGGCTAACGAGTTATTCTGCTATGTCTAGACATGATTTCCAGCCAGTGTAAATGTTCATCTTCTGAGGCCTGCCTTCAACTAATGACTCAATGTAAATGTTTTCTGGAGTCAGGTTCAATAAGAAATGAAAGAATTCAGACTTCCCTATTGAACTTTGGTAAATTTGCCCAATTTGTTTTGTTTTTTGTTTTTTTGAGGTAGGGTTTCTTTATATGTAACTTTGCCTGTTCTGGAACTCACTCTGTAGACCAGGCTGGCCTCAAACTCAGAGAGATCTGCCTGTCTCAGCATCCCAAGTGCTGGTATTAAAGATACGAGCCATGACCACCTGGCTTTGCCAGGCATTTTAAACTTGCATCCTCATGCAATCTTCTTGGCTGCCCTCATGGTCTCTTCTCTGCTGCTGTGACAAATTGTCCATGACAAAAGCAACTTAAAGGAGAGAAGGTTTATTTTAGCCCATGGTTTCAGGGTATAGTCCATAATGGCAGGGAAGTCAAGACATCAGCGTGAGCAGCTGATCATAATGCACGTGTGGTGGTTGCTCCACTCCTTCTCTACTCTTCTGGGCCCCAGGATCCTCTGCCTAGGGAATGGTGCCATCCATGCTGGGTGCCATCCCACCTCAATGGTACCAATATAACCCCCAACAGACATTTATAAAGGCCCTTCTCCCTGGTGATTCTAGCTTTATTTCAAGTTGACAATTAACATTAGCCGGTGAGAGCTGGTCATGTCTCTGCCTACCCCCTCCTAACACGTGACAGATAAGAGAATTAATGCAGACTGTAGTGACTATAGTGCAAGCAGAAGGAAGATATATCGAACTGGCTTCATGTTGCTAGAGAAAACTTTAATACGGGGACCTGGAAGAAATAGCCTGGACTCCATGAATCTGCTGCTTCCTGAGGAAAGAGCTCAAGTTCAAATCCTCTGCTATAATGCATTCATTTCTGGGCCTGTTCTGGTTTGAATAAAAAGGCATATAGGGAGTTGCACTAATAGGAGGTGTGGCCTTCTTGGAGGACGTTGTGTCTCTGGGGGTGGGCTTTGAGGTTTCAGATTGCTCACAGCAGGCCCAGTGTCACTCTTCTTGCTGCCTTTGGATCCAGATGTGAATTCTCTGCTACCTCTCCAGCACCATGACTGCCTTACATGTGCCTTGCTTTCTACCATCATGATAATGGACTGAATCTCTGAAACTGTAAGCTAATTGAACGTCTTTCTTTGTCAGAGTTGCCATGGTCATGGTGTCTCTTCACAGCAGTAGAACACCCAGCATCTGGGCCTACTCCCTTCCCTGTACCAATGGGCATGGTTTGGGAGCTAAGTCCTCAGCTCGGCAGGGGTATCTGGCTGTCGACGGGGGTGAGACACTTGGAAAACCTCTAAGGCTAGCAGCTCCTTGTTGATGTGACTGATGGTAGGGTAGGGGCTTAGATCCACCTTGAACCTGTGGCAGAGAAACATTTGTAAGCCAAGGCTGTCAGGGACACTGCTGTGGGCAGTGTGGAAAGTAGAGGCAGGGCTGGATGAGGTTCAGGGGCTGTAGTACAAGGACTGAAATCAGTCCTGCCACATGGGGAACCGCATTGGCTGGGATGCTCTGGGTAGGTCTGGAGTGCTATCATCTAACATCATATACCTCTCTTTAAGAAATGACGGCTCTGAATTCTGGTGTCAGGCATTTGTATAGACTGACCCATCACCCACATTACTAGCTTCTTAGGGGAGAGAATGCACCATACATGCCCATATTCTAAAGAGCAAGCATGATGCCTTCTGGTGGGCTGATGGAGGGAGGTCACAGAGCTCACTTCTAAGCAGACACTCCACATTTGGGTACAGCAGTGTTCTTGGAAGTGGTTCCTTTAGATAAGCCTCCTCTAAGGCACAATGGCTGTCTATACAGGGTCACCCAGGCTATAGTGGGAATGGTAGGGGTATTTCAATGATTTCTTCTGCCACATCTCTGCTAAGCCAGGGCAGTTGATAATGGCCTGGTGTAGTGGCTCCTTGGCAGCTAAAGAAGGGTTCACATGAGACATTATCTCAGTAGTACATGTGGAGGCCCTGGTGGAGGGGTAAGGTGAAGGAGAATGGCAGAACTTTTTCTTACCTTTCAGCATTTGCCACTTGGGGTACTAAGCACACATCAGCCATGGATACCTAAAGGAAGGTCAAGGGAGTTTGCACAAGGATTATCACCTAGACTCACTGGCAAGGCTGGCTGTACCCGCTGTTGACTGTACCAGGGCTGCCAATCCAACTTCCTTTTGCTTCACTTTACACAATCCCTAGCACTCTCTCACTGTCTCCTCTGGAACTGCCTGTTCCTGTCACTCAGTGCTGTAGCATTTCTCCCATGTCAAGTTTCCCTGACAACCAACCAGAGAAGGCCTAACTGCCTTAGTGGCTATCACTGTGCTTGTTGAAGCCACCACGACTAGGCACTTAATGAGGACTCCTAGCAGATAAGGAACCATGGAACCAGACTACCACAGGCCCAAGGCCTTATTCTATAGGCATCAAGGGCTCCGTAATCCTAGAATCTCTGGGCTGTGAAGGAAGGGATAGTCTAACCCTTCAGCTGATGCCTGGACCACTTCACTGAGTCAGAAGTGTGTTCTGGCCTGGACACCTCACACTACCTCTACTGCACTAGTTCAACCTTCCTAGTGCTGCGCTCCTTTAATACAGCGTCTCATGTTGTGGTGACCCCAACTATAATAATAGTATTTCATCACTAATCCATTACTGTAATTTTGCTACTGTTTTGAATTGTAATGTAAATCTGATGTGCAAGATATTGGATATGTGATGGCTGTTAAAGGGTTGTGTGAGCCCCAAAGGGGTCACAACCCACAGGTTGAGAACTGCTGCTCTAGAGGCGGTGTAGGAATGAGCTGAGGCATTTCCACAAACTGACTGCTCAGAGCAGAGGTTTACACAGGAGGCTGGCCCAGGATCTCCTTAGGGTAAGGAGTTGACTGGGTCTACCTGGGAGAAATGATGGCCTGGGGTCAGCATGAAGGCCACAGTGGGCAGGGCTGGGGCCACTTACCTCATCTCCTACGCAGTACTTCCCTGCTGTGCTCTGCAGAATCTTCTCCAGAGCTGTGGGAAGGCCATGTGGATAACAGTTACATCAGCTTCTCCAGGGTCTGGCCTCCATAGGCAGACAATGAAGAGCTAGGCTGGGGCATTGGGCAGAGTCTAGTGTAGGGACTATGGCAGCCAGGACTGAGAAGAATGCTCCCCATGGCTTCCCTGTCTAGTCTCAGAATAGACAAGCCATGCAGTTGGCCAAGGCAACAGCTCTCACAGACAGCCTAATGTTCTGAAGACTGGCACCGTGATTGGAGTACTCAATGGCTGTCAACCAACTCTGTGGGACCACGAGCCTCCAGGTGTGGGGTTCCTAGGCGTTCTGGAGCTCGAACATGCTTAAGCGCCTGCCTAGCCCACCACCTGCCCGTCCACAGGCCTCTGCTCCATTCTACTGTCAAGGTCAAAGCAGCCTGGCAAGATGCTCAGAGCTCTGTGTGAGGGTCAGTCCCCTAAGAGGTCACACTGGGGCAGCTCGTAAGAGTAATGACTCACCGTTAAAGCCGGAAGTAATAACCTTTTGGGCCCATTGCATCTGGTTCTCCTGTCCCACTTGCTTCAGGACAGACAGGTTCTGCACAGCTCAAGAGAGAAAAAGTCATTGCACTGGAAGCCAGCCTGAGTTTGCTCCTCTGCCAAGCCTCTGCAGGGAGGTTCCCTGCTCAGTGTTCCCTCTGCCCTAGATGTTTACCTGTTCTGCTCCCTTTTGGACTATATGGTCCCTTCCTTCCATGAGGGCTCTGAAGGTGGCGGTAGCCACCTTTTGGGGCTTCCCCAGTGATCCCAAGTATTCTGAAAGCCATGTGAGCTTAGTAGCAATATGCAAGAATAGGTCTATAGGATGCTGGTATGACTGACAGAGATAGGCACAGACCAAGGCTTCTTTCTCTCAATACTTCTTCCTACTTGGTGTCTTGAAAAGAGAAGCTGTATGATATGGGGGGGGGGGGGCAAGCCAGGCGTGTTGGACTGGCTTCTAGAGATAATGACTAAGGTGCAGCCCCCATTGTTAAAAACAGAACGGTGACGCAGGGTGAGCTTGGTCCTTGCTCCGATACTATTTCGCTGTGTCACCCTGCAAAGTCACTGCTCCCTTTTAGAGCCATTACCTTGCAAATTAGAAGTTAGCACAGGTGAGTGATTTTAATACTTGCCTTTCTATTTCACAGATGAAAACTTACTTTATAAAACCAAAAAAACTTTACAAGAATCCTAGCATTGGCATATTGTGGAGATGGGGGTTAAGTCTAGACTAGGGAAATTAGCAGATTTGGTAATAAAGCAATTTACTTTCTTTTCTTCTCAGTGTTATGAAACAAACGTTCTGTTTACACTATGATGGTGTACTGAGTCACTATGTCTGAAAATGTATGTAACTTAACTTTAAAATAATTTATTACTAAAATATACTATGATGAAAAATCACTAGAAAGAAGCCACCAATAGACCTGCCTAATGAGGGCTGCCATACTCGTTCAGTCTGTAACAGACTAAACAGAAACCTAACACAGTTATCTGTGAAGCACAGAGAAGGGAAGTATGGTAATGCAAGGCCTACCTGCATGTGTGCTACAGAGCAGATGACCAGGAGCTGCCCAGGCTGGAGGTGGACCTACACCTGCTACCCTACCCCTTTTCCTGTCTCAACATCTTTATGCTCCCAGGCTTAGAAGCAGAGTTAGGGACAATGCTGATGGAAGACTTCTGGGATCCCTGCCCCCTTCTGCCATGTGGTCTATGTCAAGGCCCCTGGGAGTTTTTCTTTCTTGCCCTCCTTCCCCATCCACAGCAGAACACCTCCCTGTGGCTCGTCACTTTGGGTATGAAGGGCTGCCTGAGAGGTGCACAGGGTGCAGGTGTAACAGTGCCTAACCTGAAGGGGCTGGATGCCACTAGCGATGAGGTCAGAAATCATGCGCACGATGGCTCTTTTCTGTGGGTCCTGAGGCAGGAGCCGTGGGATAGGCCGAGTCTCTTCCAGGTACTCCATGATGGCCAGCTGTTCAGAGGGAACATTGAGGCAGGGAGAGGGCTTGGAATCCCTGGACCAGAGGGGAGAGGCAGCAAACTCCTTTTTTTTTTTTTTTTTTTTTTTTTTTGCAATGAATGGTACCACAACTCTCCCCTACACCTTCCTCAACTGGAGCACTATAAAGGTCCTTTGGGGACCTTGCTGGACTTGGGTCCCCACATGCTTAACCTTCCTCTCTCCTTCCCTCTACCATACACTTAATGATCCCTATTATGCTTGGTCACTTGTAGGTTAGTTAGGAAGAGATGTCAGGGCCCCTCATTCAGAACTCTGCCACCCCCAAGTCCTCTACTCACTGACTGGACAATGGTGATTCCATCAATTTTCAGCGCTGGCACTTGCTTCATGGGGTTCAGGGTCTGAAATTCCTCAGTGAACTGTGGGGACAAGGCTGTGGTGAACAGGGTGGCCTTGCTTGAGTAGCTTAACACAGAACCAAGCAAGTAGGAAAACTGTAGACCTAGTACTGATCCATAGTTCTTGTCCTTGGAGGACTTGGTTCCTAAAACCAAGATAACTTCTAGGGAATCCAGGCAGTATCCTAGGCTCATAAGATGCAAGCTTTACCTCAATGGTCCGGCTTTATGGTTTTCCCTGTACTCTTTACTGTGGTCACCAGGTCAGCTCCTACCTCACTCACTCATCCATTGAGGGCCCAATACAGAAAAGGCCCCATTACCACCTACCCTAAAAAAAAAATCAGGCACTGAGCCCTTCCCATCCTACTATTGCTGCTCAGGAGAGCCATCTGCAGCCTCCCAGTCACAGGAACCATGAAATACAGTTTTCCTTCTAGGCGACAGCTAGTCCTCCATCTGGTACCCCTTCAAGGTCCAATCCTCATGTTGTGAGCCTGGGACAGCCTCCTTACCTGTTGCCCGCCATCCTTTATGAGGTTGATGGGCACTATCTCATAGTCAATGCCTTTTAACGCCAGAGCTAGGAGAGACCAGAGAGGAGTTAGGGAATGCCTTCTGGCTAGACTCTGCTCTCAAAGGCAGCCCTCCCAGGGTGATGCCAGGAGCCTCCCCTCTGCTGGTCAGCTCTACTGTGGAGTAAAATTTAGGCTGAGAGAGGCCAAAGCATGTATGCACTACAGAGACAGTATCCATAGTGTTTTGACTTTGAGCTCAGTTAAGGGAGAGCCTTTGGGACCCAGGAAAGGACTGTGAGGTAGGTGACTGGAGACAAGCTACTTGGATTAAAAGCCTACCGTATTCAATTGGTAGGTGTACGGCCTTGGTTCATGTAACTTAATGAGTTTCTGTGCCTCAGTTTCCCAAATCTGACAAGCAGCACCGTGCAGTAGTTGAAAGTGTGGGAATTGGCTAGGGGTGTAGCTTAGTGGGAGGACATGAGCTTAGCACTTTCAAGGCTGTGTTGTCAGTATTAAATCAAATGATTATAGACTTGAGCCAGACTACATGGTTCAAACTGCAGGTTTTCTTCTTAGTAGTTGCATGATCAAGGGCAATTTACTTAACCTTCCTGTGCCTTAGTTTGTACAATGGGAACACTAACAGTCCCCCCTCCTATGATCGCTGGGGTGGAAAGAGGGTCACACACACAAAAGCACTAGGCATAGACTTCTTTGGTACGCACTGCTATGAGGGTAGCCTTTGCCAACAGCTGTGCTCACTGGAGAAGCGAGAGTCAGACCTGGACTCAAGCAGAGAGCTCTAGTGTCTACGCTCCTGAAATCTCTGTGGTCAACTCCAAACAGTTGTGTTTGATTAGCCAGATCAAATAAGATAAGAACAGATCGAGGCCAGCTGCTCCCCTGCCGGTTACCAGGGACCTCTGGATTTTGTGAACCTGTTCTAGGCATGGTTGCTAAAGGCTTCTCAAGTGCAGTGTGACAGAAGTAGCAGCCCCGAGGTGAAAAACAACCCCTCTTCCTCCCACTCCCACTGTCCTCTTGTTGGACTTTCTAGCTGGAAGTGACATTCAGAGATGGAGGCTTCAAAACAGGGGCGGTGGTTGCTGGAGGGCGCAACGGGACAGGAGAGGGATATGAGGTCCTTTGCCCCACCCCACCCCCCCATCCCCTCATCCGGAAGCTGAGCTCTTACCAATTCGAACTCTCCATGAACAGGAGCTTCGGAAATAGGAGTAGAGGATAGGCTGTGGAGAGAGGAGGATGAGGGTGGATATTAATTTAGCAGGTTTCCAGCTGTAGGGCCCGTCTTGTTGGAAGCAGGCACCGACCAGCTCACAGGCAAAAGACTCTAAGCACCAGTTTCTTCCCATGGCACCGGCCCTCCTTCCTCCAGGGTCTTGGGTCCTAGTTGGACTGCTGAGTTCCTGAGGATCACGGGCCTCTCAAGAGGAAGCAGCTTTCAAGTGTTAGCCTTACCTTGTCAGCCATAGTGCAGTAGCTTCCTAAGGAACTTTTTTTCTCTCACAGAGCTGGGAGGCAGGGGGCGGAAACCAGGGGTGGGTCTCAGGAGCCAATGGGAAAGCGGCTAGACAGGCACCAGAGGATCCTGGACTCTGGTCAGAAAGGGAATCTTTTTCAACTTGTGGCACTGGGGCAAAGAGTGTAGCCTGGCTTGGAGGTAAAGTATGTGGTGAAATGGCTCAGCGCAGGCAGGCTCAGGGTCCAGACCTGAGACAGGAAGCAGCTGCCTTTTGTGACCAGAGACAAACTCCTGCCTTCTCCTGGTCTTCAGCTCCTTTGTTCATAAAACAAACGCTGCTCTAAAATGCTGGCAGAGAGATGGGGCTTCTTATTTATTTTCATGCTTTCGTGTTTCTCACCTGGAAGCTCCCCATTCTCAGAGGCCTCATAGAAATAAATGGCAGGTATGCCCATTTGCCACAAAGGAGAGGTTGCCAGCTGGAGGTCCCCAAGGGTCCTGTCTGAATTTTGTAATGCCAATGGTCCCTGATTTACCAGTGTTCTAATTAACAACTTTTCAACTTTATAATGAAGAGAAAGTGATATGCATTTGGTTTAAAAACTGTACTTCAAATTTTGAATTTTGGTCCTTTCCCAGGCTGGGCCATGGCAGTTAGTTACAGCTTGGTGATACTGGACTGAAGAAACTGGGGGAAAACCCGACCCTGCTGTGAGTGTTTTTTTTTTTTTTTTTTAGGTTTATTTTTATGGGGAGCTAGAGAGATGGCTCGATGGTTAAGAGTGCTGGCTGCCCTTCCAGGAGTGGAGCTTGGTTCCCAGCACCCACATCGGGCAGGCAGCTCACAACTGCCTGTAATCCCAGCTCCAAGAGATTCAATGCCTGGTCTCCATGGGCGCTGGCACTCACCTTCACATAGTTACATGCAGACACAATAATACACATAATTAAAATAACAAAGCCAGAGCTTTGAAAATAGTTTCATCACTAGAAAAAAATTAATTGTAGATGGTTGTGAGTTGCCTTGTGGGTGCTGGGAATTGAATCCAGGTCCTCTGGAAGGGCAGACAGTGCTTTTAACGGCTGAGCCATCTCTTTAGCCCCCCAATAAATGTATGATTTATTTATCTGGATGTTTTAAACCAGGATATTTCACACACAAACCTTGTCTTTTTCCCCTTTAAAACTTCAGGAGTCTGTGGCATTAGCCTCTTAAATCGTAACAACTTATTGGAACAGATCAATGGCCCCTTTTAGGATGAGCATGCCCCCTGATTTGCCATGAATTTTGTTACATTTGGGCCCCTAGAATGTGTGATCTAAGATTAAAGGGAATGGAAGTTAATTTCTCTGGTGTTTTCTGGGTAGCCATTTCATAGCAGGACTCAGGAACAGACAATAAGCACCCATGCACCTTCCTGCAGACAATATCCACAAAGATGCGACAGAAATCAACACTCAGATCACCTACAACTCCTCGGACCACAGTCATTTCACCTAAGTTCCCCTCCTTCTGCTGTCTCCTCAGACCAAGATACTATGTGAAGCAGTTTCCCTGTCCCAAGGGCCACCAACACAGAAGCCCACAAGAGCAAGGCAACAAGTAGGCCCAGGTTCTCTCAGGGCGGCCCCCAAGCCCAGGGCCTGTGCCTCCTCAGCACCTTCTGTGGGGAAAGGGAAGATGGGCATGGCTAGAGCACAGGCGATGCAGCCAGTGTCCTCGGAGGACGTGGGAGACCACAGTGCATTCTATCTGGAGAGGTATCTCCTTCTTTATCTGGGAAGGCCAGGGGAGCACTGGGCCCAACAGAGCTTAGAGACACTGACCACGAGGGAGTGGCAAAAATGAGAACTGCTGGAGAGGATGCCTTATGTAGTATGTGTCACAAACCTGGCTGTACTAAGGGTGCCTAGAGTCATGCTAACTACTCCTACCCACCCCATCGTAGGAAGCCAACTCTAAGATGGCACTGGTTTCCGGTGTGCCTTTGTGGTAAACAACACCACTGCATAGGCGCTAGCTAGCCCGAATCTGGCGCCGACCCCTCCGGAGCAGGTGCATGCAAATTAGATGCCGGCAGACTGACCAATCCCGGGGGGCCACGGAGCCTTCTCCTGTGCTAGGGTGTATATAAGCAGTCCTCCCTGGGTACCCGGGATCCCTGTAGCAGCATCGAGGCGTTCCTGCAATAAAGGCTGTTGAGAAAAATCCGACCGTGTTGTGTCTTCCTTGTCAGCCGAGGTGGGCACAACAAATTGGTGGCCCCTATGGGGACCCGAGGATCTCGTGGATTCAGAACTCTTCAGCTGGGGAATGGCGGTACAGGTAAGTCTCCCAAATTGATTCCCGGTTAAAAGGGGGGATATGTTTTTCTCGCTCGTAGACCCAGTGTGGGTAGCTCTTATCGTTGTTGTTTTGTTTTTTGTAATTTCTGTCCTCTGCTTTTGTTTAATAGAAGCAGTTAAGGCAGGTCAGAAAATTCTTACGGAACAACAAGAAAGCATGTCAGAGGAAGATAAGGAATGTATGAGCAAAGGAAGGAAAAGGGGCGAAAAGGAAAAGAGAAGGGAGAAAAGATAAATACAAAAGGAAAAGGAAACAGTGATAAAGAAAAGGAAATAGCAAAAATATATCCCTCTTTAAAAGACTTATCGCTAAGTCTATCAAGTTCTGATTCCAGTGGCTCGGAGCTTAGTGAGGATGATGAAGCTGACCTAGAAGAAGAGGCAGCTCTGTATGAGAGGGATAGGTATGATCCGGATTGGCCATATAGAGCCAACCCATTGAAAAAGGGAGTATCGGCGAAATAAAGAATAAAACTGAAAGTGCTGGGAGCCCGCCAGGGCTGCTAAACCAGGTACCTCTCTCTGTCTGGAGGTTTGGAAAGAAGTTGGTCTAAGTTTCCCTGGTTTTGCTGATGGCCAAGGGCAATGGTATCATGAGCCAGTGGATTTCAAAACTATTAAGCAACTGGCAGAATCAGTCTGTACTTATGGGGTGGGTGCAGCTTTTGTGGTTGCACAAATTGAGGTGCTTGCCAGATATTGCCTCACCCCTGGGTACTGGAATAATGTGGCTCGGGCTTGCTTGTCGTCCAGGCAATATTTAGATCGGAAGTCCTTGACTTATGAATATGCAAATAGTCAGGCAGCAGCCAATTTAGCCATAGGACAAGATCCTCAGAGACATTGGGATGCAGACATGCTTCTGGGTTTAGGACGTTTTGCTTTAGATCAAACAAATTATCCTGAAACAGTCTATGCCCAAATAATTGAAGTAGCCACCAAAGCCTGGAAAGCGTTGCCGAACAAAGGCGCAGTCTCAGGCAATCTTATGAAAATTTTGCAGGGCCCCACAGAACCATTCTCAGACTTTGTAGCACGCCTTGTTGAGGCAGCTACTAGAATCTTTGGAGACCCTGATACAGCTATGCCTTTAGTCAAACAGCTAGTATATGAGCAATGCACTAAGGAATGCAAAGCAGCCATTACACCCTATAACCATAAAGGTTTAGAAGTATGGATGAAGGTTTGCAGAGAACTAGGGGGCCCATTAACCAATGCAGGCCTGGCGGCAGCTGTAATACAATTGGATAGATCTAATAATGATACTTGTTATAAGTGTGGCCAAAGAGGACATTTTAGAAGAAACTGCCCTGAAAATGAAAAACAGGCCGTATTAGATAAACCTAGACAGCCAGGCTTATGCCATAAATGTAGGAAGGGGAAACATTGGGCTAATGAATGCAGATCTACAAAGGATATAGAAGGCCGACCATTACAAGCAGGATATTGTAGTCTCTCCTCTCCCAGCCTGAAACCTGCTTGCTCGGGGTGGAGCTTCCTGCTCATTCGTTCTGCCACGCCCACTGAGATATGGTGGCACCAGGCCAAAAAACGGACAGTGGGGCCCACGTCCCCAGGGCCCTCAAATATATGGGGCTCTTCAGAAAGACCAGAAGAAACTTTGGCCGTCTCTCTGTCATCCGAGAGACCACGGAGAGCCACTACTGGCTCTGCAGGATTGGACCTCCACTCCACCACCAGACTCGTATTAACCCCACAGATGGCGGTACAGCCCATAGATACAGATTTTATTTTTTTTCCTTTTCCATTTTTTATTAGGTAGATACAGATTTTAAAGGCCCCCTTCCCAAAGATACTGTAGGACTATTGCTTGGCCGCTCATCTTCTGCTTTAAAAGGATTACAGATAACCCCTGGAGTGATTGATCCTGACTATACTGGAGTTGTAAAGGTTTTGGTAGCCTCCCCTGCTGGCATCTCAGCTATCTCCACGGGAGATAGAATTGCTCAATTGTTGCTATTACCCAGTTTACATAAATATTTCCCAGCAAATAATAAAATAAGAGAGAACAGACTAGGTTCTACAGGTTCTTGATTTGCTTTCTTATCTATGGAATTAGGAGACCACCCCATGCTAACTTTTTAATCCTTTTTAGGATTATTAGACACTGGTGCAGATTGCAGTATTATCTCCACTCATGATTGGCTGTCAAAGTGGCCCTTGCAGACATCATCTCAAAGCCTGCGTGATCTGGGTTACGAGACTGCTCCTCTTGTCAGTACTAAGGAATTAACCTGGAGAAATGACGAAGGTAAGTCAGGAAAATTTATCCCTTATATTGTGGATATTCCTGTGACTCTGTGGGGCAGGGATGTCCTGACCAAGATGGATCTTAGATTAATGAATATTCCCCACAAGCTAAGGAGATAATGTCTAACATGGGCTATACTCCAGGTAAAGGATTAGGAAAGTCATTACAAGGCAGTACTATGCCAGTACCAACCAAGTTTAAACTAGATAAAAAAGGACTGGGTTTTTCCTAGGGGCCGTTGAGGGCTGTATACCCATTACTTGGAAAACAGAAGAACCTGTATGGGTTCCTCAATGGCCTCTTTCCTCTGAAAAATTGGCAGCAGCCAGGGAATTAGTAAGGGAACAATTGGAATTAGGACATATTAAATCCTCCCAGTCACCATGGAATACACCTATATTTGTAATCAAGAAAAAATCAGGTAAATGGAGGCTTTTACATGATCTTAGAGCTATTAATAATCAAATGCAAATTATGGGCCCAACACAAAGAGGCCTGCCCCTGCTCTCTAGCCTGCCTGCTGATTGGCCTATAATAATAATTGATATTAAGGATTGTTTTTTCTATTCCACTTGCATTGTGTGATAGCAAGCGCTTTGCTTTTACTCTCCCTTCTGTAAATAATGAAGGGCCTGATAAACGGTATCAATGGGTCGTTTTACCTCAAGACATGGCCAATAGTCCTACTTGTGTCAACTTTTTGTAGGAGAAGCATTACAACCTGTCCGTGACGCATTTCCAAAATTGAGGATAGTGCATTATATGGATGATATCCTCCTTGCTTCTAATAATAAAGTTTAGATAAAGCTTATATAGAATTAGTAAAAGAATTAGAAAAGAAACAATTGTTTGTAGCACCTGACAAAGTTCAGATGGGAAATTTAGGAGAGTTTTTGGGTACCCGAGTTACTTCACATTATGTAGTACCTCAAAAGATAGAATTGTACAAAGATCATTTAAAAACATTAAATGATTTCCAGAAATTGCTAGGTGATATAAATTGGATTCGCCCATATATGAGGCTACCCAATTCTGAATTAACTCCACTCTTTGATATGCTGAAAGGTGACCCTCAATTGTCCTCCCGCCCCCCTGTGCCCTCACTCCTGAGGCCCGAGTTGCCTTAGGAAAGGTAGAGAGGTGCATAGAAAAAGCTAAATTATGTAGATGGAAAGAAGGAGAGAACATACATTTGTGTGTCCTGAAGACGTTTCGCCAACCGACCGGAGTATTGTGGCAATCAGGTCCACTATTGTGGATTTATCCTCAGGTGTCTCCTAATAAAACTCTTAAATATTATCTCACCACTGTAGCCCATTTAGCAATCTTGGGCATTAAGTCATGCATTCAACATTTTGGAGACCCCCCTCAAAAAATTATTACACCATATAATGCTAACCAAATACAGACCCTGAGCTCTTTAGTTGATGAATGGGCTCTGTTGCGTTGTAGTTATGATGGGGAATTAGATAATCATTATCCTAAAGATTCTTTATTACAATTTTTTACTGAACATCCAGTGATTTTTTCCAAAGGTTATGACATCTAAACCCATACCAGGTGCACTGGATATTTATACAGATGGTTCTAAAGCAGGTGTTGGCACTTATGTGGTTAATTCTCAAAACCCTGTTTTATTTCAATATGATCCTGGTAACCCGCAACTAGTTGAATGTAAAATCGTATTAGAAGTATTTAAGAGGTTTGAAATTTCCTTTAATTTAGTGTCTGATTCAGCATATGTAGTGAATGCAGTAAAAGCATTGGAAGTTGCAGGACCCATCAAATCTACCAGCCCTGTATGTGCTATTTTGTCAGAATTACAAAACTTGATTTGGAATAGGAAAAGTAAATTTTTTATTCAGCATATTCGGGCTCATTCTACTCTGCCAGGCCCTATGACTGAAAGGAATGCCCTGGTAGATGCAAGTACTCGTATGGAATTCATTTTTCATGTTACTCCATTAGAGCTTGCAAAAGGTTTTCATCAATTGTATCATGTCCCCGCTGCCACATTGCAGTAAAAATTTAATATTTCCCGGGCCTCAGTAAGAACTGTTGTATTGCAATGCCCTCAATGCGTGCAGTTTCATCACCCTCCCCATGTTGGGATTAACCCTCGTGGATTGATCCCTCTAAAAGTATGGCAAATAGATGTTACACATGTTCCAGCTTTTGGAAAACTAAAATATGTCCATGTTTCTATTGACACCTGTTCAGGTATCATGTATGCCTCCCCTATGTCTGGTGAAAAAACCCACAATGTTATTAGCCATTGCTTAGACTCATGGGCAGCTTGGGAAAACCCAGCTAATTTAAAAACTGATAATGGACCTGCATATACATCAACATCCTTCCAAGTCTTCTGCGAAACTATGCAAGTTAGTCATACCACCAGCCTTCCCTATAGCCCACAAGGCCAAGGTATTGTGGAAAGGGCACATCGCACCTTGAAAGAACTGTTACAAAAACAAAAAGAGGGAATTGCCTACGGACGAGCACCCAAAGAACAATTATCTTTAGCTTTATTTACCTTAAATTTTTAAATTTTGGATGATCATGGTCGCTCGGCTGCAGACAGGCATGCCATGACCTCGCCTGTAATTCAACATGATGTAAAATGGGAAGATGTCTTAACTGGTAAATGGTATGGCCCAGATCCCGTTATTTCGAGATCTAGGGGAGCTGTTTGTGTTTTTCCACAGGATAAAGAACATCCAATTTGGGTACCAGAAAGGCTGACATGAAAATTGCTTATCTTAAAGGAAATTGGTCAGCCAAAGCAGAGCAGAAAGTTGCTCCTCCAGATTGCCAAACTCAACAGCACTCGACCCGACCCTGTCACCCTGGGAGACTTCACCTCCTGGATCACCAATGCCTTCTCCTTTTTAAAGGAGTGGGCAGGAATGTTGGCCTGGGGGACAGTGGTCCTCCTGGGGTGTGTCTTCTGCATCTGGCTATTGTGTCAACTAAAAAGAGAGTATGCTCAACATAAAGCAGTGGTCTACCAAGCTTTGTTGGCAATTGAAGATGGTGCATCTCCCAATATTTGGCTGGCCTCTTTAAAAAATTAAGAGTCCGCCCTAGGTCATTTGGCAGTTGTAGTCACACAGATCCATGGTATCCAGAGACGGGCAACTTTCCTCATGCACAGACCAACCTAAGAGAAGGGGCCTGGAGGCCATCATAGGATAACCCTATGATGGGTAAGGCTGTGATACTAGAGGATCGACCTAAGACAGGAGCCCTGGCCATGGACAGATTTGCCCAGGCCTAGACCAGCCTCATTTCATTAAAGAAAAAAGAGGGAGATGTAGGAAGCCAACTCTAAGATGGCGCAGGCTTTCTGTGTGCCTTTGTGGTAAACAACACCATTGCGCAGGTGCTAGCCTGACCCCTCCTGAGCAGGTACATGCAAATTAGATGCAGGCAGACTGACCAATCCTGGGGGGCCATGGAGCCTTCTCCTGTGCTAGGGTGTATATAAGCAGCCCTCCCTGGGTGCCCTGTCCCGGTAGCAGCATCGAGGTGTTCCTGCAATAAAGGCTGTTGAGAAGAATCTGACCATGTCGTGTCTTCCTTGCTGGCTGAGGTGGGCGCGACACCCCATGGCCCTTCAGCAGGAAACAGAATTTTTTTTTTTTTGGCTTTTTCGAGACAGGGTTTCTCTGTATAGCCCCGGCTGTCCTGGAACTCACTTTGTAGATCAGGCTGGCCTCGAACTCAGAAATCCGCTTGCCTCTACCTCCCGAGTGCTGGGATTAAAGGCATGCATCACCATCACCCAGCTGGAATCTTACCCTACATCTATTATTATTTTTTTTTCTTATATATCATTTTAGTTTCTTTTCCTGCTGCTATGATAAAATGCCCCAACAAAGGCAGTCTAAAGAAGAGTGGTTTATTTTGGCTTATAATTCAAGATGTAGTAAGTCACCTGGGGTGGGGGTGGGGTGGGGTTTGGGGGAAGAGCAGCCTGAAACAGCTGGTAAGTAACCTATGCATCCACAGCATGAAACAGAACAATGCTGTGTGTTGGTGCTTGGCTGACTTCCCCCTTATTATGGGCCCAGCCAGACCCAACCCAGGGAATGGTGTCACTCTCCCACATCAGTTAACCTGATAAAGACAATCCTAACCCTCTCTGCAGAGCATCTGGAGGCTTGTCTCCTATGTGCTTTTAGATAAACAGGGAGAGAAATCACAGCTAAGCACTAACAGCAAACCACCTGGCGATTTTTGCACTTGAACAGCTACTTTTTAATATCAAGTAGAATGTCCGTTTAATTAGCACCGGGAAGGATCATGTTTCCAACTCAAACATGCATTCTGGCGACTTTAAATTTGCAGTTTTTCTGTTGTGGGAGACTCGGCCCATGCTAGGAGCTACGTCAGAGTTGCGTACATCCCTAGCTGTTTTTATACCATTTCTTACATGATTAAAATCCTGAAAAATCACATCTGTATGTGGAAAATCTATATTAACCGGATGCAATGTCCTTTGCATCTAATGTGCCGCCTTCCTACATATCGGCCCTCCTAAGAGACTCAATTTTAAGTCTCTTATAAAACACACTCGCAGCTCCATTCCAGCAATGGCTTAAATACAAATGGCTCTAGGGTGGACTAAAGAAGTTCGACTTAAACCCTGGACGCTCCATATGCCACAGCCTGGAATCCCAGCACTTGGAAGGCGGGGGCGGGAGAGTCAAAGTTCAAAGTCAGGTTGGGCTGCACAGCAAGATCGTTTCTTAGAGCCAAACCGACAAAACTAGAAACCTGAGCAGATACTACAAGTGATTATTAACGTCGTTAAAGAGTCACATCTTTCCCCCTTGCCTTTGGTGCATGCCTGGACCACCAGGTCCCCTGAGAGACATACGAAGGGCGCCGCGAAACTGCAAAGTAGGGAACCATGTTTGAAAGCCCTAGAAGAGGTCTGTCTACCCGAAGCAGGGAAAAGCGCGATTGGACGCCCCTCAAAAGCTTCCAAGTTTAGCCTTCCCGGCCCAATCTACCACCACCATAAGGTTCAGCGGCCAGCGCGCAGGTGTAGAGTGAGCGGGCGCCGAGGTGCACGCCGGGAGTCGTTGTGGCGCCACGCGAAGAAGCGAGCTCTCAGCCCCGCCCCCCCCCACAGCTCTTCTCCGCGTTTCTCAGGAGAGACCCTCATCCCCGGACGTGGGGCACAGACCTTCCCGGCTTGCATCTCGCCCGGTCGGCCGGCCAAGAAAGTCAGCTCTCGGGACTAGAAGATGACTGAGGCCTAGCGGGGTCCAGAGAGCGAAGGTTGGACTAGATGGCCTCCCTCCTTCGGGCTGGCCCCGCCCCCGCCCCCTGAGCTGCTGGGAGTTGTAGTTCATGAGCCGACTCGAGTTTGTCAGTCCTTGGTTTCCCTCCGCCTCCCGCAATGCTCTACGCCTCAGGCCGCCTCTTAGCTGCCCGGGCGGCCACCACACTTTCCGCCCCGCCCAGAGCCCGGGGCCCGGCGCTCCGCGGCAAACGGAGGGAACTACAAATCCCATGGCACCTCGAGACGCCTTCTTATGACCCCTTGACGGGGCAGCGGACAAGACCCGGCGTGCCTCCGGCCCGGAGGGTGATCCTTCGGAAGGGGAGGATGCCGCCGGCCATAGGCGGTGGCCTAGCGGGCTCCGAGCTGCGTCCCCGTAGGGGCCGCTGTGTGCCGCAGGCTGCCAGAGCCGTGAGCCGAGACGTGGTCCCCCAGGCTGCAGCACGGAAACTTAAACGGCCTGCTTGGAGCTCGCGGCGCTTCCAGGCGGCAGGGTGGTGGGCCACGTTGGCTGTGGTGACGCTGCTGTCCTTTGCCACCCGCTTTCACCGGCTGGACCAGCCTGCTCACATCTGGTAAGTGGCGGAAAGGACTTGGCGGGCACCATGGCAACTGAGAGGGAGTGACGCCACCCTCTGATTGGCTTGAGGGCGCGAAGTGGGCGGGATTCATCGGAGGCACGACAGGTCCTTGGCGGTAGAGAAACTCAGTTGTATTTCGAGGGGAGTAGGGGGTGGCTGGGGAAAGCTTTCCGGTGTGTCAAACCTCGGAGAATAGGTTTGCCCTGGTGGGGGTCCCACACTCGGAGTTTGCAGGAGTTGTCCTCATGTCTTCTAGTCACCTGGCTTTAAAATGGTGATACTCAGAGGTTCTTTGAACTTGGCTGAGAAATTAGTAAATTCGTAGAACATAATTTTCCCAAAGCGTGATTTTCAAAGAAAAAGATTCCTATAGAGTAAGGATAGTTTGGGTATCGGGAGATGGCGGCACAGATTCTGAGCAACAGGTCTGGTGTTATCCTGTGAGAATTATTTTCTAGGCCTTACTTTGTATGATACAGATGGTGGCTTGAGGCTTGGTTCAATTCCATTTCCCAAGCTCACAGAGTTACTTGATCTTTAGCTGGAAGGGATGTTTTATCTTCTCTATATCACCAAACAGAAACTTAGCATAGAAGGTGTCACAAGTGGATCTTACTCAAGAGCAAGCAAACACACTGACAGGGCTGCTCCTATAGGAAACTAATAAATTACTGTGAAGCTAATTAATAAATTAGGTGCATTTTATGACTGTTGGGAGCTGTAACTACTGGGTTAAACACAAAGGCGTAATCACAGGAAGGGGAATGAATATCAGCACCTTTAGAGTTAGGTTCTTCCACCCCCTGTCAAATCCTACTATACATGACTGTATCCCAAAGAGATAGGTGTACCCACAGTGGGTTACATAATGGCCAAGGACTAACGAGTTTGGGAAATCTATTTTAACACTCACAAGCCTTAATTAGCTCTGTTCTCATAGGAGACATTGCCATATCTCTTATTGCAAGCACAGCCCTAAGAAATGGCCCAGGTCAAATGCAGTTAGGGCATCCTAGGTACATTCTTGGCACGTGTGGTTGTCCATCATCAGCTGCCACTTGTCTTAGGTGGCCCGTCTGAATCTTATCTGGCTTTGGGGTTAGACTTAGAGGAGAAAGAGAGAATTGTTTTTTGTTTTGTTTTGTTTTTTGAGACAGGGTTTCTCTGTATAGCCCTGGCTATCCTGGAACTCACTTTGCAGACCAGGCTGGCCTCAAACTCAGAAATCCGCCTGCCTCTGCCTCCCAAGTGCTGGGACTAAAGGCGTGCACCACCACTGCCTGGCTGTCCAGGACATTGATGAAGGGCTTTCTCTCCCAATTGGCTTTATTACCCCTCCATCATGCATTGCCTTGGTTTCTGGCAGATGTTTCATGTTAATCCACAACTCTATTAGCTACTCAGATCAGCATGGCTGACAGAGGCAGAAACCACATCTGTTCAGTTTGTCTCATATGATTTAATTACGGCTGCTGTCAATGAAACTCCAAGCAGGGGGGTGATGGGCCCTGGACTCAGCCTCTTACAAATAAGTCCTGATGAGGGGCCAGCAGTATGAATATAGTCTAAGAACAGTCTACCAGTTATGACCTGTGCAAAGCAGTTTCGATTGATTCTGATCTTTGGTATCATTGGCGGTAATTAAAATGCACATCCCATGTCTATTCCTTAAATACTAACACATTACCTGAAGAGATGCAGGTCATTCAGTTCAGTTTTATGTGGACCATCACTCACTGTGATGTAGACCACCACTGCATTGATTTGGTTAAGTCTCAAAGGCAGTATTATGGAGTGGTTGAGCCTCCATGATTGTATGGGCATAGCTCAGGTCCCTAGTACTTTAGAGACTCATATATGATACATTCTATAGAGTGTATCAATGAGAGAAAGTTGTACCATCAGTGCATTAGCAAGTGTACCAGTGAGCTGTTTTTTGAGAGTTGGTGCTGATGTCATCAGCTACATCAAGAGTAGCTTAAGACTGTCCATGTCGATGTTCATGAGTTCTGTTTGCAGCCACAGGTTGTTACCATCATAAGCTGCCACTTGTCTTAGGTGGCCCATCTGAATCTTATCTGGCTTTGGGGTTAGAATTAGAGGAGAAAGAGAGAATTAATGTTTCCATTCACTGTATTATATCTCTAGTGCTCTAATGTCTTTCTTCTTCAGGGTTGTTTCATTCCTACAACTCTGCCCAGGAAGGTAGTGTGTGCCACACCAGTTTCTGTTTGCCTTTTCTCCTGTTGTACCCTATTTCTATCTAGACCTTTTTACTATGGGCATTGTAAAGACCTATTATGTCTCTGACACGGGTGGCATTGTGTGAGACTTGTACTTAGCCAAGTATTGTGTTTATCAAACTGTAGGCCATCTGACTCCAGTAAGACAATACAGGAGATGAATCTAGAATTAAATATGAGTATTGTCATCTTCCCTTACCCTTCTCTGCTGATCTAGGGTGTCACTAAGAAGAAAGACATACCATGGTCATGGAAACCTAAGTGTGTCTGAGTAACTTGATATAGCTCCTCTCCCTTTTCCTGATTATTACCCAGTTGGTAGTCATGAGGAGATGACTTTTTCTGGGGATGACTACATTAGGACAAGGTTGCTTTTTTAAAGTGTGTAGGCCAGGAGAAGGTGATGGAGGGAAAGTTTCTGAGGAAAAGTTCAATGCTTGGCAATATCAGCTGTTTATTGATGATGGGAACATGGGTTACATGTTTATTACCTTGACTGTTGGCTCATTGTTACATGACTAATGTGACAAAAAGGTGTGCCACTGTCACACTTAGATGGTTTGGAAAGCTAATAAGAGGACATTAAGTTTAAAGATCACAGTGGTTTCTCCAGAGTCATGGAACCAGAGCCTCAGCCTTTCTGTAACCCGAGAAGGCAACAGCAGCAGTGAAATACTGGTGAGAGCCTCAGCTGGGAACAGAGTCCTGATGCACAGAGCTTCTTAGGAGCAGGTAGTCAATGTCCTATGCAAAGCAAGTGGCCAGCTTTTGGCAGGAGTCTGGTATACCATGGTGGCTTCTGCTTCAGAGACCCATAGTCCTTTAAAATTTATGCTCAGTCAGTTCATGCCACCATATTTGTTTCTCCACTGGAACAATATAAGCAGCTGGATAGTGTAGGCTTGATTAGGAACCTCTAACTAGTCATATCAGAGTACATCCTTTGTGATGGGTATCTGCATGAGTAATCCAGACTACTCCATCAGTGGACAGACAGTTTCCACTTCGCTGAGAGCATGAGTTTCTCAGTACATAGTCTTTCAATTGGTTTGTCAGACCCTTCAACTCTGATTGCAGCCAGCCAGCCAGAGTTATCTTACTTAGGTTTGCTATTGCTGAGATGAAACACCATATCCAAGCCAACTCGGGGTGGAAAGAGTTTATTTGGCTTATACTTCCATATCACTGTTCATTATCAAAGGAAGTCAGGACAGGAACTCAAACAGGGCAGGAACCTGGAGACAGGAGCTGATGCAGAGGTCATGGAGGGGGTGCTGCTTACTGACTTCCTCCTCATGGCTTGCTCACTCTGTTTTCTTATAGAACCTAAGGCCACTAGCCCAGGGATGGCACCACCCACAATGGGTTGGACCCTCTCACATCAATCACTAATTAAAAAATGTGCTACAGAATTGCCTACAGCCTGATCATCTGAAGTCATTTTCCTAACGGAGGTTCTTAGTTGGCTTTAGTTTGTGTCAAGCTGACATAAAACTGTCCAACGAAAGGATGGACCATCTAGAGACTGCCATATCCAGGGATCCATCCCATAATCAGCTTCCAAACGCTGACACCATTGCATACACTAGCAAGATTTTGTTGAAAGGACCCAGATGTAGCTGTCTCTATGCCGGGGCCTAGCAAACACAGAAGTGGATGCTCACAGTCAGCTATTGGATGGATCACAGGGCTCCCAATGGAGGAGCTAGAGAAAGTACCCAAGGAGCTAAAGGGATCTGCAACCCTATAGATGGAACAACATTATGAACTAACCAGTACCCCGGAGCTCTTGACTCTAGCTGCATATGTATCAAAAGATGGCCTAGTCGGCCATCACTGGAAAGAGAGGCCCATTGGACATGCAAACTGTATATGCCCCAGTACAGGGGAATGCCAGGGCCAAAAAAAATGGGAATGGGTGGGTAGGAAAGTAGGGGGGAGGGTATGGGGGACTTTTGGGATAGCATTGGAAATGTAATTGAGGAAAATATGTAATAAAAATATTAAAAAATAAATAAATAAAACTGTCCAACATAGGGCTAGAAAGATGGCTTGGTGGTTAAGAGCATTGACTGCACTTCCAAAGGACCTGGGTTCAATTCTCAGCAACCACTAGTGTCTGTAACTCAAGTTCCAGGGCATCCCACTCCCTCACACAATCATATATACAAGACAAACACCAATACACATTAAAAAAAAACAATGGCAACAACAACAGAACTATCCAGCACAGTTGTCTGTAGGTCAGAGCGGCTTCTGCTACCCAGTGGATAGCATTTTAACCCCCAGAGGACTAGGTACTGGCATTGTAAGGAAGGTCTGTGTCATGGGCCCCACTGACCTGGTAACTGTGTTTCAGGGAGTGGACTAGGTAATAGTTTTTCCCAAAGGGACACCTGCTGCTTTATGTAGAACAGAGAAGCCTCCTGAGCCGTTTGTTCTAAACTCCAAGATAATCTCTTCTAAAGAGGAAATGGAAGGAACTCTGAGGGTTTGGTGGGGTAATGCACTCTTTCAACAGAAGTTAATAACTGGCTTTTTAAGAGTGTGTTTAGTATCTTGTGTTCAGCAGGTGGCACTGCTATCCTAGTGACTAGCTTAGTATTCTAGCAGTACTTAATGGGTATGTGTTTGCCTGTTCACTTGTGTGTGTGTGTGTTCACATATAGAGGTTGATATTGAATATCTTCCTTTGTCTGTCTCCACTCATTTTTTGAGAGATGAGCTCTCTCTGAATTCGGAGCTGGCAGGCCATTGGGCTCCTGGGATCTTGTCCCTGCATACTCAATGCTGTGATAAAGGGCACTCTGCCATACCTGCGTTTTACATGGTTGCTGGGTATCCACAGTCAGGTCCTCAAGCTTCTTTAATAAGTAGAACAGAGGAGCAGTTTCTACTCCTGCTGCCCACTGCTTCATTTGGGTAAGAACATTTACCACCAGGTTCCAGGATGTCTTCTCTTGTATTTGTATCTGACTCAGCCCTATCCCTTTTCGTTCAGAAAGCTAGGCACGTCATCAGCCTATGTTGGGCCCCTCCTTGACAAGGTCTTAGATATGTTTTAGCTTGTTTGTAAACTAAGAATTTAACTTGCTGTTGTTTTATGGGTGCTAGTAGAAGAGAAAGTCCTAAATCAATGACAGTGGAATTTATTAGGCATGGCACAGAAAGGCGTGAGTACAGATGAGCCAGGCCCTCGCATTCTTGACATACTCTCCGGGCTGTAAGAGCCTGAGAGAGCCATGGAGAACTGCCTTTTCTGACACAAGTAGTAAAATCCAAGAAGAAATGTATATGTTACTATTGATTTTATTTGAGAAATGTTTGAAGTATAAAGACTTCAAGGCTGACAGAAAATATTGGGAAAGTTCATTGTCCAGTATGTGTGATAGAATTTCTAAGTCCTCTCTGTATGTTATCTGAGTTGAACCCTAATACCTCCTGGGAGGGGCATGAAGAGCACTGTTGTTTCATGTCACAACATTAGTAGCTGATGGAGCTGCGGATAGCTCTCCTTTCTTTGGTCTCTTTTGCTTACTCTACTCTGAATTTTCTCTTTAACATCACCATGTTACTGTCGGTACTTCATTGTGTCCTTGGCTAATGTAGTAGCTTTAGTCTCCTGCCCATCTACTGGATCCAGTGGATTTAAAATAATAAATGAGACCTAAACATTCTTTGGGAAAGCATGACTACGTGATACGGAAGTGATGACTGTTCTGGAGGCTGACCTGGGGCATAGTCACTGGAAAGCAACCCTTCTTTTGAGCTACAGAAAGAAAATATTAAATAGGCCAGCTTTGCCATGGTGTGGCTGCTTTGTAAACCCTCTGTGCATGAAAAAGCTGATGTGGCTGTATGGCAGACCAAGACTTCACATTGGGTCAGAAAGTTAAATACAATTCACATATGTACTTGCAAAATAACATGGGATAGGCATAGGGTTTAGTAATGCTCTTAGTGAGGAAATTTGGCTTTTGTAGATAGCTGGTCATCATAACGGGTCAGCCAGATCAGAGTCAGCAGGTTGATGGGCAACCCCTGACTCTTCTGTGATAATCTTGCACTAAAGGCTCTAACCAATAGCCTGGCAGTATAGCATTGTGCATTCTAAGAACAGAGGGTCTCAGAGTACTTTACCAGACTGGGAAGAAATTGCTGTACAAAACCTTTTCATGTTATAGGAAAACACAGCTACTTTCAAATAAATTGATAGGAACTCAAGACACAAAAGAAGAATATATTTAACTTTATATGTGGTAACTAGTGGGTAAATATTTGTTAACTTTTTCCTTTATTGAAATCTAGGCTGATAGCCAGCTCAAAGCTTTTCCTCAAACCACTGTGTCAAAGCTTTTATTTATTTATTTATTTATTTATTTATTTATTATTACTTTTTAATTAGCTATTTTCTTCATTTACATTTCCAATGCTATCCCAAAAGTCCCCCAGAGCCCCCTCCCCCAACTCCCCTACCCACCCACTCCCACTTCTTGGCCCTGGTATTCCCCCGTACTGAGGCATATAAAGTTTGCAATACCAATGGGCCTCTCTTTCCACTGATGGTCAACTAGGCCATCTTCTGATACATATGCAGCTAGAGACACGAGCTCCGGGGGGTACTGGTTAGTTCATATTGTTGTTCCACCTATAGGGTTGCAGATCCCTTTAGCTCCTTGGGTACTTTCTCTAGCTCCTCCATTGGAGGCCCTGTGATCCATCCAATAGCTGCTGTGAGCATCCACTTCTGTGTTTGCTAGGTCCTGGCATAGTCTCACAAGAGACAGCTATATCAGGGTCCTTTCAGCAAAATCTTGCTAGTGTATGCAATGTTGTCATGTTTGGAGGCTGATTATGGGATGGATCCCCGGGTATGGCAGTCTTTAGATGGTCCATCCTTTCATCACAGCTCCAAACTTTGTCTCTATAACTCCTTCCATGGGTGTTTTGTTCCCAATTCTAAGATGGGGCAAAGTGTTCACACTTTGGTCTTTGTTCTTCTTGAGTTTCATGTGTTTTGAAAATTGTATCTTATGTCTTGGGTATTCTAAGTTTCTGGGCTAATATCCACTTATCAGTAAGTAAGCTTTTATTTTTAAGCCAACTTGAATATTACCTGCTTGAAACTCATGGCCTTTGGTTTTAATTGTAACTTTAACTATGATTTATTAAAACTTTATGTTTTTCCTTTAGTTGGGATGAGACTCACTTTGGAAAAATGGGAAGTTACTATATTAACCGCACCTTTTTCTTTGATGTGCATCCACCACTGGGAAAGGTAAGCAGTGTGGTAACTGACAATCTCTTATGTGGGCAAACGGCTTCTAAGAACTGGAGCCAAGTGTTAGGTTCGGACTTCATTTTTAGACTTCAGAATTTCCTCAGATTTCTACTCAGATAGAACATCTTTGGTGTTTTTAGGGGTTCTCTGGGCTCAGAAATGGAGAAGAGCATCCATCAACTGATGGATGAAGACACAAATGCAGTCAGTTCTTATTAGCAGTGTGTTATTCACCCATGTAGAAGAGTGATGTTCTGATACAGGAGTTTTCTTCTCAGGGTGATGCAGTGTTCTAGAATGACATAGTAGTGATGATCATACAGTCTTGTAGATATATTTAAAACCACTTTTAAGATCATTATGTTATGCAACTTTTTTCAATTTTATAAAAGAAAACAGTATAATATACTACATAAGGAAATATGCCTTAGAGAAACTTAAACTATAAAAATTAAATTTTTCCAACATACATATTGACCTGTTCTTCTAACATTTTATAGTTAGAAATTCTACCATGTAATTTTTAATATTTTAACAACTTCTCCTGAGAAGACAAATGGATTCACAAAAGCCTTTCTTCTAACTAAAGACTCAGAGCTTGGGGTCAAGGCTAGGGGAATGGAAGGCTAGGGGGAATTGAGGAGAGTTGGCCCAAGCAAGGGTGAGCACCTAGGGTAGGGACAGCGAACAAAATTGCTATGGGAGGAGGTATAGGTTCTAAGCCTAGGAAAGGGCAGAAAAAACACACTTCTTCCTGTCTGCATATTAAGGACAGAAACAAGCAGTTGTGTCTGGACCTGTGAAGCTCAGAGCAGCTGGGTAAAACAGTTATTATTGCAACTCTACGCTGCCAAAGGGAACACTGGTCCCCTCCCCTCCCCTCCCCTCCCCTCCCCTCCCCTCCCCTCCCCTCCCCTCCCCTTCCCCCACTTCTTCCTCTCTGGAGAAATGCCTGTTTCTGCATTCTCTTTCTGCTTTCAGTCCCTTACTCCTCCTGTGTAGCTCTTTGGCCACTCCCTGCCCTCCTCTCTCCCCCCCCCCCCTTCTTTGTGATTAGGAGCCTCATATCATTTTAGTAGAAGGCCAGTCTCCAGGAGTCAATCTGCCCAGTCCCTTTCCTGAGAAAGCTATCATGCTTCATTTCATAACAAAAGAGAAGGAGGGGGGGTGGAGGGAGGGAGGGAGAGAGAGAGAGAGAGAGAGAGAGAGAGAGAGAGAGAGAGAGAGAGAGAGAGAGAGAGATGCGCATGGAGGAGCTCCTCACTGATCTGGCCCTTCGAACTATGGAGTGTGTTTTCCTCCTTAAACGTTCAGTCTACACTAGTCCCAAGAATTTAGCTGTGGCACAAGAAAGGGTTTGTTTCAAGCTCTTTAGACAAAAGATCATTTACTGGGTGGCAGCTGCAGGACATGTCGCATTGATACTTATGTGGCCAGTTGTCAAGGGAACTGAAGGCTATGCATACAGAGCACAGGGACTGAGGAGTCTTTTGATCTAAACACGTCATCTTTCCTTCACTCCTCTCTCCTCAGATGCTGATCGGTCTTGCTGGCTACCTGAGCGGGTATGATGGTACCTTTCTGTTCCAGAAGCCTGGGGACAGATACGAGCACCACAGCTACATGGGAATGAGAGGAGTAAGGCTTCCTGCTTTATACACACTGACTAATCTCCAGGGCCACACCCACTCAGAGTGGAGATGGAGGGACTTCAGGGAAGTGAGGACAGACAGTGATTGAACCCACTCCCTTAAATAGAAATCTGGAAGAGTTGGGAAGGAAGGAAAGAAAGGGAGGCCACAGATAGCATGGAGCCATGCACACAGTAACCTGTCATCCCATGCTTGCGTCGCACACCTCTGCCAGCTTTCCCTTCAGCTGTGGCGTCCCCATACTGTCTCCAGATTCCTATTTCCTCCCTTACATTGGAGGTCGGGCGCATAGAATCTCACTCTCAGGGCGGTTGCGTGCCTGTTCCAGTCCCTCTGTGCCCTGATTCCAAGCATCAGCTTAATGGAACATGGCAGAACCTAAGCACTCAACTCCCTGGGAACAACCTAATGAGGCCTGTGAAAGCTGGCCTCCAGCCTGGCGTGTCAGACCACTTGGCTTTCACAAGTCAGATTAGTCTCTGTGCTAATCATGGGATGATCTGTACAGTCCTTCCTGCCTTATTAAACGGGTGTCCTGCCCCTGCCCCTCAGTCCATACTCTCAAGGGATTTTTTATTTTATTTTATTTTATTTTGGATAAAGGGTCTCGCTATGTAATTCAAGCTGTCCTGAAACTCACTATGTAGATCAGGCTGGCCTCAAACTCAGAGATCTGCCTGTCTCTGTCTCTCATGTGCTGGGATTAAAGGCTTGTGCCACCACACCCAGATTTCTCAAGAAATTCTTTCTTCCTAATGACTGTTGAACACCACAGAGTATATAAAATGTTCACCATGGACTTGTAGAAATGAAAAGGACAGACAGTTGGATCTGTTCTCTTCCCTCTAGGGCACATTAACTTTACAAAGATGATGGCCCAAAAGGAAGAGTTTCTCCTTACCCTGGACTTGTCTGTTTACTACTGATGGGCAGACGAAGTTAATTAAAAGAAAACAAACAAAATTCCCAAATCCCCCAGCTGTGGATAACCGGTGTTAACCAGTCATCTTGCCCAAATCAAAATACATCCTGGGGGAACCAGGAAGGACATTGGTGTGGAAAATATTCACTACCCTGAGTTCCAGTGCTTTGCCAAAACTTCAGATGTGTGGTCTTCTGGTCAAGTATCTGCAGGTTCATTTTGTTGGCACTTTAACTGTGGCCCTGGGAGTTGTCACTTTCTGTAAGTTTGACATGGCTGAACCAAGAAAGCAGGCATATGTAGATTTCTATAGAATTTTTTTCTTTTTTTTCTTTCTTTTTTGGGGGGTGGGGTGGGCAGGGTTTCTCTGTGTAGCCCTGGCTGTCCTGGAACTCACTCTGTGGACCAGGCTGGCCTTAAACTCAGAAATTCTCCTGCCTCTAACTCCCAAGTGCTGGGATTAAAGACATGCGCCACCACACCTGGCTTCTATAGAAATCATGATTCCATGAAAGATTTTGAAGAGATGAGGAAGGCTGGTGTCTTTCAGAGTGTGAAGTGATTTCAGAATGCAAAGAATTCTTTGATTGCACTCCATAGAAGTTCATTGTTGATCTATGTTCCTGAACTATTGTTGGGTTTGGGGTGGAAGCCAAGAAAACTCATTTCAGATATGGAAGCTTCAAATTAAAAGCTTTATTTTCTCAGCGTTCAGGGAGGTGGCTAGTTCACGATCTGAACTGCATCCCCAAATGGAGATTGTACAACCTTTTTAAAGGATGAGAACACAGAGTGGGGGAGGGGGGAGCTGGGGGGAACTGCAGTGTTATCCAATTGTATTTTGACATTATGGGTTAAGCAAGGGAGTACCCACTGGAGATTGGGCTGTATCCAGGACACCTGGCTTCAGGGTCCTTAAATCATTCTAGACATTAGGTTTGGAGCTCAGAGTGATAAGAGGACAAAGGATCATGTCAGCTGCATGTGGTTTCTGGTATCCCCAAAGTAAAGAATCAGGGGAAATATTACAAGAATAACAGAAATCTCAAAAATATTAAGATGCCTCAAAGAGGTATGCCTTAGCTTACACCCATGGCTTTATGCTAGACACTAGTGTTGGTCAGGCATTTTCTGCATTAGTAAGCCTTGAACCTGTTTACTCCTCAGCCTGAGCCTGTGAGGTAGGAGCTCCAGCTTTTCGCATTGCACTGATGGGGGTGTTGAGCTAGGATGCACCTGGCAGTGATGGGGAGCCTGATTCTTCCTGTAAATGTCATTGATTTCATGCCAGTTCTGAGGGGGCATACCAACTGTCATGTAATTCTATACTATGACACTACCCTTGCATACTCCAAGGTGTCTTCAAATCACCTAGATCATGCTTTTGACTGGGTCCTCTATCTTAGACACTAACATACCAGATGAGCTGGTTATTTGACAGCTTCTCTTCCTCCTATATATAGTTCTGTGCTTTCCTGGGTTCCTGGCTGATCCCCTTTGCCTACCTCACCGTACTGGATCTGTCCAAGTCCTTCCCAGCAGCACTGCTCACCGCTGCCCTTCTCACCTTTGGTAAGTTGTCTTATGCCATATGTTTTAGGAATGGACTGTCACACCATGTGGGTGGTTGGAAATCAGTACAGTCAAGTGTCACGTCTGTGTATCCAGTTCTCAGTTAACTTTAGGATTGGGTAAAATATATTATGACTAGTAACACTTAGGTGGTGTGTGTGTGTGTGTTGACATGAAGTTGACAGTTGTCTTCTTCAGTTGCTTTCTACTTTAGAGCTCACCAGCTCTAGTGAGTCTTATTAACCACCTTCCCCTGAGTGTCTTCTGTCTCCACCTCCTGTGTACTGGGATTACATGTGGGTGCCATGCCTGCTCAGCTTCTATGTGGGCTCTGGGTATCTGACATGCAGTCTGCATGTTTGCAAGACAAGTGTTTTTGCAATGAGCCATCTCCCCATCCCTTTTATATTCTTTCTGTGGGGCACTGGCATTCCTAAACATAGGTTCTCTTTAAGTTACTTATATTTACACTTTTGTAAGTATCTGAAATTCATGGGTTAATTTTGCTTCTCTTAGGTTAATGTTGCAACTAGTTTACATTTCCTAAATGTATTAAAACTGATGAAAAGGTAGATGCCCAGAAGTAGCTGTGAAGCAGGACTTAGGTATTTTATCTAGATCCTCACGTAGATAAGCAAGGGCTAACTGGAGAAGTTAGTTGTCTTGCTAGCTGCATTCATGAGAGTGAGTTCATGACCTTGTGATGATGCTTCACATGTAAAGAAGTCCAGACCAATTTAGGTGGGTATTTTAGGGACTTGTCAGACAGAGAAGCTGCCTAATGTTGATGGATATATGGCAAGGTTATAGGGTTCCCTATAGTGAACAAGTAGCTTTCTCCTGTATCTAATTTTTTCTCTTCAGTTACTCATAATCAGTCATTTCTTCATTTTCATCCAATACCTGTTTCCTAGGCACCTACCCTATACTAGGCCACCTTTCGAGGCCCCAGAAAATACCCCGATGATATGCTGGTCTCCTGGAATATACCTATAGAAGGGCAGACCAATAAGCCATTACATTATTAAGTCTACAATAAAACATGATACTCTCTTTAGCATTTAAATTCTTTACTTTGTGTATAATGGAGGGAGACACATGCACACTTGCCATGGCACTTCTATGGGACTCAGAGGACAACTTATGGGAACTTATTCTTTCCTTTCACTATGTGGGTCCTGGGAACCACACTCAGGTCATCAGGTATGGTAGCAAGCACCCCATCTTGCTGACCCATCATCTTACTGGCCTTGTAATAGAACATTTTTAGCAGTTGATGCTGGGTTAGACATACAGCAGAGTGGGGGTAAATTAGTGGGGATCAATTGTATTTTAGATAGGGTAAGTAGTGAAGAACTCCCTGGAAAGGTAGAGTCTAGCAGAGTTCCGAGGGAAGGATATTCAGGTAGGGAGGGCAGCCTGTGTAGTTAGTAATCCTGGAATAGTGTTTAATAGACTTGAGGAACAACAGAGGCTGGCGCAGCGAGGGCACAGTGAGTACAGAAGGTTGGATTTGGATTTGGATAGATATGGAGGCCAGGATTTGGCAGATGTCCTGAGAAACTTTTAGTCTGAGTGAGATGAGAAGACTGTGGAGGGTTGAAGCAGGAATTTGACAACTTAAGCTTTTTTTAAAAATCGGTCTGGTACCTATGTAGGCACCAAATCCCAATCAAGATGTCTTATAGGACTTTCCTATACATTTGTAGTTTGCAACTGTATCAGCTTGTGGATCCTTTTTGATGGTAGACATGAGGAAGTGGCCTCAAGGCTGCTCTGGGTGAATGAAAGGGCTTCTTTGGGACTGAGGACCTACAGGTAGCATGGGTATACTTCTTACTGTTGGGCTAATGATAATACACAGAATAATGATAGTGAGCCCCAAGCTGAGTCCTTCCCCTTGCTGTTAGTCTAGTGGTGATCAAGGACTCAAGACTGCTAGATTGTTTCTTCTTGTTAAGAGTGTTTATTTTCAGAGATCTCTTTCATGACTCTGCATTTTGACCAGCCAGCTCCTGTTTTTCAGACACAGGATGCCTCACTCTATCCCAGTACATCCTCCTTGACCCCATCCTGATGTTCTTCATCATGGCGGCCATGCTGAGCATGGTCAAGTACAACTCCTGTGCTAACAGGTCAGCAATACCATCTCGGTTGGGGTGAGAGGGTGGGGGTCAGAAGCCATGGCAGCCCCAGAAGTTTGATTGTGCCAGGGCCAAGCGGGTACTTAAAGGATTTTGATTCAAGCTGAGTTTAAGAGGAGCATGCTTTTCATTTGTTTGTTTTTTAGATAATGAAAAATTAATTTTAAAATGTTTTCTCTAATGGATGCTTGTAGTTTGGGTTTTCACAAGACTGAGAAGATGTCAGTTGTTAAGAGGTGTTTTAATGTTCAAGTCGGTCGGTATCCAAGGGCTTATGGGTATTACGGGAGTCCTGATGCTGCCTCCTCACAGTGCCTTATCAGCTGCCCCTTATCGCCAGTGCTGCTCCAAGGAGCTCAGGGACATCTCATCCTGCGCACTCTCCATCCGGGGTAGATACTGCCTCAGACCCACTTGTCTCCCTGCCTCAAGGCTGCCGTCCATGCTGACATGGCGAATTCTCCGTACCAGCCAAGAGGACCCTCCCAGACCCAGCTTTAAAACTGATCTGGAGTTTGGTCTACTTTCAGAACCCTTCTATTTTTCTGGATCCTTCTCCTGCCTTTGAGGGAGTAGAGTAGGTCATTCCATATTTTCAAAGTTCAAAAGAGCTGGTATATCCTAGGCTGTCCCAGGAAGTAATGTGTTTTGACCCAGCCAGTGACTAGCAGCCTACTCTGGTTTAGTGTTATCTTATGTTTCTTCCACTTCAGTTCTACCTGCTTTTTAAAAAGTAGTATCACGGGTTGAGCCCAGGGCCTCGTGTTTGGCAAGCCTCCGTCAATGAGCTGTATCTCCAGACCCATCTCCTATTTTATGAATACATACTATACGCCAGGTACCATGCCAGGAGAGAAGGGCAGAAGAACTAGGGTGCTGGCCTTAAGAAGTATTCATTCTGGCAAGGGAAGTGGCAGATGGTCAGGAAATCAGCTGTCAGTACAGCAGGCTGATAAGGAACATCAACATTGTAGCTGATTGCCTGCCTTGAACTGTGGTCATCTCATGCAAGCGACATTGCTTAGACTCTTTGTGCTTCTGTTTCCTTATGTATAAAAAGAGGATAATGAGCTCTGGCTTACGGGGGTATGATGAGAATAGGGGGATAATTCTTGGAGTAGTGCCTAATATGTAATGAACATTCAACAAATGCTCTTTGGCAGGCCCAGAGGTGACACAAAGGATAAGTCTGACTTGAGTCCAGAGAACTTTTCTGGGATTTCCTCTTATGTCTCCCGGACTTGTTGCTAGTAAAGAATAAGTCTCTACATAGAAGGGCCTATGCTTAGCCAGGAGTAGCATGGAGCCTCCTCCACAGAACAACATGCTACTTTCTCTCACAGTGACTTGCCTGTAGTTTGAGGGCCTTGATGGAGCACAACCTCCTTGAAGCCTTGCCACAGTCCCCTGGTGTTAAGAACCCCCCAGGCTTAGGTGCAGCATAGCCCATCTAGGTGGTGCTCTTGATTTCCAGTTTGTTTCTAGTAGCCAAACTAAACTTTGTCTTATTGGTTTCTAGGCCTTTCTCTGCCCCCTGGTGGTTCTGGCTCAGCCTGACTGGCATTAGTCTCGCTGGTGCTTTAGGGGTCAAATTTGTTGGCCTCTTTATCATCGTGCAAGTGGGGTTGAACACTATTTCAGACCTCTGGCATCTGTTTGGAGACCTCAGCCTTTCACTGGTGAGAACTCAAGCGCTTGTGGAAATGTCTTTGTTCCACAGTGCTGCTTACCATTAGCCTCTCTCTGCTTCTGTCTTAGGGAGAAGGAGTGGCTGTGCCCTGTGCTCTGTGTCTGGGCCATGGACAGATGGACAGACACAGCTTTCCTCTGTAGACAGCAGGATATCAGGGAGTGGGGCTGGAGTGGGGCTGGAGTGGTATAAAGGGAGCAGTGGAGTGACAACCTGCCGTTCTCTTTTGTCGTTGCTTCCCCCCACTCCCTCCATTTCTTTTAAGTTTCCCAGCCAGCCAGAAGAGGCTGTTGAGCTGGACTCAGGCCAAGGCCAATGAGGACAAATGACTGGGATGATTCTGAACTTCTGAATTTACAATTTCTTTTTCTGACCAAGGGTTTCTGTATATGGAAACCAATTAAACACTGTTAGGATTTTTAAAATTACTATATTAGTAATCAAGAGTTGATTTAGTGCCAGACACTGTATAAAATGGTTTGCCTTTTTATATTATCATTAAAATCTTATGGGTGGGTGTTCATTACCATTCACTGATTAGACAAATGAGGAATTTGAAACCCTGAGAGAGAACTTTCCCAAGGTCCTACAGGTATTACAGGTGGTAAGAGGGAAATCTATGACTCAAGCTTGGGTTAGGCAAGCTCCAGGGCTCAACTACCAAATTTCTAACATGTCAACATGTTTATTCCTTCAGAAAAGACATAGAGACCATTTACTAAATGCAGAGTGCTGGGAATGTATGGGTGACTACAACATGATCTCTGCCCTCTGGAACCCATGGAGGGGGTTGTAGGAGGGGAGGAGAGAAGAGGAGAGGACCTATTACAATCCTACTTTGAATAGAGCCCAAGCTCAGGTGCTCCAAGGAGCCTTGTGAGGTTAAGGCCAGCAACAGTTGGCCATGTGATAAGGGGTTGGCATAGTCAGTACAGGGAGCCTTGGCAAACTTTAGGGAAAGTTCAGTGAGCTGGAAGCCATTGTTCAACAATAGCCTTACCTTGTCAGTGGTCACGGGCTCAGTGCCTGGAAGGACAACAGGGAGCTGGCCTATATTATCTCCTTGAAGTGTATGTGTGCATGTGCGTGTACATGTGTGTGTGCATGTGTGTGTGCATGTGTGTGTGGAGGAGTAGGTGTGTGGGAGGGTGGAGGGTAGTATAGAAAGAAAGGCTTAGGGTTTCCGCTTACTATTCTTTCCAATGTGACTCATGCTGAGTATAGAGAAGATTCGTGTGCACACCCCTGTGATGGTTCTGTTGCAGGTGACTGTGGGGAAGCACCTAACTGCTCGCATCCTGTGCCTCATAGTGCTGCCTTTGGTGCTCTATGTGACCATTTTTGCTGTTCATGTCATGGTGCTGAATAAAAGGTACAGCCAGAACCTTTCCCTTCTTGCTTCTGGTCTTTGTCTGACACCTCAGCCTATATGGGGGCGGTGTGATTCCCAGGCCTGAGGTTAGGATGAAGGTGGGGACACTCTCCTGCTCCCCTGTGCTTTCTCTTCTGCATACCCTAAGGTATGCTCAGAAAACCCAGCACCCAAAGCCACAATTAAAGGAGGCAGAGGATTCCCTAATAGCCTCAGTGTTCCTACTCTCTAATTGAAGGGAGGCCTTTCACTTTAGCGGGGATGGATACCAGGGTTGCAGTGCTGTGCTGATAACCAGGACACCAACAGTAACAACTCATTTAATAAGTAGCTACTAGTTGCTAAGAACTGGGTTTAGCCGGGAGTGGTGGTGCACGCCTTTAATCCCAGCACTCAGGAGGCAGAGGCAGGGGGATTTCTGAGTTCAAGGGCAGCCTGGTCTACAAAGTGAGTTCCAGGTCAGCCAGGGCTACACAGAGAAACCCTGTCTCGAAAAACCAAAAAAAAAAAAAAAACAAAAACAAAAACAAAAAAAAAACCCAAAAAAAACAAAACAAAACAAAAAAAAAAACTGGGTTTAGCATTATGCACAGCCTCAATTAGCTATCATTATTAGTGAGTTCTTTTGGCTTTTTAAAAATCGCCTATTTATAAATGAAGAACTATGGGGCTGGAGAGATGGCTCAGCAGTTAAGACCGCTCTTCCAGAGGTTTAGAGTTCAATTCCCAACAACCACATGGTGGCTTACAACCATCTGTAATGGGATCCGATGCCCTCTTCTGGTGTGTCTGAAGACAGCTGCAGTGTGTGCATTTACATAAAAATAAATAAATAAATCTTTAAAAATTAAAAAAAAGAAGAAGAACTAAGGTTAAATAAGGCTAGGAGCATTGCCCACGTCACGAAGCTCATAAGGTGGAATTTAAATTGTAGTTTCTCCAACTCTGTCATCCTTGTTTGTTTCATGAGATCACCCTGCCCTTCACATTTTCAAATCTCCTCTTGAAGTAACTAAGGGCTATTGAGAAATGGCAGCTTTGTTTGTTTTGTTTTGTTTTTTGAGACAGGGTTTCTCTCTGTAGCCCTGGCTGATTTGGAACTTGCTTTGTAGACCAGGTTGGCCTTGCACTCACAGAGATTCTCCTGCCTCTGCCTCCTGAGTAATGGGATCAAGGGTGTGCGCTCCCACCACCTGGCTGGACATGGTAGCATTTACTTTCTTGACTCTCTTGTGCTTCTTCTTTCTGCACAGTGGTCCTGGTGATGGCTTCTTCAGTTCTGCCTTTCAAGCCCGGCTTTCAGGGAACAGCCTTCACAATGCTTCTATCCCTGAACGTGAGTGTGCTGACATGAGGCTTTCCTGGGAGTTGAACCTAAAAAGCTAAGCCTGAAACTTGGGTTTTGTTTATTGGGGTTTGTTTGTTTGTTTGTTTGTTTGTTTTGTCTATAAATAGCAAATTGGGAGAGAGAAAACCCAGCATTATTATAGTATGCAAAAGAACTTTGTAGCTCTCAAAGCCAGCACTGTAAGAAGGCCATTCTGAGAGAATGTGGTCACAGAGCAAAGCCTTGCAGCAGCAGTTGTAGGCTGCACCAGTTTTTTAATAGTTTTGTGCATACATACATACATATACAATTATGTACACAGTCACAGGGAATAGTTAGGTGTTCACCTTCCAGGGATAGTCTGACATGACGGACATCCATTCGCGGGTTAAGTACATAAAAGGGAAATACAGAGCCAGGGGAAGAGGCACACACCTTTAATCCCAGCAGAGGCAGGCAGAGCTCTGAGTTTGAGGCCAGCCTGATCTACATAGTGAGTTCCAGGACAGTAAGGGCTTCATAGATTGTCTCAAAGAAAGTAACTCTGAGGGGTGGAATACAGTACTGGGGATTAAAGCCCATGATTAGTCAGTGCTAGGAAGCAGCTTAAGGGGATTCCATGTACACGCATGGAAAGGTTTGCCTTGGTGTCGGACCTGCAGGGATAAGTAAGGGTCCGCAGGCATTGAGGAGCGAGAGGTCGTGTTAGGCAGAAGGGATGGATGGTCAAAGCCAAGGGCAGGGTAAACTCAAGGCCCACATTATATGCTGAGGCTGGAATCTTAAGTTAGGAAGACAGTTGGAACCCAGATGATGAGGGCGTGAGATACTTAAGGTATTGGACAACATGGAAGTTTCTGAGCAGGCCGGCAGCTAGGAATGCTGTGTATTGTGGAGTTAGTATGGCTGGAATAAATTATAGTATGTCTAGGATGATAGGTGCATCCACTAGAAGTCATTTTAGGGCTGTACCTACCATTCAGGGACAGCCAAGAGTATACCCAAGAGGGACAGGCAAGGGAGAAAAAGAGATGGCACCGAGGCTCTGAGAGCAGGATGCCCTTCACTCTCCTGAGTCCCAGTGCCAGGAACACAGTGGTGAGAACCAGGAAGGCAAGAGAAAGCACTGGATGGAGGGGCAGCATCTGGCATTAGTCCTTAGAGAGGGAGCTTTGGACTGAAATTTGTTCAGGGCAGCTTAGGAGATGTTTCAGACGTAAGGCAGTTGACTATACAGAGGCTGGTAAGAGGAGCATGCAAGAGAGAGAGGAATGAGAAGAGAGCTGTGGAAGAGCAGTGCATAGGGGAGTGTGGAGTCTGAAGCAAAGTGCTCGTGCTGGGGCTGGGTTAGGCATGATGTGAATGTGGGGAGCTTCCTCTTGAGTTGCTCCCATTGCAGTGAGAAGGCAATTAGGACTCCAGGCTAGGCTGGCCTGGGCCCCATGATGTCTCTAAGAGGATTGTGAGGCTTATGGCTTGCAGCAGCTCCCCACCCCCCAATCCCTCTTCCCCCAGCCTGGTATCTATCTGATGTCTTTCCCCTCCCCCAGACCTGGCGTATGGCTCTGTAATCACTGTGAAGAATCTCCGGATGGCCATTGGCTACCTGCACTCTCATAGGCACCTCTACCCTGAGGGCATTGGTGCTCGCCAGCAGCAGGTGGGTAACCAGGTGAAGTATGGTGGCAGCCACACTGAACTGCCCTTTGTGACTGAACCTGTCATTCACTTTCTTGCTTGTCATCTGTGGTTCACCCATTTTCTATTGACTGAAGTATTTCCTTGTTCCTTCCCTTCTTTTTGTGGTTAACTTTAGCTTCTTTAGATTTTAGCTCAAGGTTTCCCCTCTGTCTGTCTCATGATTCCTCCCACCCCCCAGATTGGTGCCCTTCCCCCTTTATCAGATCCTTTCTTGCCGTTTCTGCCTACCTCTGGGTAACTTTTTTAAGGGACCGTGAGGGTTTTGCTTCTCCCTTCATTTTGCCAGATCCTGGAATTCTCCTGTGCCTAGCACAGCTCCCGGCCTGGAGAGTGATGAGAAGAGGGAATAGTTCCACAACAGGCTTAGGTCTCAGTTCTACAATGATTTAAGACAGTTAATGTCTATAAAATAAAATCGAAAAGTTTAGAAAAGTATTTTAAAAAAGAAACAAAGCTACTTATAATCTCAGAAGATCTGCATTTTTTTTCAGACATTTTGGAACATTCTACTATAATTAGGTATCTGAGTTCCTAGGAGACCTGTATAAAAACTCCACCTACGGAAACAAACGTTTCTATGGGAATGGGAAGGGGCTATACTTCTGATAAACAGTATTTTTCCTGGGAGAATTTTGATAATGGCTCTTATAAGAACAGAAACCATTCCCTCTGTATGTGCAGGGCCTACAGGACCCTGACATATGTGAACAAATCCCAGTAGATAAACTGGACCTTACTTTGTAAATGTGAGCCAAAATGTTTTAGCTTTTATGTATCCTTAATCATTTGGGTTTTTTTTTTGAGAAACAATGCAAATTCCATTCAAATAACTCAAATATTACCATAGTTTATGCAGAGTGATTTCCCATACGTGCTAGTTCCCAACTTTTTTTTTAAAGTAAATTAGTCGTGTTGAATCTAATTGAAGTTAGAAGAAAAACAGGAAAAAAAATGCCTGCATTTCTGTTGTTTCTATATTTGTTTACATATCTGGCATAATTGTATATTTTTTGTCTTTCTTCTTGGGAGCACTGGAGTTAGCTGCCCTGCTTGGAATCCTGACTCCTCAAACTATATAAGCTGTGTCATCTTGAACAAATGACCTCACCTATTTCTTTGTAATATTGCGGGGGAAGTAGTAGCATCTGTAGCCCAGAGCCGTGGTACTGATTGAGCAGGGTGGGACTTGTCTGATGCTCAGAATAATGCCTGCTGCTGAGTGGGAGCTGCTTTGGGTGTGAGCATTCATGAGCCACTTTTGCATGCTGCTTTAAAAAATGCTCCAAAACATTTTTACCTGTGTATGATACTCTATTCCATGTATACAGTATCATGTTAACTAGTCCTCTTAATAGATGTTTATTTTATGCCTAAGTTTTTGCTGTTAGATCCACCACTATATTATAAACATTCATGAGTTTATACATAGTTTTTTAATAAGTCAATTATGGCTATGGGTTACAGCTTTAGCATGAGATATTTATGGAGCATTTTAGTGTTGTTTACCCACATATTAGGAAAAATAGTAGGTTTGGTTGTTTTTTGTAAGTATGCATGGGATTGAGACGTGGGTACACAGGTGTGTATGTGCATGAGGAGGCCAGATGTCAATGTCAGGTGCTTTCCATAGTCACTCTCCACCTTGTTTTTTGAGAAAGTGTCTTTCACTGAGTCTGGAGTTCACTGGTTTAGTTAAACTGCCTAGCCAGCAAAGCCTAGGTACTGTCTTCTCAGAACACCAGTTTTTTTGTTTTGTTGGTTTTGTTTTGACATGTGTGTTGGGTATCAAACTCAGATTCTCATGTCTGTGCAGCAAGACCTTATCAACTGAGCTGTCTCCCCAGCTCAGGGCATATTTTTTAGTGATTTATTTTTATTTTATGTACATTGGTGTTTTGCCTACACATATATCTGTGTTGGATTCCCTGGAACTGGAGTTACAGGCAGACGTGGGCCGACACGTGGGTGCTGGGATTTGAACCTGGGTCCTCCAGAAGAGTGGCCAGTGCTCTTCACCTCTGAGTCAACTCTCCAGCCCTGAGGCATTATCCTGATGACTTTTTAAATAGGTTAAATCTGCTGCTTCTATGTGGAGACACGTATAATGGTCCTCCCTCAAGACAGCTGAAACTTGATTGACAATATACCAAAAGAAAAAGAAATTTAGCAGTTCTTAAAGGGTAGGGCCTCAAAATTCTGTAAAATGGAGAAAATCTTATTCAGGAGTGCCATTTCTGAGTCCCACTGGGAAATGTGGCTTCCTGGGTTGGTAGCTGGGGATCCTGAAAGATGTTCAAGTGGTGTTAGTTTGCTGGGGAGTGTGCGTGTCCAGCTGTGCGGATCATAATGATACCTCCTCCTTTCCTTCTGCCCTCCACTTAGGTTACCACCTATTTGCATAAGGACTACAACAACTTGTGGATTATCAAGAAGTATAATGCCAACACAGGTAATGTGGTGGAGACTGAGGTTCTGTGCTGCTGTGCACTGAGACCCTCACCTTGCTCATGATGCTGGGTTCCTGAACACCTTTGACATCTTTACTGACCTCTGGCATCCTTTGGAACATCACTGAGCTCTGCTGTGCTCCAAGCACAGTTGAAAGTGTAGAGGAGGAGCCACACCACACAGAGCAGAGTTGGAACTCAAATCTCATCCAGGAAGAGGTTAGATAAGCTCATTCCAGAGGCTGCTAGGTAGCCGTAACTGAGGGCACTGGGAGGTGCTTTCCTTTCCAAACTGTCCTGATATGATAGAGTAGTGTTTCTCTCTCTCTCTCTCTCTCACACACACACACACACACACACACACACACACACACACACACACTGGGCTCTTTGGTTTTAGGATTAAGCAAGAGGTACTTTAGGGTCCTCCTGTTCATGGATGGCAACTAGCTACCTGTGGACAGTGCTTTTCGGTGTACCTATAAGAGGGCAATTGTCAGCTGAGCCCATCCTCACTGGCAATATATCCTGAGCCCCAGGCATTTCTTGTGACTGCTCAAAAAAATACCACCTGCCTAAACTGGCACTAGCCTGTGGCTCTAAATCTGGAAGAGTGGTTACAGCTGCTCATCTATACGTCCCTTATTTTTCCTTGCCATCTCTTCATATTGTTGCTTCAGGCTAAATCACACATATAACCATCTCTCCTGCTGCCTTATTTGCATGCTCAGTAATGCAGACTGGCCCAATGAGTGATTGTGCTTTTGATACAAAAGGCCACATCTAAGTGGTCCATGTGATGAAGTTTGAGGGAGACCAGCTGTTACTTCTAAGTCATTTGAACTTGCCTGGTCTCTCCATTGTAGTTCTAAACTAAGCGTTTCTAAGCGTTTCATCTAAGCAGCAAAGGGTTCCTGGGAACTTTGTTGTCTGAAATCTTAGTCTTCTTGTTGGATGTAAATGTGGCACTACCTTCCCCTAATGAATAAAGTGTCGGGCTGAGAACAGGCCGGCCAGTCTGCCGGTGCCATGCCGGCTGTATCATGGATTGCTTTTTAAATGTTTCACGAAACATGTAAGGCCCCTCACTCCAATCCATGCCAACTAAAACTTCCTTCCCTGTTTACAAGGCAGCATAGCAACGGGTGTGTGTGTGCGCAGGTGAATCTCAACAGAGCCAGAAATTTTCGTAAACAAATTTAGCTTTCCTGACCTTGATTTGTTTATAGTCTTGGCATCTCACTGTTTGTGACAGAATTTTACAAGGCTGCCTTCTGCCTAGCCATGATGGCTGCCAGCTACTTTTCTATGCAGCTAGCTTCCTTTCTAGATCATGACCAGTTTTGACTTGTAGATGCCCAGAAAGGAATCATTTTCTTTCAGCATTTCATTGTTAATGTTTCTCATTTCATGCTTAGGAAGTCTATTAGCAAGATACAATTTGATTTTGAGAGGAATTGGGCAATTGCATGGATTTAATTTTGTGGAAACTGTATTTATTACCCATGAAGGAAATTTTCATTATTTAGCCTCCTACCTGAAGTTCCAGGAGAGGCTTCAGTGCCTGTCAGGCAAAGATCCCATTGCTGGTCTGGCATGGTGGCCAGTCTGCCCGTGTGCTCACAGGCTCCTTTGTTCCCACATCTTATACACAGATGCTTTGCTGCACAAGTCATTTGCCATTATTGAAGCATGTATGATTCTTTCACATGTGTTCCTTTATCCTGCCTGTTCATGTGACAGATTTCCCTACCCCTATAACCCTCTGGGGTGACTGGGGAACCTCACCCTTTAGTCCTAGAGCACAGTTAGTACCGAGTGCATATCTGACAGGGCTTCAGTTGTCACTGGCCTAGAATGTGAGTGACTCACTTGGTACCCACACTGGTTTCTTTTTGGCAGATCCCCTAGACCCTTCATTCCCAGTGGAGTTTGTCAGACATGGAGACATCATACGACTAGAACACAAAGAGTAAGTGCTCTAGTACTGGAACCAAGCTGTGTGTGCAGTGAGAAATCCATGCGTGGTGTGCGGAAGGGCACTGAGTTAGCCTTTGCCTGCTGCCTTTGACTTTGAGGATACTTTCAGTGAGCCTTCCTCTGTTAACCCCACTGGGCGAGAATAAGACCACTACCACAATTTATGAGCCAAATTTGAAGCAAGCTTTATTAAATATTGGCCAGGACAATGGACAGTGGCCAGGTCCATACCTAGGATTCCTAGAGAGTAGCCTCAGATTATGTTAGTCCAGTGCTTATAAAGGCAAAACCCACAAGGCTATGTATGTACTTCCAACCTTTGTTCAACCCAGGCTAAGCATCCATCCTGACATACTTCCTGCTTATGCACCTCCCACCTACTTGTGATCAAGTACGTCCTGTGCGGTTGGGGCAACCAACCTTGTGTACAGGAGTGAAAACATGTGGCTTGTTATCTCACATGAACAACACCCCAGCCAGCATTCCAGGAAGTTATCTGTCATTGCGCCAGTGGGGCTATCAGTTTAGAGACATTTTTGTTTTATAGATGTCTTAAACATAGTAATTAAAACATAAAATATAACTTTAGCTCTCACCCCTACCCCAACTCTCACTTCCTACCCCTCACTAAGGGAACGATAGTTTGATAGCCCAAAGCTGCATCTTAGGAAATGTAAATATCTGTTTCTGAGACTGGCACACTAGTCTGTCTCACTGTGTGTTCATTGAAATGAATGGAAACTCCAAGATGATACAAAAACTGCTAAAAATCTGACAAGATACTAGAGTTACTAGGCCAAAATCCAAGTGAAAGAGGGAATCCAGAGAATAAGTGAAGTCCTGAAGCCATGATTTCCCTTATCCTGTTACAGAAATAGTATGAATTACCAGTGAAAAACCACTCTCCACATCTAGATATTAATGAAGGAAACTCTTTAATAGCATTTTTCAGGCTCTGGCTCATGCTCAAAAAGGACACAGCCTTGAATAGATTTCATTAACTTATTAATGAATTCCCCATGTGCTGTCACCTTAAATTTCTGTTAGGTCCCAACTTCAGGTCACATTCTGAACAACTTACTTTTTTATTTTTATTTTATTTTTTAGATTTATTTATTATTTTATCTAAGTATACTGTAGCTGTCTTCAGACACACCAGGAGAGGGCGTCAGATCTCTTATGGGTGGTTGTGAGCCACCATGTGGTTGCTGGGATTTGAATTCGGGACCTTTGGAAGGACAGTCAATGCTCTTAACCACTGAGCCATCTCTCCAGCCCCATCTGAACAATTTAAACAGAGTTGAGAGTCTGTCATTCTGGACACTTAGTCAGATGGGAGATTTACACAGTAAGGATATTGCCAGAATTATTCTTAAGTATACCAATGTTATTCTTTTCCAATAATTATTACCCTGGTTCACCCTGTCTTCCTGACAGAATTATGTTTTTTCTGATAAGAGTACTGAGACTTAATGATGGCTATGACCTAGAGCTGCCTATTAGAGGTATATTCTTTGATATAGAGGAGGACCTACAGACCAAATTTAAGTCAGGACTCTCTCCTTTTGTTATAGGAGTAGAGACTAATTGGAGATCAGTCTTGGTGAATAAACATGGGCAGAAACTTTCTTAGCAGCCCCAAACTTCAATATGGTACAGACTTTCCTTCCTCCATTTCCAACAAGTCTGATGAGTACACTACTAATCTTCTCGTCACAGTGTTTCTTTGGCTAAATTCTACTTTGTGTAACTTAAAAATTTCTAAACAAATTTATTAGTAAATCCTTTATAGCATTGATTTTACTGCTTCATGTGTCTTCTGCATCAATCCCATGGTCTTTAGGGTGTTCTTGTTTTGTTTTTCCTTGAGGCAGGGTTGATCTTGAACTCATAAGAGATCTACTGCCTCTGCCTCTCCCAAGTGAGTGCTGGGATTAAAAGTGTGTGTCATCACTGTCTGTCTCCAGGAGGAGTTTTTAAGTCAAACTTCTAGGTTCCTCCAAAGTAACAAGTTTAGTATTAAGTGACTTGGAACCCAGACGATTTTAGGCTTCAGTGTGTATCTGCTCCACTCACTCAGCCCCAGGAAAAGTGACGCTGGAGGAGCAGAATGTTGGTGGTTGTATAGGGAACCCTAGTTCCCAAGAAGAAACTTAGAATTGATCTTTCCCTGGGTCTGCAGCTCATATTCATGTCACCGAGGTGGGCTCAGCAATTTTAAGCCATGAGTTTAAATAAACGTGATCACTGACTGGTAATGTCTCATAGGTGCCTAGCTAAAAGCAAGAGTTAAACCTACTTTTGGAAAGACATTGGAATCCATTCCTATAAAGTTTTCAACAATAGTGAATGATGGACAAAGGTGTATTACTCAAGGCAAAGGCACAATGACCAAAACCAGACAAAAGCAATTGTAGCAGAAACAACCTCAAAAGAATTATATACTCCAATTACAAGATAAAAGATTAAAAGATTGCGTGTGTGTGTGTGTGCGCGCGCGCGTGCGTGCGTGTGAGAGAGAGAGAGAGAGAGAGAGAAGAAAGAACTGGTATACTTTTCTAGTCAGTTGGATTTGAAATACGATAGATTCCTACTATTAAATAAATCTGATGTTGTCTCTAATAAATTACTAGAATCATATCTAATTTTTATAAATTTCCCAAAATTGTGTCATTCAATTGTGAACATTCTTTACTTATGGATGAAAGTAAGAGTTGTTATAAAAAGCTAAGTACATCAAAAGCAAATTAAATCCCTCCTCATTCCTTGCAAATCCTCACTTAAAAATAAGTTGGCGAGAATAGACAGTAAGTGGGACTGGGGAAGTTTGCCTAACTTGGCATGTCCATTCCAGGATCTAGTCTCTTCTCTGCAGACCTGCCTTCTTAGCCAGGAAAACTACAGCTTCCGCTAGAAATGTGTGGATGTTTCCTGACGCCCACCCCTGGCCTGCATGGCATCCAGTGCTCTGCGTACTGCACCCCCCCCCCCAGCTCCCTTCTTCCCTAGTCCTCAGACTATTTCTCATAACAGAATAGATGCCCCATTTCCCAGTATGTTGGGATTAACAGTTCAGATTCTAATTTTTTCTAATACTAACAAATGGCTAATATTCTTAATAAAAGAAACAGTGTGAACATATCTTTTCTTCAGATAATGGCTCTTCTCTTCTCCAACTTCTAGAACTACTCGGAACCTGCACAGTCACTATCATGAGGCTCCCCTGACCCGGAAGCACTATCAGGTCACTGGCTATGGCATAGTAAGTAAGAAACTGGAGTGTGAGCAAGGACGTATGTAAAAAGTTGTAAGGCTTGGTTCAGGGCCATGTGGTAGGACATGTCCTCCCCAGAATTCTAGATGTTCTAAGAGAATTTGGAGGCTAGGCATAAGATAGTCTCTGTTGTTGTTATTTTTGTTTTTGTTTTTAGCCATTATCTACGTAGCCTTGGCTGGCCTAGAACTTGCTATGTTGACCAGGCTGGCTTTAAACTCACAGAGATCCACATGCCACTGCCTCCCAAGTGTGGGATTAAAACTGTGTGCCATCATGCCTGGCCTGCACAAAGACTTCTTTAACTTTCCACAACTGTTTAGCTCAGTTTCCTATGAGAAAAGAAGCCTATAAATTGTTTTGTCTCTATCCCTCTTCTTGCAGAGTAACTCTATGCTTTATATAGTCTAATACCTAATAATGTCAGATATGAATACCATGTGGATCTCTTAAATCTCACACTGGAAGGCTGGCAAGATGGCTCAGTGGGTAAAGGCACTTGCCTTGCAAGCCTCCTGACCAGAGTTCAATGCCTGGAGCCCACATAAAGGTGGAAGGAGAGAAACAACTATGTAAAGTCACCCTTTGATGCCCACACGTGTACCGTGGCATGTTCCTCCCCTTCCTGGTCATGGATGCATACATGCACACAATGTTAATAAACCGGAAAAAGAAGCCAAAGACCTGGGTGATCCTATACTCTTCTAGATCCCAAAGTCTTACTGGTTGTATTTTACAGATCATGTTCCTGTCATACAGAGGGCTGTTATCAACATAGCTTTGCATTTTGCTATCTCAGAGACATGCACTTAATAGAAAAGGAGCTCTGTGGGGGCTAGTGTCCTGAGAGTAACTGAAGCAGAACAGCTGGTGGAAACTGTTGAAACTAACCCATCACTCTCTTCTAAGGCCTCTGAGGCGCCATTAAAGAGTGGATTCCATAAAGTGAATTCCCTAAACCTCTTTGTATTTCCTGTGCCCATATTGTACTAAAGCCAAGTCTCTGAAGTCGCCATATGTTTTCCCATGGGCCTCTCCAGAGAAGAATTAAATGCAACAACCTTAATTTCCAGGTACAACATTTGGGTCAGACCTACCTGGCTTGGGTGAGAGTATCCAGATGTGCAGAACAGCAAGCACAAATGGCCCAGATCTCCTTATTGGCTTAGAGTGAGGTCTTGAGTATGATTTAAAGGAAAAATCAGCTGTCTAGAACTTAACACTATAAAGTTAGCATTTAGACTTGTCCCACACAGATTCATAGCCTGTCTCTTTATGGTAGGGGGTTCCCAGTTAATGTTACTCTGTTGGGATACTTCCATGGCCTTCTTGTTCACTTTCCTACATCAGTCTTTGAGGTCAGTTTAACCTTTGAAACATGATGGTGTTTGAAAAGGCGGCCATTTTCCTTTTAACACTTTGTCTCTAGCATCATATGACTTGTAATGTTTTCTTGGTTTATGTGGCAGAATGGGACAGGGGACTCAAATGACTTCTGGCGGATTGAAGTTGTAAATAGAAAATTTGGGAACCGGATCAAGGTACTGAGAAGTCGAATTCGCCTCATCCATTTGGTCACAGGTTGTGTCCTGGGATCGTCAGGAAAGATTCTGCCTAAGTGGTACGTCCCTGGGGCCCTGATATCCTGAGCCAGTTCACTCTCTCTTTTAACACTCCATGGGTATACCAGAGCCTTCAGTTCCCTGGTGGTAACACTACACGGTATACCAGAGGCTTCAGTTCCCTGGTGGTGAGTGCTCCCTTCCCTTTTCCTTATTTGGTAGTAAATGAAGAAAAACATTATAGTGCACAGAACTCCAGCTTAGCTTTGCATTTTATGTGCCTTGGTAGTTGGACATCTGTATGACTGCCTGGAGGTTAAAACTCTAGGTGGTGTCTTTTTATAAGTGGAAACAATGTATGCTTAGTTACTGGTAAGATAGTTGTAGATTATGACCTGTGAGTTAAAAGAATAATGGCCACTGATTTACAGAGAAGCTCCACATATGTAAGAGTGGTGGGCATTGCTATACATGGGGGCATTCCAAATCTTCTAGAACATGTGTGACTATTTTTCTGGCAGGGGCTGGGAGCAGTTGGAAGTTACCTGTACTCCGTACCTAAAAGAAACCACTAACTCCATTTGGAACATAGAAGAGCATATCAATCCCAAATGTGAGTTGAGGCTACTGCCCCGCTGACTCTGTCCTAGAAAACACCACTAGTGACCTCCTCCAAGGCTGTTTCAGCCTCCCAGGCTCTGTTCCTGCATCATGGGCGGCTCCATGCCCTTCTGTGCTTGCTGCGGATTAGTCCAGTTGACTCGTGCCAAGTATTTCCTCTCCATACAAACAAGCAGACCCTTCACACAAGGCCACAGTCACACTGATCCCAGTCTCTGCTTCCAGGCTCCTTTGATCTTCTCACTTTGGTGTTAGCTTCAACTCAAACAGTCTTGGGATTCATCTTCCCTCACCACACCACACCCCGGCTTGTGTTGATTTCTCCATACTTGCCATTCCCTCTTCTTAGTACCTGATCTAGACAAACAGTGGATTGATTGCTTGAACAATTCCTTATTAAATATGTCAGGAACCACATGGGTCCTGTGGATATACTGGTGAGTGAGACAAAGCTGGTTCCTAGTCTCATACTAACAGGAGGCCAGCTTCTAGGCTAGTGCCACAGTAATGGGTGGTGGAGCCAAGAGCTGCCAGAGCACCAGGGAGGCCCTGTCTGTTCCTCTGCCATCCTTAGAGTGCACCATAGAGAGCACCCAATGAGTGCTCAGCCTAAGCCTCATGAATGACCCTCCCTCCCTCCCGAGACGCTGCTCTGCTCAGCTTGATAGGGAGACTGCACTTGTCTCTGTAGTGTAAGGGTGTGGATGGCAAGGGTGTGGGTACTGAGAGGATAATGCGGCCAAGCCTTTCTCTTGTCATTTCCCCCTAGTGCCAAACATCAGCCTGGATGTGCTGCAGCCCAGTTTTCCTGAGATCTTGCTGGAGTCTCACATGGTCATGATCCGGGTACTGCGGCCCCTTCTTCCTTCTAAATCTAAACCTAAAGTTCTTAGCCAAGCTCTTGGGTGCCCACAGATTTAGAGCACAGAGCAGTAGCCCTGGTGTAGATCCCTGCTCCGTTGTGGAGGATGTTGAAAGTGTCCACCCACTGGTTTACTATGTCTTTATGAGGATTTCCGGGATCACAGGATGAGGTGGGGATTTGACGAGGATATTGATAGCAGTGATTCCCACGTTGTAGTTTCATTTCTATTGCTGTGACAAACACCCTGATAAACTTCTGTCTTGTTTAGGTTTTACTGCTATGAAGAAACACTGTGACCATGGCAACTCTTATAAAGGGAAACATTTAACTGGGACTGGCTTACAGTTCAGAGGTTTAATTCATTATCATCATGGTAGGAAGCATGGCAGCATGCAGGCAGACATGGTGCTAGAGAAGGAGCCAAGGGGTCTAACATTTGGATTGGCAAGAAGAGCAAGTGACACTGGGCCTGGCTTGAGTATCTGAAGCCTCAAAGCTCACCCTCAGTGACACACTTCCTCGATCAAGACCACACTCACTTCAACAAAACCACACCTCCTAATAGCGCCACTCCCTATGAGCCTATGGGGGTCATTTTCATTCAATTCATCACAAGCAAATTAGGGGAGAGGAGGGCTTATTTCACTTATAATCTCCTAGGTTACAGTCCATCACTAAGAGAAACGGAGGCAGAAACTTGAAAATCAGATCTGCTTGCTATTTTACACAGTATTACTTGTGACTGTGGAGTGTACACACAGCCAGAAGACAGGAGGATCCACAGAGCCTCACTGGCTCGCAGGCTAGCACATACTCAGCTTTCTTAGAGAGTTGAGAACCACTTGTCTAGGAATGGTACCACCGTACCACCCATGGTGAACTGAGCCCTCCTACATCAACTAATAAGATAATCTCCTACAGACATACCCACAGACCAGCAAGAGCTAGGTAATTGGGTTGAGGCTCTCTTCCAAGGTGATTATGGGTTGTAGCAAGTTGACAGTTGAAGCTAACCAGCACATCAGTGAACATTTATGCAGTGTGTGTGTGTCCGTGTCCGTGTGTGTGTGTATTCATTACAGTTCTGGGAAGGCTATTGTCAGTCCTACTTTACAGACAGGGAACCAAATCACAGAGATATTAAGGAACTTTTTAAAGGGCACATAGCCATGTATAAGGTAGATCCAGGCTTCAAAGGTAGGCTTTCGGGGTCAGTGTCAGTTACCATGACACTCCTGACTCTGATTGGCAGTGCTCCTGAAAGTCACACATTGCCTCTCATGACATTAGAACCAATTGGAATGAGAAGCGGCTTTGGGTGTGTTTCTATACGTTGTACAGGCTTAGCCTTGAGCCCATTCCTGTGTTCCTTGGGAGGCATGGCTTATTCTTGTCTAAGGATTTCTAAGACTCACTGTTTGCCCCCTGTTGTTAGTAGCTAGCAGCAACCATAGCATCGAAAGTCTGAAGTAAGCTGCGAGAGGAAATCTTTAAATGGAGATTTTGCCCACAGATGGAATTTGCATGTGTAAGTGGAGGAGACATTGCTGCAGCCGATGTCTGGTGGAAGACCCTTGCTCTTGTTGTGGGAATCTGAGTCCTATAGAAATGATGTTCAGATCACAGTGTCTCAGGCCACAGAGGTAGCCAGCTGTCAGCCACCCACAGAATTGCAAGGAGCTGTGGCAGATATTAGTGTTCCTTTCTGAGCCAGTGTCAAGTAGACTACCTGGAAGTGATCATATAAGCAGCCCTCAGAAAACATAGTTGACTTACTCCATCAAATTAAACTTTTAAAACCCAGCTATTTGTCAGTTTTGCACATTGGAAGGTGATAAGTTGACATTAAACAATCTCTGGGTCACTACTTCTCTCACTCTGTGCTTGTAGCTGTCACTGTGGCCTGATGACATAGCTCTTTTGAATATATGTCTGTCACTCAGAGTATCAGTCTGGGCATGAATAGAATTTTAAGGCTAAAATAAGTGTAGAATTTTATTCCTTGTTTTGCCAAAAGGAAGAGACAAAAAAGGGGGGTGGTGTATAAGAGCTCTTAGTTTACCAGAATTAGAGAGAAATGAGAGACAGTGAATCCAGACTTTAGACATGCAGATATTGGTGTATATGTTGTATCCATGTCTGTCTGTCTGCCTGTCTGCCTGCCTGTCCATCTGCCTGCCTGTGAGTTGAGACCTGAATGGAGAAAGCTCAGCCTGGTAAAGTGAAGTGGAATGAACCATCTAGATTTAGTTATGCACGCACGCGCACACACACACACACACACACACACACACACACGCCATGTTGAGTAAGAATCTGCCTCCTTTAATCTCTTGATTTGTAGAGATGTTAGATTTCTCTTAAGAGTGGTAAAGTGAATAAGATTTCTATGAACTACTGAGTGCCTGGTTTGGACTGAATTGGGCTGGTTTTAAGGAACTGGTTTTCCTCATCAATTACTCCCAGGACCAGAACACTCCATTCCTCATTCTAAGGCCCTTTAGATAGCCATAGTGACTGTGGAGGTTTGAATAAGAGTGGCCCTATAGGATCATATATTTGAATGCTTAGTCACCAGAGAGTGGCACTATTTGAAAGGATGAAGGATTAAAAGAACGCTGGGCAATAGTGGCACATGCCTTTAATCCCAGCACTTGGGAGGTAGAGGCAGGCAGATTTCTGAGTTTGAAGTCAGCCTGGTCTACAGAGTGAGTTCCAGGACAGCCAGGGCTACACAGAGAAACCCTGTCTCGAAAAACCAAACTAAACCAAACCAAAGCAAAACAAAACAAAAACACCCCAAAATTAAAAGGATTTGGAGGTGTGGCCTTGTGAGAAGTATGTCACTGGGGGGTGAGCTTTGAGGATAGATCTATCTATGGTTTTTCGAGACAGGGTTTCTCTGTGTAGTCCTGGATGTCCTGGAGCTCACTCTATAGACCAGGCTAGCCTCGAACTCAGGGAACCACCTGCCTCTGCCTTCAAATTAAAGCTGTGCACCACAATCAATCTCCTAGCTTAAGGACTGTGAGGTTTTAAAAGTCTGTGCCAGGCCTACTGGTTGGTTTCTTTCTCTCCTTCCTTTTTCTTTTCCTTTTCCCTTTCCCTTTCCCTTTCCCTTTCTTCCCTCCCTCCCTCCCTCCCTCCCTCCCTCTCTCCCTCTCTCCCTCTCTCCCTCTCTCCCTCCCTCCCTCCCTCCTCCCCTCCCTCTCCCCCCCTCTCTCTTTCTTTCTTTCTCTTTTTCCTGTCTGTCTATCTGTCTCTCAGCCTTCAAATCAGACTGTAGCTCTCAGCTACTGCTCCAGTGCCATCCATTCATGCTGCCATGCTCCCTGCCATGATGATAACAGACTAAGCCCCTGAAACTCAGCAAGCCCCCAATGAAATGCTTTCTTTTTGTAAGAGTTGCTGTGGTCATGGTGCCTTTTTGAAGCAATAGAACAGTGACTAGGACAGTGATCCAGGGGATTTGCAGCCAGTCCTTTTGGGGACACACACCTCCACCCATTTTTAAGAGCAACCCATTGCCCATACTGAGACTTAAAAACTAAACTATACTCAAGCCCTTCCTTTGTTGAACTAGTCAGGCTCCTTGATAGCAGGCCACTAAATAAGATCTTCTAGATTGTTCTTGGATAAACCAGTAACTCTCAGTTGAAGGTAGTTTTGCCTCTCCAGGGAAATCTAGCCATATATGAAGATTATTTCTTGCTAGCAGAGCTGGAAACTGAAGCATGAGCGCTTTCCTGACCTTCCAGGGAGTTAATACCAAGTACTAAACACAGGACAGCTCCACAGCAAAGTTGTCCAGCCCCAAACGTCAGCAGTGGCAAGGCTGTGAGACATGACCTACACAGCTGCTAACTTGCTAGTTTTTGTTGATATTGAGGATGGCTCAGGCCTGGGAGCGAATGTCCAAGATCCTGGCTCTCTTTCTTCCTGTGTCAGTTAAGGCCCAGTTTTGCTGTGTGAGACAAGTCACTGCGTATTACTGGCTGGGTCCAAGCCCCTCAAACTAAACTGAGTACTGGGCATGATTTCTCTCCTCAAAGAGACATATTCTTGGAGAGGAAAATAAAAACAAACAAAATTCTTACTTCTTACAGATATTTATACATTCCATAAACAGTTATATAATATAGCTATTCTATTAAAATATTACAGAGGGCATTTAGAAAAACAATAATCTAAAAACCTCCTCCAGGTAAAGGGTAATGAAAACCCATTGAGACACTAAGCTAAAGTAACCTTTTCTGAGTCTCTGTTCTTCTGTGTGAAATTAAACTGATTTTATCCTCCTACACATACCTTCTAACACTGGTCTTAGCCAAGCAGGCTGTTATTGGTAGGAGTGGAGGCTTGTTTGTCTGAAGAATTAAGGCAGTTATTACAGGCAGTAGACAATGGCTGCAAATGGAAACCTGACTGTTCTGTGGCAGGGAGCAAAATCACTGGGGTTTCTCTTGGTGCTTGGCTGGAACTCCGATCATAATGCCTCATGCTTATATTAGATGGTTAGACTCTCTTTCTTGACTAGCTTTTCCTTGCTGCCTTTTTACAGGGAAATAATGGCCTCAAACCCAAGGACAATGAGTTCACATCCAAGCCCTGGCACTGGCCTATCAATTATCAGGTAGGGCCCAATTCTTGAGCTCTTCCAGGACATAGCAACAAGAAAGAGACTGTGGGGCTGGAGTATGTATGCAAGGGGAAGCCTCACCTAGGAGGACTCACCAGGAAAGACACGCTGTTTTCTACCTGCTTTTGACTGCTACTTCCTAGAGAATTCTTGTAGTGTTCAGTCTGAGCCTCCTGTCGGGGCTGCTCATCTATGAAGGATGAGTATTGTGTGTAATCGTCCTTCCCCTTGAATGGATGGTTGGGGATAAGCTGAGTCTTGGATCAGTGGGATGTCCTTTGCTCCACAGGGCCTGCGCTTCTCAGGGGCCAATGACACGGACTTCCGAGTCTATCTGCTCGGCAACCCTGTGAGTATCCCAGCTCTGAGTGCTTAGGTCCCAGCCTGCAGAAGCTGGTGTCCTTTCATCCCCAGCTCTCTTTCCATACAGGTGGTCTGGTGGCTGAATCTGGTGAGCATTGTCCTCTACCTCCTCTCGGGGAGCACCATTGCTGTGGCTATGCAGAGAGGGATACAACTGCCTGCAGAGTTGCAAGGTCAGGGCCCCTGGGATTTTCCTGTTCCATCCTTTTGTCTGGCTTGGCCAAGCCTGGACTTGGGAAGATCTGCCTGCTGAGGAGCTCCCCTTACCTCTCCCACTGCATACGTTTCCTCTCCTTTGCTTTGAAAGCCCATAGTCAAGAGATGCTTTACACTGGGCTCAGCATTTTGTATTCTTCCTAGTAGCCTGTAGCAGAGTATAATCACCCTTTCTGTGTATTAGAAAACCAGGCACAGTGAGACAAAAAGCTTGTCACACAACACATAGTCAGTGGTAATGTGCTAAGGCTCAAAACCCAGCAGTCTGCCTTCAGGGCCTTCACTGTCACACTGTAGCTAGAGAAGTGCGCCTCTCCTTATCTGCTCCCTTTGCTCCATGGCCCTTTTCTCTAGTGGAGATAGAGGCAGCTTCAGGCTATGGCAGTGATTGGCCTCCTGGTTACCTTGGCTGCTGGACAAGGATGACATCTAGATACCCCACAGACCCTTCTGCCATTGCCAGCTCCTGTCTGAACAGTCCTAGCTCCAGACACTCCCCTACCCAGCCTCCTTTCTGACCTTGATGCTGGGGAATGTCTCTGACAGCAAGTGGAAAGCAGAGAAAGGAAGCAACTGTCTGTGGGTGTGTGTCTCCTGCCAGATGCCCACATCTGTTGTGGCTCCTGTTGGCAACCCCACTAAACTGGATTCTGACCAGGGAGTCTGGAGACCCACTGACTCCTCTCTTTCTAGTCGCCATGGGGTTTGGGTAGTCCGTGTGAGGAAAGGAAGGCCCAGTGAGATGATGTGACATGTTCAGAGTCACATACCAAGAAATGGAAGAGCTAGGCTGGAGCCCAGGCCCTGCCTCCACTGCCTCTTGATTGGGTTGTGCTGATTGGGCTGCACAGGGCTGACCAAGGTGCTGCTGCGAGGAGGTGGCCAGCTGCTCCTGGGATGGATGCTCCATTACTTCCCTTTCTTCTTGATGGGCCGGATCCTCTACTTCCACCACTACTTCCCAGCCATGCTCTTTTCCAGCATGTTGACAGGTCAGCACTGCTGCCTCCCTGCCCTGGGGGGATGATGCAGTGGGAGACACTGTGGGAAAGGAAGATGAAGTCACCCTGAGAAACTGGTCTGGGGGGACCTCTGCTCTCTACTGTGGTGCCTCCTTCCTGTAGGATCCCCAGGTGCTGTCCTGATAGGCTGGTACATGTCCCTGCTCTCCATAGGTATCCTATGGGATACTCTCCTGCGGCTCTGTGCCTGGGGCTTGGCCCCTTCTCCCCTGGGTAGGAGGATACATGCGGTGGGAATCCTGAGCCTGCTTCTGACAACTGCCTACAGGTATGTATCCCCTTACGTGACCCTCTAGTTTGATCTCTAGGTACATTTGAGCATCCCCAGGGTGCTCTTAAGGTGTTCTCATGGATGGGTCATGTCCCTGAGAGTTCTGAATCAGTTGGGCCAAGGTGACCCTAATGTATAGTCCGGTAGAAATAGCAAGGGCCTCAGTCCACTCCTAGCTAGTGGTTTCCAGCTTTGATATCACCCTAGCACACCTAGAAGGTGCTTTCAAGTTACAGTGGCTCCTTTCTAAAACAGCTGCCAGTGGGGGGAGGGAAGGATGGGAAACACAGGGCTGCAGATATAGGGATGTGACTCAGAGTTGCTGCACAGAGACTGATATTTGTAAAGCCCTCCTTGCCTTGCCTTCTGGCAAGTCTCAGAGCCCCTGTCAAGAGTCCTTGGCCACTGTGGTGGGGCCTGTAGCCCATGAGCACATGCCTACTGAAAAAGGTTAAATTTACATGTTGGCACTCTGGGCCACATGGCCCATGGGCAGACCTCTAAAAGGTTACCTCTCTTAGGCCTGTTGGGGAAAGCCCTTCCCTTCTGCCAGTAATGTCACAGTGTACTGGGATGCACAGATAGATGGATGGATAGACTGGGTTATGTTGGAGGAGCCTGTGTGATGGGCCCCAGCACAGGGACTTAGAGTTAGAGCTCCTTGGTGCCGTTCTAGAATGCTGACCACCTTTCTCTCACTCTCACAGCTTCTACCTCTTCCACCCTCTGGCTTATGGGATGGTTGGTCCCCTAGCCCAGGAACCTGAGAGTCCAATGGCAGGACTGAGGTGGCTGGAATCATGGGACTTTTGAGGCCACTGCCAGGACCCCAGCCTGGATCCGGGTTTTATCCAGGGACACCCAGCTATGAAGCCAGATTCTGGACCCTTCCAGCTCCAAGGGAGCTGCCTGAGGAACCCAAAACATTCTGCTGCCCCCAGGACCAAACTCTGGGAAATAGTCCTGGACTTAACTAAATACTAAAAAGAGCCACAGCCCTGTCTACAGCACCTGCACGGGGCACGTGACCTACAGCACTGCTCGGTGCCAGTTCCTGTGAAGCACAAGGAAAGCAGGCATGAGTGTCAGAGGGTACATCTGCCCAGTCCCTTTGGAGTGTGTAGACCATGTAACTGTGGCAGCCAAGTGTCATAAATTCCAAGAAATGGTCCAAGGTTAACAGGATATTCTCTGGTATCTTTTCACATTGGATTTGGTTTCATTTAGGTTTATAAGATCCATAAGAAAATTTTCTAGTCTTCAGGAGGGTTGAGTGTGCCGTCCCACCCCTTGTGGTGTTACAGAGGTACAACAGGTAGGACCATTAAACCTTTGCTGCCCTTCTTCTCACATACTTCCAGTGAGGCTAGCCAATCACCCTGAGTTTCGGGGCTGGCCTTCTGCTACTGCCCACAGTGTCTTCTATGGATACAGTGCTGCCTGGAGTGTGTACAGTGCACTGGGTGCCAGCACAAGCTGGCAGAGAACTTGTCAGCCTATGGTTGGCCTTCCTTAGGTTTTTGGTCCCTGTTCTGTGAACTGGGTGAGTGGAACACACACCTTGGCTATGTACCCAGTGTCTGTTTCTCACTGTCCGTCCCCTTTTCTCTGCATCTGCCTGGCTCTGAGGACCAAGTCCTGCTGGCTTACAGAGCCACTGAGTCAGAGCAAAGACCTGGGGGCTAAGCATCTACTGAGATGCTGAGGTAGGTAAGGGGTGCTCAACCTGACTGGCTCGTGCTTGGCATTTCTTGCTTGGCATTCCTGTCTTCACACTTCCAGCCCTCCCTAATAATACCCTCTTTTGCTTTCTGGTCATTTCCCTAACTTTCTGGCATCGCCTTATCATGTCTTTTCCCCCAAAACCCAGAGCACCTGAACATGCATGACAGCTTTTACTGTCTACCACTTAAGCTCAGAGCTGTTCCTTCAATTTCCTTGCCCATAGGGAGTAAAAATTTTGTCATAACTAAATCAACCCAAGTCCAGTCCATTAGTCTGCATCCTTCTTTTCAGCTCAAAACAAAAAATTTATTTGATCCTAGAAGATTTTGGTATTTCAAGGCTTAATGAATTTACCACAGTCCACCTTCCCTCTACTGTAGCTCTTAATGACTCTGACAGGGTCAGAGTTCTTTAAAGCATCTTCAGGAGGTGGTTGCCACGGAGACTAGAAACTGGTCTCAGGGACAGGCTGTGCTACCTACAGAGTGGTGGAGAGGGAAGCTGCTGGGCTTTGCTTGGGCGTTCAGCTGAGCATCATTAATGTTAATAGAGGAAATGTAGCCCTGTCAAGAGCAAGGCAGAGCAGCTAATTAGATCTGAGACCCACTGACCATCCTCACCCGTGGCTACAGCCTTTTGACTCCCCTCCTGCCCCCACACCCCAGCAGGAAGTGCAGCTTGTGCACAAAGTCTGGGCTGCCTGCTTAATTGCATTGCTGGCAGGGACTGGGGAGCTCTGCTCTCATTGCCCTCCCCAACCCTTGCCTGCAGGCCCAGGCAGGGCTGGTTTCTTCTGACCCAGTGGGGGCACCATGTGGGTAGATTCTCCTGGAGAGGGGATACAGGAATCTGTGCTTGGCTTTTAACAAGGTAGCCCATGGGACATCTAACAGGTGGCTAATTTTCTCTTATGCCTTATTTCTGGAGGCACTGTTAGAGGGAAGGAACCCTAGAGTAACCAGAGGGCAGCCTTTAGAGCCAGAGTAGGTAGCAGAGTTTAGTGGGCTCCTACGTGTCCCTCCCTTTAGTGTCACACTGAGGGCAGAAGGGTCTCTTCTTATTTCCAAGTATGGGAAAAAGGTGCCCCCCACATAGTCCCTCTTCTTCCATACCCAAACTGGCAGATACTTCTATGGAAAAAAGGCCACTTGGTCACATCACTAAGTGCTTATTCTATTTGGAAGATGGAGGGGCAGTGGGCGCTAGGGTGCTGCTTTGCGTGTGGGCTGCAGCCCTTGGGAACTGACAGAGATGTGGTCCATCTCAGCCGGCTGGTGAGAAGGAAGATGTGCCAGGCAGCCTAACACAGCCAGGGTCTTGACCCACCACACTTTGTCTTTTTTTTTTTTTAAAACTTTCCAGAGATAATCAGAGATCATTACTTTTGTAATAAATAACTCTTGTTTTCAATACTACATTGTTCTTGTGCTTGATTGCATCTGACTTGTCCTTGACAAAAATGGCAAGAACTAGCCATGGTATCTCATAGCTAGGGCCATTCTAATTCCAGCTGAGGCTCTGGCCAGGCAGAGCCTAATGCCAGGGGAATGTAGGCTCCCTGAGCACTTGCTTGCTTGAGAGTCAGTGGCTGTTGTTTCCATTTCTTAACAAAAACCAGTAACAGCTGAGCCTGCTCTCTCTTGCTGAACTTTCCCAGACAGTATAGAAAGAAACAAGGGAACCATTTTCTCTCCTAATTCTGAGAGAGCTGTGCAGCCCAGCATGGTAGCACATTTCCATTCCAGTTAACTGAGGGCCCCATCCTGGCATGGTCGTCTGTCAAGAGTACCAGCTGCAGAGGATCCACCCTGTCCTGTTAGGGCATGGTCCTAAACACCTGATTGAGGTGATGCAAGTTTGAAGAAATAAACACCAGACTCACATACAGAAAAGCAGGGTTCAGGTGGGCCATGCGAGTTATGATGGAGATGCACAGCTACCTGCCTGGAACGTCAGCATGCTTGTTATAGACAGCATGGGGAGGAGTTAGCTAGTCTCAGCAGAGGCCTCTGTAAGGGAACAGTTTCTGCCTGCTGGGAGAGACATCTGAAGGAGAAGGCTGGGGTCCATGTTTCTGTACACCCTGTCAACATCCCACAGGTACCAGAGAAAGGTTTTGCCACATCTCATTTATCTGAGACACCGAGGCGCCTTTTGATAATATACATTCACTTGGGATGAATCCTTCCCAAGTGAAGGATTCTGCTCTGTTCCTTCATTCATGGTTTTCCCTCACAGGATCTACAGAAGGTGACTGCTGACTTAGCATTGGATTAAAGGTTCAGAGAGATTCGTGCTTCTGTGAAATTGGGAGTCTTCTGGGCTACCTTGCATCCCCACTCCCCACCCCCCACAAGAACCATAAAGCAGGAGGGAGGCTGGGGAGGAAGATAGGTCATTCCTGTCATTCTAGAGATAGAAGATGCCAGGGACAGGCACGTCAGAAAGGAACTAAATTGTCTGTGAGGGGCAATAGCTTGGTAAATATCCTTTTTTTTTTTTTTTTTTTTTTTTGTCTTTTTGGATTTGGGGGTGGGTTTTTTGTTTGTTTGGGTTGTGTGTGTGTGTGTGTGTGTGTGTGTGTGTGTGTGTGTTGATTTGGTGTTTGTTTGCTTGTTTGTTTGAGACAGGGTTTCTCTGGAGCCCTGCCTGTCCTGGAACTTGTTCTGTAGGCCAGACTGGCCTCAAACTCAGAGATCAGCCTGCTTCTGCCTCCCTAGGGCTGGTATTAAAGGCATGTGCTACCAGCTGACTAGTTAACATCATTGATACATGTGACATTTAGTCCTCCTGAAGGCCTAAGGAAGATACTTTTCTGGTTTCCATTGTGCCCATGACAGATTACATTACTTACCTAATGACCCACAATTAGATAATCAAGGGCAGGACTTGATGCAAAAGGGGGTCTTTGGAGCTCCTCCAGCCTGGAATAGCCTGCTAGGCCTGGACACTGAGGAGAGGCTGGGACACAGCTGGGAAGCATCATAGTTCAGCCCGATGTTTTATACGTTTCGCATTGTACATTCACAGCTTAGCTAGGACCCTGGCTTTCTGGGTTCCCCCAGGGGTACCCAAACCAGTGGAGGTAGATATTTAATAACAGATTTCCTGTGGGGGCAAAACTAAGCCCCAGTGTATTTGCCAGTTTCCGTGGTGCAAACTTCCTCTATGGCCCGTTTCACGTTACTTACTTGATGTCCCTGAGTGAGAAGTTTGGAAGAGATTCATAGCCAGCTCTCTAACGCTGCATGAGTTCTGACTCAGACCCAGTAATTCTGGCTCAGTCTGAACTATGGGCATGGCTGGTGGCTGTGGTCTGTTCATTTGAGGGAGGCAGTAGGGAGAGTAAGCCAGATGGTCAGAACTGGGGGCAAACTCTGGCCCCACCTTTTCTTTTTTTAAACTCTGTGACTGGCCAGCTAACCTTGCCTCCCATTTCCTCATCTCTAAGATGAAAATATAAACAGCATCTCCTTCACAGGGCAGTTGGGAAGATACAGCTAGTGGTCACAGTGTCTGGACACAAGCCCAATCTACTAGCTTTTTTTTTTTTCTCCCCGAGACAGGGTTTCTCTGCATAGTCCTGGCTGTCCTGGAACCCACTTTGTAGACCAGGCTAGCCTCGAACTCAGAAATCCGACTGCCTCTGCCTCCCAAGTGCTGGGATTAAAGGTGTGCACCACCACCACCCGGCTCTGCTAGCTCTTTAAAGACATTAATGATACATTGACAGCTCTGACTAGAGAACACTTAAACTATCCTAGATTTTAACCTATTGTGTAACCCACAGGGAGGAAAGAACCTCTTCAGCCCCTCAGAATAGAATTGAGACCATCAGTGGTTGGGGTACCTCACCTTGACTGCCTAGGCTACACCAGATCCTTAGCCTTTTCCCAAGGGGAGCAGAGATTAGAGCACACCAAATCCTTCTGTGACCTCTGGCTCAGAGCTGTGGGTTTGGGTTCTGGTTCTTCCACTTAGGTCATAAGTCCACTACTCCCATGAATTCTTCAAACCTCAGATGATGTTACGTGAAGAGGCCAGAAGGGTCCTGAGTGAGGGCTTCCAGGAAGGTATAAGCTGGGTGGAGCGGAAGGTGCAGACCAGCCAGGTGCACTAAGAAAACACTATCCTTTTGTCCTCTTGCTTGGGGTCTTCTGAAGTCATTAGGACACAGGCTCTTTGCCAGACTGTCCTAAAGCCTTACTTTCCTGCTGCAGAACAGGGACCAGAGATACGAAAGAGATGGGGAAGAGCCAAGTAAGTTGTGCTCAGATGTCATTCAGGAGAGGGTGAGTAGATGTTTCCATGGAACTTGGTTGGAGCAGGACAAAAGGCTAAGTCCTAGAAGCCATGGTCTGTGTACTCTACATCTAACATGGGGTTGTCCGAGGGATCACAGTCTGCTCATAACTGAAAACCAAGGGCACTGATTTATATCCATTCGATAAGGACTGTGGAGAGAGAGCTTGCCACTCAATCCCTTCCAGTACATCTGAGGAAGCAGAAGAGACTCAAAGATAGTGAAAGATAAAGGGAGTGTGTCCTCCAAAGCCTGGGCCCCTGGAAAGAACAGTCATGCTTGAAAGAGAACAACACAGCTACCTGGAAGGTGGCCAGCTGCACACTCCGAGTGGCAAACACAGGACCTACCTGAACTACGTTTAGAAAATAGTGTTTTGTGTTTCTTCCTCAGTTGCTCCAGCTAATTTTTTGGGACAGTCTCTCACTGTCCTTAGAGGTCAATGTCTTGCTAGCGGAGCCCTAGAAATCCTACAGTTTTCTAACTCTCAGTGCTCCTATTAGAGTCAGGTGGCCTCTTCTTTTTTTTTTTTTTTTTTTTTTTTTTTGAGACAGTTTCTCTACAGAACCCTGGCTGTCCTGAAACACACTGAGATCTGCCTGCCTCTGCCTCCTCAGTACTGGGATTAGACCACTACTCCAGCTCTGTGTATGTGTGTGTTCACAATTGCTGAAAGGATGCCCATTGGACCATCCCCAGCACCTCGTTTCTTAGTTTTGACTTTGGAGGGTGTTGGGGGTTTACTTGTTTGGGGTTCATATCACCATTTTCAGTAGGTCGTGCGATGGCAGAACATGACGTTAACTCCATGAATGTGTACGCAGCGCATTACTAGTTACTGTCTGGGGGCTGAGGTGATCCAACAGACCTGAGATTGGAGCCCACACTTGTCTGGAGATGTCTATGTTTTGGCCTCTGCCCCTTAAACTGAGAGAGAGCTTTGGTGAACCCAAAGTTGTGCAAGTACCCAGGGTTTGAGCAGAGGACAGACAGGCAGACCAGTTTGGTGACCTAGGTCCCTCTAGCTGAACTCTAGAGAAGACAGGAGACCATGAGCCCAGGAGATGGCAAACCCGAGAGTTTTTCAGTGGAGAGATGGGACTCACCTTGAACACTGGGCCTCCCAGTCGCTTCATCAGAAATAGGAAGTGATTATTTACTTAGTACTGGAGGGGAATGACACAATTTATGTAGCCCAGACTGGTATTAATCCTTTCAGTTTTCTGCCTCTCAAGGCTGAGATTACAGGCATGTGGCACAAGCCAGTCCAGAGAAGCAGTCATATCATTAGTTTTCAAGACTAAAACAAGCCCAGAGGCTCGGCAATTTCTGTTAGACTCTGAAGCCTGGACATTTCCCAGGCCTCGGGTAGTACCTTCCTAAGGCGGGTGCAGAGGGAGCGCGCAAGCCTCACTGGGCCAGAGTGGGTGGGAGCCACCGTAGCTTTAATGGGCGGTTCTCTGGGAGCTTCGGGGTGTAGGGCGCAGCTGCCCAAGCGGGGTCCCCGGAAGCGCCCGAGGCCAAGCTGGCCGTGCGCATCCTCTGGGCTGGACCAGTAAAGGCGCAGTTGCTGGGCCCCACCCAACTAAGGCACTGGGCCTGGAGGGGGGCTCCCCCGCGTCGCCGAGGAGATGGCGCTGCATGTGCGTTGACTGCACCCACGCCTCGAGGGTCCCATCACTGCGTCCCGCGAGTCTCCTGGGAGAGAGAGCATGGAGCGCCCGGAGTCAGAGCTGATCCGGCAGAGCTGGCGGGTAGTGAGCCGCAGCCCTCTGGAACATGGCACTGTCCTGTTCGCCAGGTGAGAGCTGCGGGGCACTGGGGCGCGAGTGAAGGGGTGCCTAACCGTAGTGGGCTCGAGATTGCTTGGCTTGTCACTGATGGAGGAGAAATTGCCCGCCTGCTGTGGTGCTTCTGAGAGAGGGGTGTGTGCGCAGCGACAGGTGGTGCTGTCCCATCTGCTCTTCCCGGATAGCAGTAGCTCTTATCTGAACTGGTTGAGGTCCGATGGGGTCCTTTACCAGCACCCACAGTGTGGGCAGGTAGATGCAATGCCCCCACTCTCCTCCCATTGTTATCTCAGTGTCCCGTGGCTAGTAAATGCAGGGCCACTCACAGGAGCTGGGCCGGTAGGAGGAAATGAGTGACTCAAAGGGCTAGTTAGTGTATGCAGGCACCTAGAACGGTAGAACGGACCCCGTTCCCGCTCGAATGGAAGGAGACCATGTAGTCCTGGCCCAGGAGAACTCAAGTTCAGCTACCAGTAAGATGAGAAAGCACAGGCTTAGGACCAGAGAAGCTCCAGGAGGGAGGCATCCAGTCTCACCGCCCCCCCCCCGGGGGGGGAGGGGAGGTAGAGAGAGAGAGAAGGAGGGAGGGAGGGAGGGAGGGAGGGAGGGAGAGAGAGAGAGAGAGAGAGAGACCACCCCACAGAAAGCCTGCTGGTTTTCAGCTTCACCTCAGGCTCTGTCACCAAAGGGCCACACTCCCTCATCGCAGCTCCCTAGGCCAGCTCAAAACTTTCAAACAGGACTTTACAAAGCCTCTTCCAGATGGAAAGGGAATAAATTCAGTGACACAAAAGAGTTACACAAAAATGCAAGCTCTCCCCAGCGAGGCTGAAGTTTTTTTGGTTGTGCCAACTGTATTTTTCTAAACTCATTCCCCCAGATTCTGATACCCACTGTGGCTTTACTGTGTAACTTAAGGCAGCTTGCTTAACAAACTCTCTGAGCTTCTGTTTCTTCCTTTGAACTCACTGCTTAACTGTATGGGGGGGGGGGGGGCAGTGCTCAATCACAGTTAACCACATGGGAAATACTTAGTGCTCAGTAGTTCAAGGAGTGTGTTCTTGATGCTATTGCCCGTTTAAGCCTTAGATACAAGGGCATTGAGAAGTTTTGATCCAAAAGGGAAGGTTCCTCCTAGATTTTGGTTTGAGATGCCTACCTGTCCCAAACTCAGCCTTCAATTGTTTACGGAGGAGCTACTGTCTGTCAGGTAATGTGAGAGTCTGGGGACATAAGTGTCCTCTGAAGAGTGCTCAGAGAGAGGGGGCATTGACTAAGCTGGTAGTGCCAGGCTGGGGGTGCACTGTGGCTTTCCTCTGGCCAGCCAGGGTCTGCTGCAGTTGCCGCTCACGGTGCTGATGACCTCTGCTCCTAACCCACAGGCTCTTCGCCCTGGAACCCAGCCTGCTGCCTCTCTTCCAGTACAATGGCCGCCAGTTCTCCAGCCCTGAGGACTGTCTCTCCTCTCCAGAATTCCTGGACCACATTAGGAAGGTGAGGGAGGGAGAGCCATGAGGTTTCAGATCTGCAGATCATTGTCTTAGCATAGAAAGAGGGACTTGGGATTAGGCAAACAGCGTCTACACACACACACACACACACACACACACACACACACACACACTGTGCCCTTTTCTCTGGATTTGACCCAGCCTCCTCCCCAACCCTGTCTTCGAGCCAGCTGGACCCAGCCTAGTACTTTGCTCTCAGCCTTATCCTCTGGCTCCCACTGTATTGGTAGATCTTGACCCCTTGGGGCTACCATCCTATGAAAACTAGGCTGGGCTCATGATCCTCACAGCACCTCAGTTTACCCTTGTTCCACGCCGGCAATATTGTTCTGCAGATATATCAAAGATTTTAAGATCCTCAAAAGAGAAGGGCTTCATGGGTGGGATTTCAGTAGTGAAGCCAGCACATACCGGACGCCTACTGTTTACAGACACTGGCCGCCTGCCACCCTCTGATCCTGGACATCAGTGCTCTGAAAGCCTCCCTTGTTGAGAAGCCTGGGTGCTAGCCTGTGGTAGTAAGCAGGTAGGACTGTGCCCTCTGTGTCCTCGACAGGTGATGCTAGTGATTGATGCTGCAGTGACCAACGTGGAGGACCTGTCTTCATTGGAGGAGTACCTGACCAGCTTGGGCAGGAAGCATCGGGCAGTGGGAGTGAGGCTCAGCTCCTTCTCGGTGGGTAGTGGGGTACGTTCTCATTCCAGAGCTCCAGACCTCAGCTGCTGCTCTCTCCCAGTCCCAACCCATTGCCCCTTACCTCACGCCTGAGAGAAATACAGGGCTGTTCTAGTTACGTGCCCGCTATGTGACTGACTCGGACTTAACCTCTTTGAGCCTCAGAGTTCCCTTTAACATGGCTCCTTTAAGAACCATGAAGGCAGCTGGGTGGTGGTGGTGGTGATAGCAGTGACAGCGGCTGCTTTAATCCCAGACAGATGACAGTGTGAGTTTGAGGCCAACCTGGTCTGCAGAGTGAGTTCCAGGACAGTCAGGGCTACCCAGAGAGACCTTGTCTTGCAAAAAGAAAAACCAAACCAAACCAAAACGACAACAATAACAACCACCACCACCACCAAAAGGGACCATGAAGGCTTAGCAGCCCTTGGCATCAGTTGGTTTGGTCAGCCTTCCATAGGTATCAAACTACCCTCAAAGTCCTCCCTTAAAGCAGTTTCTGAGTTATGGTGGCTGGGCTCAGTTGGGCAGAACTTTTTTCTCTGGAGTCTGGTTGGAGTCATGTTTGTGTTGAGGTCAACTCCACCAGGGCTAGGATGTCTAAGGCGACCTGCAGGCTTTTAAACCTTCCTCATGCTAGCTAGGTCTCAGCAAGGAGTGCTACTCAGGCTGCTAACGGGAGCATGAACCCCAGTGTTATAAAGCCTCTACTGGCAACGCTGGCATTCATGTTCTAATCAGAGCTGGTCACAAAGGTGACACTGGATATTCTAGGCATGGCTTATGGGGAGCCCCTGCCTCGATAGTACCTGACCCCACTGTAGGAAATCTCTGTGACGAGAGGGCGTGGATGGTCCTGAATGCCTCTCCATCTGGGCATTTACATAATGCCTGGTCCTTAGGGGATATTCAGTAATATGTGTGGGATAAATAAACCTTGTTTGATAAGTCCTACTGTGGGTAGCTGCTACACTAAGTGCTTTTAACCAAAGCCAGAGTTTTGTTTTCTCTGTTTAGCTTATGAATCAGCTCAGAGGGGTAGGGTTAACTACTCCAGGTCATCCAGGCTACGAGTATTGGTTTATAATCTTAACTCACACCTAGCTGGCTCCACAGCATGGGAGTTTTGATCTCAACGCCTGCTACTTTGCAGTCAGGGAATCGGAGATCTGCAAGCACTGAGTTGGTTAAGTTGAGCAGACAGTGTCCAGACAATGCGTAGGCCCCTCTCCTGAGGTGGTCACAAGTATCCACTGCACGTTATTTTCATATTAAGGGGGAAAGGTGGGCACAAGGGTGGCACTCAGGGCTTGCTTAACCAGCATGAGCCCTGCACGGGAGAGAAAAGAACCTGTGTCCCTTTACTGGCATAGGGCTTCAGCTTTCTCACCTGAAAACAGAGTGATGCTATCCTGCTTTCAGATGACTAGGTGCCTCTTACCTCTGCAGACAGTAGGCGAGTCCCTGCTCTACATGCTGGAGAAGTGCCTGGGTCCCGACTTTACACCAGCTACAAGGACCGCCTGGAGCCGACTCTACGGAGCTGTGGTGCAAGCCATGAGCCGAGGCTGGGATGGGGAGTAAGAGACGAGCCAGTGCCCCTATCTATGTGTGTCTGTCTGTTGATCTGCCTGTTGTAGTCTTAGCCTCTCCCCCAGGGTCTCTCTATACCTTGGTCCTCATCCCCTTGGCCATCCTAGAGAGGTGATGGGAGAGGGCTCTGTCTCAGCTTCTGGTCAGCTGCAGGGAGGTGGATTTCCTTCCCTCATCCCCATAGATGTCCTGCTGCATGCCTGGTTAGCTCGCCCCAGGAGGCAGAACAATTTGGGTAGTGAGGTGGCATGGGGGTTCTTCTCAGAGAAGCTTTCTGCCAAGGTGAGGGAAAAGTGACTAGGCTTCTAGAATTTTCCACCTTGCCTGCCCAGTCTCTCTGATACTTCCCTGCCAAGCTGTTTACTTTCCAACAATGAAGAGGAGAGACTTTTTAGTGTTTCTCAGGCAAGGGAAGCATAGAAGATGGCATTCTTCAGTGGCATTGGGCAGTGGCTCAGCTGCTCAGACGCCCCATACAAAACCTCTTGTGCTCTTGGTTCAGCATTTCTGGTGGAAGCACCCCGGTATTCTTTTGGGGGAAACCTAACTGGCCAGCCATAATGGAGAGGCCAGAAGGGCAAGGAGGAGGAGTGACCTCATCCCAAATGGCATGGAATTCTGGGGCTCTTCCTGCCACTTAATTGTAGAAGGGCTGAATCCTGTCTCCCCACCCTCTTCTGCTCACCCACCGCTCTCCAGCTGTGGGCCCCTAGCTCTATGTTTAATGCTTGAGGTGTACTCGTGCCTGGGCTGATGAGTGGGAGAGAATAGAGTAGGGAGGGCCCTTGTACCCATCCCCAGCCACCCACACTTTCTTGCTCTGTGCTGTGGCTCTATAAACTCACAAGAAATAAACATGTTCTGTGTGCTGACCCTCCATGACTGAACCTTCTGTGGGCCTTGACCTGTGACCAGATGAAGCTACAAAGCACTGGGGCTAAGAACAAGATGGAGGAGGCGTAGGGTCAGCAGGCCCAAGGCCTGAGTGGGTGGGAAAGAAGGGGCTGGGAAGGGAGGCCGGGGCAATGGTGGTGGAGGAGCTGGGTACCTTGGGTCCAGACCGGCTACGAGGCCACCAGATCCAGTTTTCTCTGGGCACACACCTGGACCAGCTTCCCTTGGAACATGAGGGACAGGGGACAGTTCCAACCTGGAGTCTGTGTGGCTCTTGGGACCATTTCCACACCTGCCACACGGATCTCAGGATAGCCACATGTTCCCCATTCTCAGACGTTCTCCATTAATGCAGAGTTCACAGTGACCTTGAACATGAGAAAATAGCCCTGGCTCTAAGTCGCCACTTAGAGAAATCTCCCAGTCCCCAGCACTACCCATTTAGAACTTAAACGGGATATAACCTTTTCTTGTGTTTGTGCTTGGGTGGTCAGTGCTGTGGTTTTGAATGGGTTTTGAATGCCTGTTGCTAAGTCTACAGCAACTATTTTGAAGGCCGTGGGATCTGTAGAAAGTAGGATCTGATTTGCCAAGGTAGGCACTAAAGGGTGGGCCTTTGTAGGTGGGAGCCTGCTCCCTAGTTCTGGTCCCACCCTTCCTGGTCACCACCTTATGAAGAAGCACCATGACACGTACCCATGGCCGTGAACTCTGCCATGATGGTCTGAAATCCTCCGGAATCAGGAGATGGAATAAACCTCTCCTCCCATGTTGTTTTTGTCAGAGTAACACAAAGATAATGAGCTATGACTGACAAACAGCACGTATTCCTTGAGGGAAGTAATCCATGGGTCTGGGGTGTGAGACCCCACAGGCCAGTGGTGACAGTGACAGCCTAGGGTATGACAGAGCAGCACAGCGTGAAAAATGACCATTGTCTGAGCACGTTGGTTAGTTCCCTAGAGGCTTTAAGGCTCCAGGAATGGGCCTATAACTGACCTGGGAACAGTCTTAGGTTAGCTGCCCTGGCTTGGGGGCTTCTCAGTATGGATGGGTGGCAAGCTGGTTGCAGCTGGATTTGGTGGCAGCTGGGTTTTGCATGCTCTCAGCTGGGCAGTTTTTTCTGTTCAGCCCGGATGGCAGGGATTGGGGGCAGCAGGGCTGCAGACATTGTTCAGCAGTCTGCTAGGAATGTTGTATGCACTGTTACGCAGAAAGCATTTTCTCCAGCCAGCAGGCTGCAGCAGGGTAGGATATTGTCCCCTCCCAAACCCACTGTCATATAACTTAATGACAGCTTAGACTCTGTGATCTATGTGGGCCTAATGCTCCCGGGCATCTGATGCTCACACAGGTGACTGAGGTAACCCGCTTAGTAAAAAACACCCTTCTCTGGCCCATGTCTTGAGCCACCATGTATATATAGGTGCTCTGCTTCAAATACATTACTATTCTCTCTCTCTCTCTCTCTCTCTCTCTCTCTCTCTCTCTCTCTCTCTCTCTCTGTGTGTGTGTGTGTGTGTGTGTGTGTGTGTGTGTGAGAGAGAGAGAGAGAGAGAGAGAGAGAGAGAGAGAGAGAGAGAGAGAGAACTATCTCTCTTCCTTCTTTCTCCAGCTCCCACTCCTTTTTGGTTCCTTAGTTAGCAAAATTCTTCAAAAGAATAGCCTTCCAGCTGCTGAGTGGGACTCTACCATGGGCAGATTTTGTCTCCACTCTGCTCTGATGGAAGCCACCAGTGACTTCCATCTTCCTCGGTTTAGGAGCCATGCCTTCCTTAGCCTTCAGCTAGCTCTTCCTCTCAGTGGGACTTAGAGTTGATCACTTCTTCATGTTTAAACTTCTTAGGGAAAAATCACAACCAGCTGTGAAAAGCGGAGTCTCAAGTCCACAGGGACCTCATCTGGCATCACCTCGAGGTTGGCCTTGCCCTGCTTTCTCTTTGCTAGAGTCTCTAAGCAAGGGTCTGGGTTCTTCACCTTGCTGATCCTCCTTAGGTGTTTCTAGATAGACTATTTACATTTGAACTCCAGAATATGAGAGCATCACCTCCTCCAGACCAGATTGGGATTCCAGTTCCCCTGATGTCTCAGAGTCATTGCTCTGCAACTGGTCCATACTTTGCATTTGTCTAAGCCTTTTAAGTCTTTCCATCTCTGCCAGATCCTTCCCCCCTTTTCTTTTCCATTGTCTCATGGGAGAAATCTGTTGTCTGTTGACAATAGGACCAGCATCCTCTACTTGGCTGATGCCCTGGGGTTCTCTGCCTTAGTTCTGCTGTGAGTGGTGAGCCCTGAGGTTCCCCCCTTCCTCTCTGAGGCCCTTCTGGTACTCACTATTGCTTCTTCCATCTCCTTGTAGATGCTTCACTCCTCCTCCCGTTGGCTCAGCTTCTGAGCCTCCTCCTCATCTGAGCTTGCTCCCTTTCCAGTCTTGGCCTTTTCCTTGCTTAAATATCATCCCAACTGCCCCTGAGGTTTAAAGGGTCCCAGCCTAACTTCCCTATCCACCAAGTGGTGTCTCAGATGCAGCATGAGAAGATGCAGCATGCTCCAGGCATCTCTTCCCAGCCTTCTTTACACCTGTGTCACTATTGCCAAGTATTGTGGCTAACATCTTAGAGTTGTCCTGACTTCTGGATTTCTCTCTGACTCACCTCCCTCCACACATGAATCTACAGCCCCGATGGTGGCACATTATACTACTTTTCTCTTTATTCTCGGCTCTATCCTAGTTAAGTTACTATATCTCCTCCCACAGAGAGTCCCAGTTGGGATTTCTGCCCCCTGCGGTCCACAGTGGTCACCTCAGTACTCGAGGGCAGCCTTGGTGACCTTGGAGCTGAGAAAGGGAAGGGGAGATACTGTTCTGTGGGTGCAGAGATGAAAGGCTGTGAATATGGCTGGAGTGATGGCTGTACATTATGGTAAATCTATTTGACAGCGCCTAAGTGTATACTTAAGGAGTGATTAAGATAGCAGGGCTTGGGGGCACACACTGGCAATCCTAGAGCTCAGAAGACTGAAGCGCTGAACTACAGAGCCGGACCAATTGGAAAATAAAAAATGTGGGCTGGAGAGATGGCTCAGTGGTTAAGAGCACTGTTTGCTCTTCCAGAGGTCCTGAGTTCAATTCCCAGCAACCTCATGGTGGCTCACAACCATCTGAAATGGGGTCCGATGCCCTCTTCTGCCATGCAGGTGAACATGCAGATATACATAAAATAAACAATTTTTAAAAAAAATATGTATTTTATCTGATAAAATTAAAAATTACAAAAGATCACTCTTCCCAGAATCCCCGATAGCCTCCCGCATCACCAGGACAAAGCCTGAAGTCCTAACTGAATCCCACAAGGACCCCTGCCCTCTCAGAACCTGCCTTGGCCCTCTCCTTCCTTGCTCGCTCTGCTCCCGCCCCTCCAGCCTTCTCACTACTCTTTGAGCCCTGTGCTTTGTCTTGTAGACCCCATACTCTTCCTACACCCCATCCCCGGGAGCTTACCCTGGATTCCATAAAGGCAAAAATACCCTCCCGTCTCCAGTCAGTCCCTTCTCTCATCTTGTTCTGTTCTTTCTTCAAAGCACTTATCCCTGCCTGACATCCCATTATGTAACAGGTTTGTTTATTGCGCTTGGAACCTTCTATTGCCTAGGAATGGGCAGGCTGTCACGAAAACCACTCTGGGCTGTGTTTAGAGAAGAGAGAAGAGGCGATTCCTTAAACAGTTGCTGAAGCTGACAAAGTAGAAGGGGCCCTGAGGCCCAGGATGGGGCTCTTGGGACCAAATAACAGTCATATTTATTGCAGAGTTAAGATCCACACGACAGGATTTGTGCCCTTCACTCACTTCTAGCCTGGGCTAATGAGGTCTGCAAGAGTATGTGGTGCCTGATACACTCAGCTAGGGTTTCTGTAACACAGAGGTCACCAGGGACCACCCCAGAACCTTGGGTCCATCTAGGAGACTCCCACTTGTAGCTGGCACGAAGGCTTGAGTGATGCTGGACTGCACGTTGTCAGTGCCAAGGGGCTGGCAGATGTTCAGAAACAGTTTTGGTTGGGCAGAGCTGGGAGTTTGTCTTCTTGGAATCCCTGCTCCCCCATGTCCGAGGGCCTCCCACAGAGTGACCTAGAAGCCTGCAGCTGAGCCAGCAGGGATGTTCCTTAGGACAGACCTGAACCGCCTGCAGAGAGACAGCAGGGGTAGGCTGGTCAAGAGCTGCTTCTACCTGTTCTGGGTTTGACAGCTTCTAGGTCTTCCTGTTCCTCTCAGGCTGATGGTGCCCAGTATGGCACTTGCCTGGGTGCTACAGTGCCTTGTGGACACAGCCCAGTGACAGACATTCTAGGTGCCAAGCCTCCTCCCTCTTCCCTTGTTCTTAGTCCCACCCCTAGTCAGATATACCCATCGTCTAAGCCCCTCACCCCGTCCCCCCGCCCTGTCCTCTTTGTCTGCTAAATAAGATGATCTGATCTCGCACCCAAGCACCCCCCCCCACTTTGGGCTACTCACCCCCCTCCATGCAGTTTGTCTTCTAGTCTTTTGGTGTCTATCTAAGCAATGCCCCCTGAAAGGGCGGCAGACTCACCGAATGACCCAATGTCTGCAAGCTGGAGGTTTGTAGTCCCCAAGAAGAGACCCCTGAGAAACAGCTGATACTACAGGAGTTTGTGGGATGCAGGTCCCTCTCTTGCAGCAGCTCAAGCCTACTAAGCATAGTCATCAGGCTCTGCCCCTCCTGCCCTTAACACCCCCTTTTCCTGAAACAGCCTTAAAAGCACTTGGTACACAAGGGACGGACGGGGACAGCAGGAGAGGGCCTAGACTCATGCCCTGACTCATGCTGCAGTGGGCTTTGAATCCACACCCACAGGTGGGTCAAGTGCTTAAGGAGATGGCTCTATAGGAGTGATGGCAGTGAACAGCTAACTCGAGATGGCTATGGTCTGTCCCCATGGGGAGCTGCCATGGGAGAGGCCTTCTCGCCCCAACCTACCCTTGTCCTACCACAGTTGATTCTGCTCTACACAGCATGCTGAACTCAGGTCTTCCTCCTGGGAATGAAGTGACTCCCTAGTGTCAGGCACATGGGAGAAGAAGAGCAGCACTCATGACTCCAGAGGCATGTCGCCTGGCAGGGAACTCTTCTTGTCACAAGGGCAAGAGCTTTACTTAAGCCACGGCTTGTCCTCTCGAGGCCTGCATGACTGCCTCCAACTCTCCCTGAAACCCACCATCTCTATAGATTACCTCTCTTCTGTATCCCCAGGTATATAGGCCTGAGCCCTGCCTCTGATTCTACCTGGGGGTGTCAATCTAACCTATCTGTTGGCCCAGCTCAGCCCTCAGCCAGGTGTGCGACTGCTTCAGTGGTCTCTGGGGTGGCATTCACTTGCTGCACAGGAAGGAGGCAGAGTCACTTCCTGTCTCTCCAACCAACTGGCAAGTTATCAGTCCTTCCCTTCCTTCCACCCCCTCCACCTTGAGCTGCTGTCAGGAAGGTCCTGGGGGGGGGGGAAGGGATCCCAGCAGAGTCAGCAATAGACCAAGGTAAGAGTGTAACCAACAGTGAGGTGTGTGCTGCCTCAGCCTGGTGACGTTGGGGTTATCCCTTAACAACTCTGGTTCCTTGTAGGTGGAGAAGGCCCTGTGGGCCCTGAGGCAGAGGCACAGGCCAGCAGAGGTTAGGAGGACTTGTTTATTCAAGGCACAGTCATACATTAATAACAAGAAGGTTCAGTATTCTGGCACATTCCTTTAGTGGTAGTAGCCGTGATTAGTCCACACCCCTCCAGCACCCCCCCCCTCCCGACCCCCAAGGATGCAATGCTGTTGATAGGCACTTTGCTTCCAGAGGCAGCTTAGGGACAGGCAGGCAGGGGTGAGGCTGCTCTAAGCCTGATAAGAGTCCCCACTCTGAGAGGCTCTGTGTCATTCCGGGTCTCCTGGGAGACATCGCCCTCCAGAAGGGATCAAAGTGATGGACTGAGCATGGGGCCAGGGTGTGGTGATGACCAATAGGCTGGGATAGCAGATGCTGAGGAGAGCCTCTAGTGACCTTGCAAACTCAAGGTCTAGCCAGGTGGACACTCCTGGAAGGGCAGAGTGGGATCTACCACTTGCCCAACATTGGCATTAGAACCAGGCTGCATCTGACCCAGATTCAGAGGGGAAAGGCCCTCCAGCCATCCTGCCCTACTGTCTACAGGACCCCTTGTACCTGAAGCTTTCATGGACTACAGTGGGTCAGGGTAGGAGGGAGGGCCAGCAGCAGCAGAGAGGGCTGCAGGGATCTGGGGCAGGTGCCAGCAAGCAGCACCCAGAGAAGAGGCCCCGATCTAGGTTCTGGTTGCATTCCAAATCACTACATACCAAATACACAATGTGGGGGTGGGGGTGGACTGTAACTCCCCACTTTGAGCAGAGCTAGATGTTGGGCCTGATCACTCAGCTATGAAGAAGTTCTTCCCCTCATTGATGAAATCCCCGGGGTGAGGGCCTCGGCATACTGGAGTGCATAGGGCCTGGCTGAATATAGTTCTATCTTTATTCCAAGCTTGACATGGACTGGAGGTAGCCTCTTTCCCAGCTGACTCAAGTTCTCAGCAAAGATCACCCATGCTAGCGTGTGGGGCTAAGAACTGGGGTGTGACTCTACCTGCTCCTTGAGCAACTGTTTCTGCCCTGGAGTGAAGCTTGGAACTGCCTACGTGGCTGGAGTGGGAGCAGAGACCAGGCCAAGTGATCTGTTTTCAGGGCAGCCATGGGTGGAGACACTTGGAGCTGAATGAGTCTGGACGCACCTGCAGTAAAGAGGCAGCAAGGAAGAACCCAGATATCTGGGGAGGAACTTCAGGGGCTACAGACCCCTTGGTTCAGGTGGCTCAGGCTCCATGGCGGTCCTGACAATGCCTTATTTCAAGAGGCAGAAGTTGGAACGAGGAGCTGAGCATTTCCGGGGTTTGCTCCTCCAGCCAGAGGCTTGCCCATCAGAAGGGTCTTCTCTGTGGGGGTGGGGGTGGGGGGTCATCCATCACTCCTCCCCTGAGTAAGTCCTACCCTGGTAGGACTGGGGTGACACCACCTCTGTGCGAAGCATCCATAATTCCTGAGCCAATATCACACTAGAGGCCAGGCATGGCAGCGTGAAAGAGGAAGAGTCCTCCTGAGGGTAGGGGATGGCCAGTGCTTTCAGTTTGCAGCCTACGCTGTCACCACTCTTGGCCATGCTAGGGCACAGCACTCACATACATGGGGCAGAGGGTGTCTTGGTGGCTACCTCTAGGCTCTGGGATCTTTTCATTTATCCTTGGGACAGAGAGATGTGTGTCTGATTTCCATGGCCCAGTTTTTGAGAGAAGACCTTGTTTCCTGAACTCCTCGATGCCACCCCTACACACACACACACACACACACACACACACACACACACACCCTTAAATCAACCAGCAAGGATTCAGCATGGTTTTCTTTACCACATGCATGTAGGTCTCCTTTAATGAGCCTGAGTAGCTGTCCCAGCTACCATGATAAGTAGATAGCAGAGCAGAGAAACACAGAAGGCCTCAGTCACTTCCCAGGCTTGTTCCAGCTGCCCCTTGATCAGAGGGCGAAGTACAGAGTTTCTAGATGCTCTGTAGGGAAACCTGTGACGAGACAGCCACTGGTGCCTTGTTCACAAGGCCCAGTACACATACCTTTTTCTGCTCAGACTGCAGTGGAGGATAGGGGTCTGGAGCAATCCTTGATGGGCAGCTGGAGTGGGGTAGGGATGGTGAACCCCCAGGAAGCTGTCAGTGGGCTTCATCCTATCTCTTCCCGTACGCACACTCTCATCAGCTTGACCCCAGCAAGACACACAGCAGACAGTCTCTTGTGTCCTGGGCTTTAGATACCACTCCCAGAAACATGGTATAAGCCTCCTCCACCCCATCCTTCCCTTTCCGGCTGGTCAGCAGATTAGGCTCTGCACAGGGCCACAGGGTGGCAGATGTCTCCATCAGGAGCTGCCCAAAGTCTGTGGAAGGAAGCTCCTTACTGCCTCCCCCTGCCAGGCTCTCCCCTTGCCCCTGGACTGGAGTCCTCATCAGTGACTCTGGCCCTCCATTTCCAGCCCTTCCTGGAACTGGGCTGAGTCCAGCTCCCTTGCAAAGCCCCTCAGACCGCTCTCTTCTTCTCCCTCTTCTGGCTGGCTGTTGATGGTGCCATAGGTGTGCCGGGCTGGGGAGGAGGCGGGGGTCAGGTTCAGCTCTGGCTCCTGTAGCACGGTGGCCACGTACAGCTGCTCGGGACAGAGAAGGGAAGGTGAGATGAGGCACTGTCATAGCAGAATCAAGGGTAGGGTACACCCTCTCTCCTCATGCCCCACCTGGTCACCTCTTCCTGCCCCACCCCCAGCAGGTTTGTCCTTTCTCTGCCTTGTTCTTTATCATTGAATGAACTCCAAGAGATGAAGCCGGTTCGCTACCTTGGAGTTGCCAGTGTTAGTTTAGTGGCAGGCAGGCTTCCTGACTCCTCATTTATACATTATCTGTTCCCAGGAGAAAATAGCCTAGGCGTGCCCTGAACTCGAGAGGCCTCCATTGACCAGCTAGAATGTTTTGTTACAGCTGCATGTCAGAGATTCGAAACCGAGTGTGCTAGCTGGCTAGTGTCACACTGAAGGCTGGTTTCAGGAATGCCAGGGAAGGCATCTGATTAGAGAGACACAGGGAGTACCAGGGGAAGGAAGGGGCATCCTGTCGCCTCTTGCAATGGCTTTTAATCTCCTCTACTTTTAAAATTCAGTAATTACAAGATAGACTGAAAACTTTTCCATACTCCAGTATAAACAGACAGCTTCAGGTGGTAAGGGGACAGTCCTGTGAAACACCTAGACACATGCATAGTGCCAAAGCACACACCGTAGACGTTTTGGCTATAAAAAAGGAAATGGTAGCTGAAGAGTGGAAAAAACCAGGTGGCATACCCAGTGGTCTCATCAGCGCCACCCACAGGAACGAATGGGATATTACATCTCTCCAAGTTGACACACTGGACTTCAGGATACATTATAGCTCCAGCATTGAACTTGGAGCCTCTCAAGCATCCAGCTTTCAGGGAATGGGGAAGGGAGGGAAAGGTGGGGGCATTCTGCAGTGCTGGCTGTAGTCTTTCTGAGTCCTAATCTAGCATAGATACTCAACAGGTTCTGGATCTAGGCCAGTTATAAAAGATGAGTAATGAAGGCTACGGTAGTCAAAAAGATCAAAATTCATACATGTGGCAGCACACTGTCCATTGCACAGGTTATAAAATTGTATGTACATTGGAATTTCATTTTAACAAAAAATCCATATATACATATAGAATCCCATATGTGTATATATAAGCACAAACTATTTGGAAGAGATACACGCATCTATAGGTATCTTGAAAAATGTACAGCAGTGTCTCAGTGTGCATCCCTGGGTGATGGAGTTTTGATTTCATTAGTCTTGCTCCTCTGGTTTCTCATCTCCACGGTTGCCTACCATGTCCCTATACCACTGTCGAAAGCATAAAGGATTTTTAAGAGTCTAAGCCTGGCACGGTAGCATATGCCTGTGTTGTCCCTGCTACTCTGGAAACTGAAGTGGGAGAATCACTTGTGCTTGAAGATCGAGACCAGGCTGCCCACATGGAAACCCTGTCTCAAAAAATAAATACATGCATAAATAATAAGTTCTATTATTCTTTCTTTCTTTCTTTCTTTCTTTCTTTTCTTTAAGCACAAATTTTATAGTCAAATGGATCTGGCTCAAACTCTGACCACACCCTAGCACAGGAGTGTGGGTTCCTAGGGTCCTTACCTAATATGCATAAGGCCGTGTGCTCAATCTCCCACACAGCAGCCACACAGAAAAATGGTAATAATTAAGCTTGGGGGATGAAAAAATCCCTAACGATGGGAGTTTATTCATCCAGAGAGGGAAAAACAGCAAGCCTTCCAGTTCTTATATCGCCCCCCCCCCTCCCAGCGCCACCCCCCTAGCAGCGAGAGCGATCCTATTGGCCAGAGAAAGTCTTCCCTGATTGGTTCTTCTCAAAGACAGTTTGTCATTGGCTGTAAGGGTTTGGCTTTGGGTTTGGTTAATCCTTTCAAGTGAAGCCCAACCAGGGTTCAGACACATCTATTGTCTGTCTGTGTACATGGCCAGGTAAGGCCGCTGATGTCAACTCTGCCTACCCTGAATATCCACGTTGAACACTCTCTTCTTTTCCCCCCACAAACTCCAGCTCTCTTCTGGCCTTTGCCCAGGCTCTTCCTCTTGCTCCAATGCTCTTCCCGCACCCCGTTTCACCTGGCAACCTTGCCTCCCATTCCTCCGGTTGCATGATATGGTCCCTTCTTGGGGAAGCTTCCCCAAGTGCCCAGGTCCACTGGCACCCTTCTTCGGTGCTTGTTGGAGGTGCCTTGCACTGGGGTATGAAGGACCCTGTGCCCAGCTTCAAATATGAATAGGTGATTGCATGGGCACATGTGGTAAGGATGAGGGCAAGGGCTCCTGCAATCCAGGCAAGCCAAAGGGCATGGGAGCCTCTACCCAGTCCACTGGTCACAGACTCTGGGGTCCAGCCTCGGCTCTTGGCAGGCTGACTGACTCATCGATCGGGTGCTGCCCCTGCCTTACCATTCACTGGGTCCATCAATAGCTCCCCGCAGCTCTGTCTGCACCGCTCTGGAGGTGCAGCCTGTGCCCAGAAGGCAGCCTTGGGTCCTGAGGCCGAGCCCCAGCATGGCCCTGCGTCTACACGATTGAGGAGTCTGAGATCTGGCTCTCACTGATTGATCGAGTAAGACAACTCTGGCTCTCTCCTCTCTGGGTGACTTCTATTGATTGTTGTTTTCACCCCACTCTTCAGCCAGGGCCACGGAAGCATTTGGACCTGGGCCAAGTCCTGCTGTATCAGAACAGGGAACCCAGGGGTCCCAGCTCCTCCCCAGTACCCAGGGCAAGCACTAAACACTGGTGCTCGCCCCTCCCACATCATTGGAGTGTACCAGCCCTGCAAGGCCCCACCCTCCTAACTTGTCCCCAGGGTGGAGGCAGAAACTCACAAGGGAGGTGGGAGTGGAGGTGGTGCTGCTTGGTTCCACATCAAACACAGTCTCTGTTTCTTCCTCAGGCTGCTGTGGAGAGAGGAAGAGTGGTCTGTCTCAGGATGGGGGCTGCCCTTTGCCCCCTCCCACCCTCTGTCCATATCATACCAGGGCCTCTGGCTTGCCACCATGACCCCTCAACTTTTCCTTTCCTTTCCTTTCCTTTCCTTTCCTTTCCTTTCCTTTCCTTTCCTTTCCTTTCCTTTCCTTTCCTTTCCTTTCCTTTCCCTCTTTTCCTTCCTTCCTTCTTTCCTTCCTTCTTTCCTTCTCTTTCTCTCTCTTCCTGTTTGTCCATCCATCTGTCCTTCCCTCTTCCTTCCTTCCTCCCTTCCTCCTTCCTTCCTTCCTTCTTTCCTTCTCTCTCTCTCTCTCTCTCTCTCTCTCTCTCTCTCTCTCTCTCTCTCTCCCTCCCTCCCTCCCTCCCTCCCTCCCTCCCTCCCTCCCTCCCTCCCTCCTTACCATTCACCCAAATTCTGTTTTCCATAGAACACACACTAAGCCACATTCTAAACTGGCTTCCCTCCCTCCCTCTCCCCTCTTTTTCTTTTGGTTTTTGGAGATAGGGTTTCTCTGTGTAGTTTTGGCTCTCGTGGAACTTGCTCTGTAGACCAAGCTAGCCTCAAACTCTCAGAGATCTGCCTGCCTCTGCCTCCCAAGTGTGGGACTAAAGGTGTGCACCACTACCACCACCTAGTTAACTCTTTTTCTTTCTAGAAATTCAGACCAGCAGGCAGGGCAGAAAGCTCGGATTTAAAAACAAAAACAAAAAGCAGAAAGAGTTGGGATGCCAAGAATTCTTTCTGGAATGTTCTGTTCCCAAAACCATAAAGGGGGAAACAATTATAATAGGAATGGGTTTTAGAAATGAGTCTGCTCTGGCTGCTGTCTTTGTGTAGGGACCTCAATTAATCTTACCTATGTTCTACATGTGTGTTAGAGAAAAATTCATTGTGGCCCTCCTCTAGCCTGGTCCTCCAACCAGCAATAGTGATGGTTGCTTGTGCTCCAACCAGGTCCCAGATACAGACAGAGGGAGCAAGAAGAAATGCTTCCAAGAAGGCTTCCTCTGCGGGCTGTTGTGCTGCTTGTTGTTGTTGTTTGTTTGTTTGTTTCTTTCTCTCTCTCTCTCTCTCTCTCTCTCTTTGTTTCTTTCTTTCTATACATCATTCAGAAAGGAAACCCTTTACTGCTATAAACAAGTAGTTACTATAGAAAGTCATTTGGGGAGATGAGTATGAAATCATGAAGTGCAAAAATTATGTTTTATCCATTGGAAATCATTCCAGTGTCGCAGCATGGATGTTTACTCTGAGAAATGCTGGCACAGATACTCAGCATTGCTGGCAGGGCTCTGACTTGGTGTGGGATGACTCTTATCTCCAGAGCCTGATGACTACACTGGGTACCCCTGCAAAAAGCCAGAGGACTCACTAAGGGTACCTCTAAACAGACAGCCTTCAGTGCCCCATAGCCCAGACTCCATTCACCACTATCCCGTCCCCCTCTCTGTTTCTCCCTCCTCCCCACTCTCTGAGACCTTGCAATGGTGCTTACAGTGACTGGACCTGACTCATGTGGTGGGAGAGATTGGCCAACATCAGCCTGTTGTTTGGAAGAAGTGTTGGAGGGTGGCAGGGAGCAGTGTCTTTGGATGGCATATGAGCCCATTGAGCCCGCAAACCTTGAGCTAAGGAAAAGGACACCCCCCCCACTCTTGTCCTGTGATATTCTAGGTGCCTCTACCAGGATATCTCAAAGTTATGTTCTTAGAACCTGAAGCATCAGTAGTGTGAAGGGTAAACTGAGGACTTACCTCATACCGTTGGGCAATCCGGAGCTTCCCCAGAAAAACACCAGAAAAGGCAATGACCACGGAGATGATGAGGGAAGACATGGAGAATAAGGTGATGCTGTGGAGGGAACCTGCCAGGGATAAGAGAAGGCCGTGGGCATGCTGCTGGAGAGCTGCAGTGGGGTGGAGGCGGGGCAACGGGGTGGAGGCGGGGCAACAGAGCTGCTTTGCAGATGCCTGGGTCCACCCCTTCAGAACCTCCATGGGACCACTGAGCTAGGGCAGAGAAACCCCTGCACTCCCCCCAACAACGAGGAAAGAGCCTGACATAAGGTCAACACTCCCTTCTTTTTGGCCAGTTTAGAATGTGGCTTAGTGTGTGTTCTATGGAAAACAGAATTTGGGTGAATCTAAATTACCCACGCCAACATCCAGTAAACAAGTCTCTCTTGATCTGTCAACTACCTGTTTCCATGGTTTCTCAAAGGTATCTTCAAGTTACTAGTTCTGCCTCCAGTCTGCTAACTACACTAAAAGGCAACCCAACATTCAAAAGTCATTTACATATTTAACTCGTGAGCAGATCTCCATAAAAGCTGGTAACAGCTTTTTAACAAGGTCGGTATGGAAAATTAACTCTCTAGTCTCAGGTGACTGCCAAATGATGCTTACCGGTGCACACCTATGCAATAGCACAAACCAGTAAACAGCCCCAACAACATCCAGCCACCGAGGGCTAACAAAAGCTGTAGCCCTCAATGTGTCTGTGAAAGGCATGCATTCAAACAGACTCTTGATACATGAAGCCAGTCAGAGCATAATGCACAGAAGAAAACCCAGGATACAAGACTGCAGGTTACAATGTGGATGGTCACGATTTTATAAACAATAATAAACTAACACAGGCCCCCACTTTGCCCCCTCCTCTGAGCAAATGCCTAGCTAGAGTCAGGAACAAGATAAAAAACAAAAACAAAAACAAACATTAAAATAAAAAACATCTCTAGACGGAATGAATTATAGGTAACAGCTTTTGGTCCCTGTAAACTTTTTTTTTTTTTCAGAGAAAGTCATTGAAGGGGGAAAATGCCTTCCAGGTGGCAGGAGATGATATTAACAAATGAATATGCTGTGAATATAATGGAAGGTGTCACCCTGCTACAGAGCAAGGAAAACACACCACAGGGGATACCGTGTTAAGTTACCACAGAAGGGAGGGCAGTGGGGCTGGGAACACCCTAGTAACATGAGTGACCCAGATGGGAGAGAGCTGAGGAGTACCCAGGCTGGGACAGTGCCTCTAGGCTCCCCAATACAGCAGAAGCACCTGTGTTGAACCAAAGTGCGAGGGAAGGCTAACCACCATTGTGGAGTCTGACTCCCTTTTCCGGGTTCTGGCAAACCCGTGGAAGCAGGCTCCCGTACGAGCTCCTGGAGGAAATGTCATGGGAATCGAGTCCCAAGAGCTGTTCTTCTATTTTCTGCCCATCTACATTTAGAATGAAGGAATGTGACATTTTATACTCGAAGCCAAATCCACATCATTTGGACTTCGCCTTTGTCTCAAAGTTCTGCCAAGGCTAATGCATGCACCATGGCCCAGGGCAGTCACTGGACTTGGCCAAATTCCTTGAGCAATGGCTAAGCTCTCCTCTTCTATCAGAGGCAGTCTCAGGGGACTCACAGGACGGAGGTCAGGCAGAGGTGGGATTAAAAAGCCAGGCTGGGCACCCACCTACTCGCAGGATGGAGAAGAAGAGCATCCAGAAGAGCCCCAAGAGTGGGGCAAAAATGGCCTGGTAGACTGCGGCCATGTGGATCTGCGCGTTGAGTTTGGTGGGCGCGTAGGAGTAGTACATGTTATAGCGGTCTGTAATGTGCTTCATGCACAGATACAGCAGCCCTGGGGACCAGAAGACAGGGATACACTTATTGGCTGCTCTAACGTAGCAGATCTGTGCTGCCCTCAGGTCCCCAGCACTGTTAGGGCAACAAGGACCCAGGATGGGCTGTGGGAGACCTATAAAAATGATTTCTGTCACCTCTGGAACTGATTCTGCCAGCTAAGCGATGCCATTCATTCACACATGCATTCAACCAATACTCCCTGTTAGCAGCCATCCAAACAGTCCCATGGTGGGCCCTGTTCCTCCCACCTCCCTGCCACAGTCAGTCCCAGATCTCCTCATGCTCTAGGAAGTAGCCTGATGCTATGGAGAGTGTTTCCCCCTCCTATTTAAGAATGTGTATCTCTGGGGGTGGGGGGGGGTACCTTGTAGATGACTTACCAAACGGGACAATGATAGGGCAAGTGATGCTATACGCCATCACCACGCTGAAGACGTTCAACATCCATGCATACTCTCGTCCAAACTGGAAATCTGTGGCTTGGTTCTAAGGCAGAAGGCAGGGGTCACCCTCAGCTTGCCCAGATTCCCCTTGTCTTGCATGCTTCTGGAATTCCTCTAGAGAGCCGCTGGCAGCTCAGTCCTAGAGGTAACCTTTCTTCCCACCTTGGAGTCCAAGAAACAGCCACCTATGGTCACAGGCCTCCATTGTGGGTCCTAGCACCCACCATGACCCTTTCCTTTCCCTCCCAGAAGACTATGCTTAGAGAAGGACTGGTCCTCACCTTTCTGATGTGAACTCTTTCTGGCTCTGATTTGGATAAGAAGAGGCGGGTACAATATGTGCAGAGTGACCCCAGGCGCATCAGCTCCATGCCTGTCCCAAGCAGAGCCGCTGTGATCACGTAGTTGATGAAGAATGCACCATTGTCTGGGAGGAACACGCACCTGGGCAGTGGAGGAAGGTGGGAGGCGGTGGGAGGACGGAGGGAAGAGATGTTGGGGGAGAAAAAGACAAACAGTAGAGAGAGAGTGAAGGACAGAGAGAATAAAGATCCATAAACAGACAACACCAGCTATCTCTTAAAGTCTTGCCAAAATCATTCTATGCACTAAGGGTTTTCGCAGGACAAAAGTTGCTTGGACTTAGCCATACTTCGGACAAAGACTATGAAGATCTAAAAGATCCATGCTTCTCCAATCTCCGCCAAGGAATTGCTGCTTGGGTGACTACCTCAGGAAAACGGGGTTTCCTGTGCCAAGGTCCTCCTGGGTACAGTGGGCTGACCTATGACACTGCCACTAATTCCTGCAGAGGAATGCCTGCCAACATGGAGGAACCTAACATAAAGACCCCGAGTATCCCGCCTGGATCTGCCCTGCTGGATATGCTGGAAGGTTCTGTGAGACAGATCACAATGAGTGTGCTTCCAGCCCTTGCCACAGTGGGGCTGTGTGCCGGGATGGAATCAATGGTTTCTCCTGCTTCTGTGTGCCCGGATACCAAGGTGGGCATGGTGACTTGGAAGTGGAGGAGAGTGTTTCTGATCCCCGAGTGAAGGAGGCAGTCAGTATGCCTCAATGAGATAAGATACACCTGTGTCTGTCCTCAAGAGTGTTCTGGTGGTAACTCTGAGTTGGAAATTGATAAATAGGGTTCTCAGCCATGTCTACATGGTGCCACTTGTCAGGATGCTCGTGGGGCTCACTTCTGTGACTGTGCACCTGGATTCCTTGGCGACCACTGTGAATTCAACTTTGATGTGTGCCAGTCAGCCTCATCTCCATGGAGATCTATGTGTGGATAGAGGAGACAACTCCTACTGTGCCTGCACAGGAGTGGATGCACTGTGAGACTTAAGAAAAAGTCACATGCACTTTGATGCCCCTTTGTTGGTCAAAGGCTTGTCACAATACACAACATGTGAAGACACTGTTGACAGCTATATTTGTCACTACTGGTCTGGATACACAGGTGCCCTGTGTGATATGGACATACATGACTGCAGTAGCAAGTCCTGACAATTTGGGGGTTGGGGTGGGGAATGTGCTGAGCCGTGTGAAGGAGGTGTCAACTACCTTGGAGTCCCAGGCTATGCTTGTATCTGTCACCTGGATTCACACACAGACAGGAACCTAACATAACTGTTCTCTGAGAGGCTCCAGCCAGCAGCTGACAAAAATGGATGCAGAGACCACAGTCAAACATTACACAGAGCTCGGGAAGTCTTGTGGAAGAGTTGGGGGAAGGATTGAGGAGCCCAGAGGAGATGGAAAGACAAACAGAGTCAACTAACCTGGACCCTTGGGGCTCTCAGAGACTGAACCACCAACCAAAGAGAATACAATGGTTAGACTTAGGCCCCACTGCTATATGTAACAGATGTGCAGCTTGGTCTTCATGCAGATCCCCAACAACGAGAGTGGGGACTTACCCTGACTGTTGCCTGCCTGTGGATCCTGTTCCCCTAATGGGCTGTCTTGCCTGGCCTTAGTGGGAGAGGATGTGCCTAGTCCTGCAGTCACTTGAGGTGCGAGGATGGGTTGAGATGCCAAGGGACACCTCCCCCTTCTCTTAGATGAAGGGAAAAAGGGGTAGAGAGAGGTGCCATAGAGGGAGAGACTGATGGTGGTGGGTGGCTGCAATCTGGATGTAAAGTGAATAAACAAACAAACAAACAAACAAATGGAAAAGATCCATAAACAGCCACTCTGCATAACGGCGTTTTTATCAATGATGGATCACATATAAGATGATAGTTTGTAGACTGCACGCCCCAGTGAAGTAGTGGGCACTTTACTCTGCAGGGACATCTAGAGGTGCAGTTCTCATGCAGACACATGAATATAAATGCATAGATACCAAGAACCCAATTTAACAAGCAGCCTTTGTGAGCAGACATATGGATGGACTACATAAAATATGGTCTAGAGTGGACCAATTAGATGTCTAGCATCCAGATAGACATGGAATTCTGAAGACATGTGGTCTTAGAAGAGAAAATATGACATCTTTTTAAAAAAATTAGGGATTTGTTTTTATTACTTTAAATACACTTAAGGTACATGTGTTTGTGTGTAAAGATGTGCCCATGAGTGCAGGTGCCCACAGAGGCCAGGGGCATCCCCAAGCTGGAGTGACAGGAGGTGGTGAGCCACCTAAAATAGGTGCTAGGAACCAAACCTGGGTCCTCTGCAAGAATGATACATCTTGACAGCTGAGCTATCTCTTCAGCCCACATGTGACATCTTCAGTTTCACCAATCTCTAATTGAAATTTGCCATTTCTTTCCTTGGAAAACATCAGCAAAAAAAACGGGTCTTCACACACCTTCACACACACCTCTCTCTCTCTCTCTCTCTGTGTGTGTGTGTGTGTGTGTGTGTTTGTGTCACACACACACACACACACACACACACACACACACACACACACAATTTTTTAAAAGGGAAACTTAAGTATGTCTGGCATTTCTCAGCATCCCCATCTACACAATTGTGCTATTGTTCTTGTAGAGAGAACTGTGAGCCTCTGGGCACGTTTCAGAATTTCTTCAAACACTATTTTAAGAGGTAGAACTGGCTCAGTGGTAGAAGGTTTACCCAGTGAGCACTAGACAGAGGTGTGGTACCTATAGGAAGCCAAGGCAGGAGAATCTTGAGTCTAGTAGGATCTGTGTCTAAAAGCAACACTCTTCACGTTCATTCTTCATAGTATTGAAGTTGCTTTCTTATTGAATAAACTGTATTGAAGACATGTGCCTAGCCAACGATGGACCCATTCACATTAGGAAAGACAGCTTTCTATGGCTAAAATGTCAGTTTAACTATAGATAACTTGAGGATCCTGGTCCTTGCCTCAAAGAACAATATGTGGAAAGATAAAGTCATTTGCAATGTGTCTTTGAAAACTGGAGTTTTTAAATCCTATAACTATGAAAACCAAAACCACGACAGGACAGATTTTCAACATGATACACACATTGTCATAGATCCTGTCACCCCAATTTTAATGTTCTTATTCAGTAGTTAGTCAGCCTTCACACTGATGTCTGCGAAGTAAACAAAAAAATGTAACATTATATTGCTTCTATTTAAAACGTATTATCTTATTGATGGGTTAACGAAGACTGACACAAACTGTAAAGCATTTTGATAACTGTCTTTATTTTACTTTCAAATGATGGGTGTGTGTGTGTGTGTGCGCGCCCACGTGTGGGTTTGTACAGGGCAGTACAGTGTTCAAGGAGGCCAGAAAAGGGATCCCCTGGAGCTAGAGTTACAGACAGTTTTGAACTACTTAATGGGAATTGAACTCTGATCTTTGGGAAAATACTATATACATTCTGAGTATGTAACCACTGAGCCATCTCTCTTGCCTCTGACAACAATGCAATCCATGTATGTTACACACTTATACACACCACTTAGTGGGTGGAAACTGGAGGCAACTTGACCAGCTTCATGTATTGTACCAACACGAGGTTCCTGGGTCTTATATTACACTAGATTCATGCAAAATATTACCAGTGAGGAAAACTATCTGAAGACAGGTAGGGATCCCTTATTCTGTACACTTTTGTGGTAACTTCTTGTGAAACTACAGTGATTTCAAGAAGAGGTCCCTGGTCTTTACTGGATTGCCAAAGGGGACCACAACATAGGTTAATTCCTTCATCTGCATGTACCGGCTCCTGAGTGTCACTGATGCAGGGTTGGTCTAGAAGGGCACACATACCCACGCCAGTGCAGACACACAGAAAACCCTGTGACACAAGAATACTCACTGGAACCTGATGGTCGCATGTTCAAGATAGTAGATGTCAAAGAGCCATCGTAAAAACACATGCAGACTGGAATGAAGAACAAAACCAGACCTTCAGTTACAATGTCCATGTGCTACAGTGTAGAGCTCGATTCCTCTGTCTAACTTCCTACTTTCCATTCTCCCTCAACAATCCTGAGTCCCTGGCTTGGTGCTAGCTGGCCAGTCACCCTGTCCTCTTGATCTTAATGCCAGTTCATCTGTGTCCCTCATTCTTGGCCTTACAGCTCAAGACCACTTTTTGCAACAGATCTTTGCCAGCTATCTCTACAAGTGAGATCTCTCTCTCTCTCTCTCTCTCTCTCTCTCTCTCTCTCTCTCTCTCTCTCTCTCTCTCTCTCCCTGCCTCCCTCCCCTCCCTTCCCTCCCTTCCCTCCCTTCCCTCAACTTCCTATTTATGTTGGCTGCATTCTTCCCCCTTGAGCTGCCAGTCCACTGGCAAGGATGTCTTGTCTTCCAAACTGGGGCAGAATTCACTTTATAGTTTGCATGATACCTGGCTCAAGCTATGCTTGTGACAGGCACAGGACTGTGATTTGAGGAGACTTTCAGCAACCATGGGAGGCCTATGGTATCTGAAAGAAGGTTTCTACTCTAGGCTGAGCCTGGATGACACAAAAGGGATAACTGAAAGTGAGGTACCTGGTCAGCCCCATGGAGGGAAGAATGACCACCATAAACACCAGGAAGATGTAGCATTTGTGCACTATGATCAGGTTCTGACTTGATCTACAAGGAAATGAAGAGAAACACTTACCATGGTGTGAGACAGAATAACAACCAAAGATCTGAGGTGGGTATGGTAGCACACGTCTTTAATCCTAGCACTGGGGAGGCAGAGGTGGGTGGATCTGTGTGAGTGTAAGGTTAGCCTGGTCTACATAGGGAGTTCCAGGATACCCAGGACCATCTTTGTAAAGATCCTGTCTCAAAACAAAACAAAAAAACAAGCAAAGAGAGAAGAAAGCAAGCTGGATGGGATCTATGGAGTGTCGTCCAATGCCCTTTTCACAGAGCACTGTGAGCTAGCTGTGCTGTATCTAAGAACAGCAGGAACAAACAGTGTGATCAACTAGTAATGTCTGTCCTGAGCACAGGAAGGAAATGTGATCAACTAGTAATGTCTGTCCTGAGCACAGGAAGGAAATACAAAGCACACCAAATATTCAACATCTCTGTATCCAAAACACATTACCAATGATACTCAAATCTGGAGAACTTCAAAAATCAACATGAGCCTTATCCGCCTATAGGACAAGTAAAGATTTCTATTATTAAGTATATAGTAAAGATTTCTATTACTTTAACCCTTAGGCTAGATAGAAGGCTCAAGTGCCAGGCAGAAAGGAAAGGAGAAGAGTCTAGGGAGAGAGACACATAGGGGAGGGGAGGAGCCACTGACATCCCCAGCTCACCTTGTCCAGTGGGCCTCTAGGAAGGCCGATAAGTAGACCAGCAGAGGCATTGTCACAGTGAAGGCCCAGAGCAGTACAGAGGGGAAGAACTGAGTCACGATTGGGCTCTGGAAGGGGAAGGAGAGTAGGAAAGGCAGGAGTCATCAGTACAGAAGCCCCTTTCCCATGCAGGCTGCCCTGCATCTCCCAGCCCACTCAAGAACTAA